>NC_058130.1:729096786-729423166 GCF_016433145.1 Gracilinanus agilis | reverse complement strand
AAGGAAGGAAGGAAGGAAGGAAGGAAGGAAGGAAGGAAGGAAGGAAGGAAGGAAGGAAGGAAGGAAGGAAGGAAGGGCTAGTCTGACAAATACAGGGATAAAAAGGCCCCTGAGACCAGAAAAGGAAGCTTTGAAATCCTGTCTTTGGGGAGTAGTTTGTTTTGAAGCATCACCCAGTGTTCTCAATACAAAAGGTTTCCAATATTTAACTGTGTTCATTTACAAAAAGCAGGTGGGTGAGGGAAGCTAAGAAAAGCAGCTGATTAGCCCCTCCAAAATCTATCTGACATCTCCAGAATTGCACCTCCTTGGAGTAGCATACTTAAATTCCTGTGAATGGGGCTATTCATAGCATTTTTATGACAGTGATTGGAATTTTTAATTAGATTAAAAAAAAAAAAAGGATTGAGGCTCCTGCAGGAAGTTAAATGTTTCTAAAGTCTGTACAAGGCCTGGGCTTAGGGTTGTTTTTTTTCCTTTCTTGAAAGAGAAAATATCACTAACTTGTTTTTTTTTTTAATGTAAATGTCCATTTTCTAGGCATTTAATCCTTGCTTCTTCCTTCACTACTGTTCTTAAGTTAGGCATGTTCAGATTTGCTATGTTATTTTTGGAGAGAATCTGTCTTCAAGAGCACACTGTCTACAACTGTGCATTTGGAAGAGGGTCATTATTTAAAATTCAGGTTTCAGAAACCCGTATCATAGGGGATGAAGCCTGCTTTCTGAGATCATGTCTGTAATGGTTCATCAGCTCCTGAAGCTATGAAGATGGAATGTATGTCAATAAAATGATGAAATCCCCATTTATGATTTTGAAAATATACTTGAATTAAAGACCTTTAAAAGCTGAAATTTGGTCAAATGATTTTTAAAAACTAGAATAAATGAATTCCTTTTTTTTTTTTTTTAACTCTTCTTACCTTTTGTCATAGAATCACTACTGTGTATTGGCTCCAAGGCAGAAGAGCAGTAAGGGCTAGGCAATGGGGGTTAAGGGACTTGACCAGGGTCACACAGCTAGGAAGTGTCTGAGGCCAGATTTGAACCTAGGGCCTCCCATCTGTAGGCCTGGTTCTCTATCCACTAAGCCAACCCAGCTGCCCCCAGAATGAATGAATTCTTAAACTGAAAGCTAAAATTCCTCAGCTCAGCCAAGAAGAGAGGGCATCACCTCCCCCAAAGCTCCACAATGGGCCAGCTTCTCTCAAATCTATGAGGGCTGGAGGTCTCGGTCCCAACTCTTTGACCAGGGTCTTGCCAGGTGGGCTTCCAACACCTGTCATAGGCCACAGGGTTAGCTGTCTCTCAGCCAATCTGGAGTCCCATCTTCCTTTAAGAAGTGAAGGGCACTGCGCTGGGAGGGAGCCAGGTTGCATTTGGTCTCTCCTGTGAAGGAATTGAGGGGATTAGGCCAGCAAGTGGTTAATTGTGGGAAATGAGTGAACCTCATTTGTGACTCAATTCTGGAGCTCACTCAGTTCCCTTTCTATTCAACTATGGGTCTAGTCCAACTTCTGTCCTGTGAGAAAAATGTATTCAGTTGTGGGAACTAGGAGAAAACCTTATTGCACTGTTTGAACCTAGCCCTTCATGGCTGGGAAACTGGACCACCTGTATCTGCTGGGTAGAGACCCTAAACCAAGGACCTGGGTCCTGTTGGCCAGAAACGCGGGCAGATCCCAAGACTGATGCAAGTTTTCTCGTATTCTATATCTCAAGCCAACCCATATCTCATCGGAAAACTGGCTTCATATTGATCAATCAGTGCTTGTTCCTCATTCCTTTGATTGCTTACAGATACTTGGGGAGGAGTGGGATTTCTCCTTTTCCTGAATTCCAGGAATTAACACCTGTTCATTCTTCTTGCTTCCTCTTGGATAGTGCCTAATCTTTCCTTTAGTTAGAAATCAGATTATCCTAATGTTATAGTGTTTCCTTTTAAATAACCGGCCTTATTTGATTGTTATTAATGTATAAAAAGATCTGTCTTCCCCTGTATTTGGTGACCAGTCCTAAGCTGAGGATCTGGTCCAGTGCCTACACCAATCTTCCATTCTAGCCCCATGGGGCAGGCTCAATCTACACCTTTCCATTGCGGAGGACACACGGCTTCCTGTGCTCTCCCCAAAGCCTACCCAAAGCTTTTATAACCAAATTTGAATCCTGTCTCCTGAGTTAGACATTGACTTTGGGACACATGATCTCTCAGAATGTCAGTTTCCTTTCCTTTCCCCCTCCCCCAAATCCTTACTTTCTATCTTAGAATTGATCCTATGTATTGGTTCAAAGGCAGAAGAATAAAGGGAAAATTTTAAAGCCAAGGAAGAGTTAGAAAAAATTACAAAATGTAAAATAAATAATTTTGATTATATTAAATTAAAAAGTTTTTGTACAAACAAAAACAATGCAACCAAAATCAGAAGGGAAACAACAAACTGGGAAAAAATCTTTATAACAAAGGCAGAAGAATGGTAAAGGCTAGGCAATTGAGGTTAAATGACTTACCCAGGGTCACTCAACTAGGAAGTGTCTAAAGCCAGATTTGAACCTAGGATCTCCCATCTCCAGGCCTAATTCTCTATCTGCTCAGCCACCAAGGTACCCGAAGTTTCCTTTTTTTTTTTTTTTTTTTAAACCATGGGTGGTATGAGATGATCTCTTAAGCTCATGATTGCCCCACAGTCTCTCTCTCCTCTGGATTCTTGTACTGTCAGTACCATTTATTGGTCCGGAGATTATAAACTGCTAATTCTAGCTTCCTGTGTCCATGTCCTTCCACCTCAATAGTAAGTCACAGATCATACCTGCTGCAGTAGAAAGTAAATGTGGGATTAGATAAAAGTCACAAGAACTGGGTTCAAATCTGGACTCAAGAAAATTCCTAACTGTGGGACCCTAGGAAAGTCACGTCACTGAATTCCAGTTGCCTATCACTTGCCCTTCTGTCTTAGAATTGACACCAAGACAGAAGATAAATATATACATATATACATAGTTTATGAGGGTCAGATGAAGTATACATCAAATACTCTATAACCGGACTATAAAAATGTGAGTTATTATTATTATTAATTCTTTACCCCTTATAGTATCCAACATTTTGGGGTGACTTCTGCCAGTGAGAAACTCCCTCAACCAATATAGATCAGCACCTTCTTTGAAAATAGCCCTAGAAAGGTACTTGAGGCCCCGTTCAGGGTCACACTTGCTGGCTAATAACTTCACAGAACAGGAAGGGGCCTTAGAAATTATCTAGTTGGAAAAGGAAGCATAAGACTGACTTCATCTTGGAGCAATCTTGGTCATTAGAACTGATATGACATCCACATTTTTATGAAATTATAGGGATGCATAAGAGGCAAAATGTTTTAGAATGTAAAACATGGATAGTATTGTTTGAGAACATAAAAATAGAAACCACAGAATGTTAGAACATCCCTGACATTTTCTCACTATTATTGAATCCATTCCCCCTTTATAAAAACAGGTAGTGGTGTCATGTAGAATTGGAGGAGTGTTCAGAGCAATCTCACTGTTTCCTCTCATTTAAAGTTGTAAAATTTTTGGCTTATATACTTGGTGCCTGGTTTTTGGAAAGTTCAGTTCCCTCATTTTATAAATGAGGGAGTTGAGACCTCAGTTTACACAGGGAATTATTAGCAGAGCCAGAACTAAGATCTGAATTCATAATTGTCAATAATTTGCTGTGTAACCCTTGGGCAAGTATCTATTGTCTTCTCTGGGTGCCAGTAATGGGAATTCTCATTTTGGCAGGGCAGTAAGATTTATTTTAGGTAACCATGAGACACAGTGAATAGAGGGTGGGACTTGGAGTCAGGAGTACCTGAGTTTGAATCATACTTTAGACACTAGCTGTGCCACCCTAAGGAAGTCACTTAACCTTTCTCAGCCTCAATTTCCTCATCTGTAAAAAAATAGCATCTACCTCATAAGTTTGTTTCAAGGATCAAATGAGTTTATATATACATATATATATTTTATCTATATGTATATAAAAGATATATAATAACTACATATAAAGTTATTTGCAAACCATAAAGCATTTATGTAAATACTGGCTATTATAATAAAGCACTTTCCCCACAACAACCCTGAATGTATTATTTATTTCCATTTTCCAGAGGAGTTTAGGCTCAGAGGCATTAAGGGACATACCCCTGATCATGCAGTTAGGAAAGGGACGGTTAATGCACTAGATAACAATAAAGTCAGGCTATGAAAAGATTTTGTCTAGAGTCTAGAGCAGGGGTCGGCAACCTTTTTAGCCGTG
The DNA here is from genome assembly GCF_016433145.1 of Gracilinanus agilis. NCBI lineage: Eukaryota > Metazoa > Chordata > Mammalia > Didelphimorphia > Didelphidae > Gracilinanus > Gracilinanus agilis. Next base: position 729,418,873 of record NC_058130.1, on the reverse strand, counting down.
AGAGCCATAAACGCCACATTTTTAAAAATGTATTTTCGTGAGAGCCGTACAGTGCTCGCAGTGCGGCTCCTGTAACAGAGCCTGAAAAAAATGGACTTTATGGCTCCTGCAGAAAGAGCCGTATCTGGCCCTCAAAAGAGCCAGATATAGCTCGAGAGCCATACGTTGCCGACCCCTGGTTTAGAGCATTGAGCTTCATCTAATAAGATGGTATTCAATAGGATTAAATACTGAAGACTTATACTTGGGTTCACAAGGATTGGGGACAGCAGGGCTTTTGGAGGACTGACAGGGCAGCTATGTTCTGGAGTAGCCAAAAGAGCCAGTGGGCTCTGGGGATGCATCAAGGGAGGCCTGAAAGAGGTGAAAGCTCTAGTCAGACCATATCTAGAATGTGGTGTCCAGTTCTGGATGCCACAGGCTAAGAAGACCATTGGGAAGTTGCAATCTCCATAGGAGGGCAACCAGGAGGGTCCTGAGATCATCTCATAGAATGATTTGAAGAAAACTCACTGTGGGGTGACAGTTGTCTTCAAGTATGTGAAGGGCTGCCCAGGAGGAGGGATTAGACTTGAAATCAGGAGCAGTGAATAGAAGTTGCAAAGAGGCAAATTTAAGACTGATGTCAGGAAGGGTAAAACTAGGTGGCTCAGTTCCAAGGCAGAAGAGCAGAAGAAGAATAGGGGTTAAGTGACTTGTCCAGGGTCATACAGCTAGGACGTGTCTGAGGTCAAATTTGAACCCAGGACCTCCAGTCTCTACGCCTGTCTCTCTAGCTGCCCTGGCATCCTTCCCTTGCAGGTGAGCCTTGGGAGCTTCCATCCCATTGTTTTCTGTCCTGGGAACCTCTCCAGGCAGGTGTATGAAATTAACCTGGTAGCCATCACCGATCCCAGGAGCTCACCGGAAGAAACAAACCTGGGGTCCTCCCAGCCCCCGCCTCCTGCTTGGGATCCCTGGTCTATTCCTAATACTTCACTTCTCCTGGCAGTCCTTCGACCCAGGACTCCCGGCGATGTCTCCCAGGCAGCTAGCTGCTGCTTCTCCCCCACGGCTCGACTGACCGGCTAATGAGGAGGAGCGGCTGGTGGCCTTGCTCTTTCCCGGCCCTTTCTGACCCCTCCTCAGCGACCCAAACTCTGCTCTTAGAAAGTCGGCTCCGGCCAATGCAGATTCTGGCCGCGGGTCCTCCCCAATCAGTTCACTCTCTGATTGCTCAGTCTGCTTCTGCAAACCAAACCAGTTTCTCTACCGCATGCACAGGAGTGAGTCAAAACTAAGACACCCTGCTTCACTCAACCGAATTTGCCCCATGCCAGAATTCCTAGATAAAGGTGTGCCCGCGCTCCAAGTTCAGCACCCGCTTCACTCCGCAGGGCTACTCAATGGTCAGTGGCAAGTAAATTAATGGAAGGCTTGGCTCAGTTTCTTCCTCTGGAAAATGGGAAGAACAGTCGCTGTGCTCAGCCTCAGTCCCTCTGCAGAAGGATGTCTGCCCTTGGGAACGTGGGTACTTATGCCCTGCACATCGCGGATCTCCGAGACTAGGCTCACCTTAGCCTAGCTTAGGGGGAGACGGGGTAGAGAAAGGGGAAGGGGCTTTGTGGGAGGCGGGGCTGGCGCGTCTCCACCTCTCTTCCTAGAAGGCAGCTGGACAGTGTTCTTTTCCTGGGGACTGTTCTCAGAAGGGAAGGGGAGGGGAGTGGTTGCTAGGGCAACAGGGTTGCGTCACCCCTCGGGGGAGGAGGCGGAGGCCCGTGGTGAGATCGGGCTCTGTGGGCCTGGGGGCCGCTCCCCCCTCCCCGCTCCAGCCCCCAGCCTGCGGCAGGGCCCCGAGGGCGGAGGCGGGCCTCTAAATCAGCCAATCCCCGCCGCTGACTGCGAGAAAAACACTGTGAGGCTGAAGAGGCGAAGGGGGGGACGTTGGTGGCTCCACCCCCGCCCGCCTTCTGCTCAGGTGACGTCACCGGCTCTTTAGCGGCTCCTGGCGGCAGGTGGGTGTGTCGGGCAGGCGGATCTCGCTCCCCTCAGTTACTGCGTGGGCTGCTGCTAAACATTTTCTTTACCTTCCACCTGGCCCCGGGGGCAGGGTGGTTTGGGGAACCGAGGCGAGCTGTCCTAGTCTGGCTCTCTAAGGAACACTTTTCAGGCATTTAGCAAACGACTTCTTAAGTGCCTGACTTGTGCAAGAAACCCAGGGGGAAGATCCACAGCTCAGCGGACCTGAAAGATCTCGCATCTTGAGGACAGAGGGGGCCAGGAAGGCTTCCTGAAAGAGGCGGCATTTGCATTGGATTTTAAAGACCGACAGTTTCCCCCAGGTCCCAGTGACCGAAGGAACTTTCTGTTCTTTTGACCCATCTATTTAGAACCCCGCAGGTGTCCACTGAAGCCACACATCAGGCTCTAGTCGGGTGGAGTGCAAGTGTTGCAAAGAGGAGTGAGCAGAGTCTGGAGACCAGGCTACCCAGTAACAGCAAGAGCCTACGGACGAGTAGTGACCCACCACAGTTCCAAAGGACCCAAGATGAAAAGCGCAGCCCCCTCCAGGGAGAGAACTGAAGAATTCCTGGCTGCAGACTGAAGCATTTTTTTTTTTTACTTTTTAAAACTTTCTTGCTTTTTTGGGAGACAATATTGCTCCAATGGAAATATGTTTTGCATGACTTCACATGTATAATGGCTACCATATTGTTTGTCCTCTCAGCGAGTGGGAAGGGACTGGAGGGAGAGAATGTGCAACTGAAAATAAACATTTCAAAAATCATATATCAGTCATGACTTAAGGTTGTTGGAGTCAGAAGAAATTTTAAAGGATAGAATTTAAATCAACCAATATTTATTATTTCTACTAATTACTAGGTACTGGAGCTGTACCCATTTGAAAAATAATGCTGTCCTGCCCTCAAAGATTAAAGTCATCCTTTACCAGTTCCATCTCTGATCAGACCTCTAATTGCAAAGACCCTCAGCTGGAAAATCCCCAGCCACATTCTCCTTAATCTAGGGCATGTTTTGTGTCCTATATCCTGAAGGCAACTGTATCCCCAACAGAAGTCTTGCATTTCCTGTAACCTGTAGACACCCCCAATCTTCCAACCCCTGTACAAGGAAATGTGGCCAATAGATCATGAATATAACTGTGTGCCTCTCGGAGCTCTCTGTTAACCATTACTTTTTACTATGCAAACATTCCTATGACCAATTCTGCCCTTCATTATTATTATTTTATATTATATTATATATGATATATTCTATAATGTGATATATTATATATATATTACCATCTCTTTCTTTCCTTTGATTCAGGCTTAAGGCATGAGGAAACCCTTGTCTTTGTCTGGTACTCTTGATCCCATCCCTTCCCCTTCTCTCTCCTCCAGGAGCTCGTGTTTAGGGCATGTCTCCTTCTATCCCTCCTCTGAACACTCCCTCCTTGCTAGGATCTCAGTACACTGCTCTGAGGTCTTGCTTCTCTTCTTCTCTGTCTGATTAATCGGTTCTCCTTTTGCTGAATCATCAGGTATCTCGGCACTTCCACGTAGCTCTGTCCTGGGCCCTGTTCTCTCTCTGCCTCTTGAGGAGCTCCTTAGCTCCCAAGGATTCCACTATTATCTCTATGCCAACGACAACTCTCAATGGGCTACATTTCTCCACTGCAAACTGGTCATTTCCACCTAGATGTCCCATAGTTATCTCAAGACTCAAGAGGACCAGGACTAAAGTCTAATGTATCTTTTCCCCTAAAGCTGCCCCATCCCATGTTCCTAATTCTGGAAAGGCCACAGTTTCTTCCAGTCCCTCTGGCTAGAGAGCTAGGAGTCTATCCTCAACTCTTCACTCTCTCCATCCCCATATTCAGTCTGTTGCTCAGTCTTTGTTGGGTCCAGCTCCTCAGCATCTCGCATATCTGTCCCCTTCTCTCTGTTGCTCCCATCACCTCTCACCCAGATTACAGCAGGGTACCTAGTCTCCTTGAATCAAGTTTCTCCCTCCTCCAATCCATCCTCCACACGACAGCCAAAATGTATTACTCAAACACAGACCTGCTCCTATCACTCCTCTAGTCAATAAACTCCAGTGGTTTCCTATTGCCTCTTGTGTCAAATTTATGGACTTTATGTCCTGGGAGTCTTTTAAAGCCTTTTCCATTCTGACTCCAGCCCAACTCTCCAGACTCTCTGCACACTCAACCCGTCTACAGGTCAAGCAAACTGCCCTTCTTGCTATTATCTAGACACAACATTACCGTACCTTTTGCAGGCTGTGTCCGCCCGGACCGAGAATGCACTCTCTCCTTACCTCTACCTTTTGGAGCTTCAAGGCTCAGCTCAAGGGTTATCTCTTTCAAGAGCTTTTGATTCTCCCAACAGATTCTCCCCAGCCATATCATTCATCTTACTGTTTTTTTAAATCCTTACCTTCCATCTTTGAATCAATACTGTGTATTGGTTCTAAGGCAGAAGAGTGGTAAGGGCAAGGCAATGGGGGTTAAGTGACTTGCCCAGAGTGACACAGTCAGGAAGTGTCTGAGGTCATATTTGAACCTAGAACTTCCCATCTTGCTCATCTTATTTTTAATTAATTATTTTTAATTTTAACTTTAATTTTTTTATAAAACCCTTACCTTCTGTTTTATTTTATTTTATTTTTAAACCCTTAACTTCTGTGAATTGGCTTCTAGGTGGAAGAATGGTAAGGGTGAGCAATGGGAGTCAAGTGACTTGCCCAGGGTCACACAGCTGGGAAGTGTCTGAGGCCGGATTTGAACCTAGGACCTCCCATCTCTAGGCCTGCTTTTTTTTTTAATTTTTGTGTGTCCTATATTTGCAAACATTATAACATTCCTATTGAATATAAGCTCTTTGGGGACAGGATACAGTATTTGTACCCAATACATTGGCAGATTGGAGGCACCCTTAAACATGCTTGTTAGTGGGTGACGTGTATGGACACAAATATGTATTTAAGGTGATAAGGACCTACATTACGGTGGCGGCAGTGGGAGTAGACAGAAAGGGGTCAAATAGAGATGCTGTGAGGGCACAATCCATAAGCCTCAGTGCCTAATCATGGAGAGTAAAGTTGATATAAGAGAACTCAGAGGTTGTCTAGCTTGGCTCAGCTCTTCCCCGAAACCGGAATTCCTTCTACAGTGTTGTTGTTGTTTTAACCTGACTTTCTGTCTTAGAATCAATACTGAGCACTGGTTCCAAGGCAGAAGGGCAGTGAAGGCTGGGCAATTGAGGTCAGATTTGAACGCAGGCTCTCTCTCCACCGAGCCACCTAGCTGCCCCTGCAGTGGTCTTTGCTGGTGACCCCCCCCCCTCCTGTCCTGTGCAGCCCAGGCCCATGTTTGGACAGCCCTGTTTTGAGAAGCTTTCCCTTCTCTCAAGCCTTGATCTGCCACCTTGTGACTTCTGCCCCGTGCTCCTATTTTTGCCCAGAAGTCTCAGGCCAAGCACAACAAGATGATTCTGAGAACTGCCGAGCTGGAAAGGACTTCAAATACCACCATTTTAGATATGGGAAACGAGCCCAGATTGGGAAAGAGACTGGCCAAATCCTCCAGCTAATAGTAAGCTGTCATGGAGCCAGGCCCAAGCCTTCCAGTCCCCTTTCTGGGGCTCCATACTCTTCCCCAACCTTTAACGGAAGCCTGCAGAGAACAGGGCATTGTGCCTGATGGAAAGCAAAATAAAGCTCCCTTTCCTTAGGGAACTTCCAATCGGGTTGGGGAAACAGCAGAAAAACCAGTTGCTCGCCTTTTGATAGCCCTGGAAGAGAGATAGGCAGAGCTTTATTACTCTCATTTAACAGACAAAGAAACTGAAGCAGAGGGAGATAAGGAGGAGACTTGGCCAAGGTCCCACCTGAGTCCAAATCCTAAATCCCTTCCCAAGTCCCAAATCCAATGTTCCTTTCATTCTCTCATTCTGTCTTTTTTTAAAAAAATTTAATTTTATTGATTAATTAAGAATATTTTTCCATGGTTACATGATTCATGTTTTTTCCTTTCCCTCCTCCCAACCCCCTCCCATAGCCAAGGAGCAATTTCACTGGGTTTTACATGTGTTATTGATCAGGACCTATTTCCAAACAATATGGGAGAGATTAGGTTTAGATCAACATCTCACACCCTACACCAAGATAAATTCAGAATGGGTGAATGACTTGAATGTAAAGAAGGAAACTATAACAAAATTAGGTGAACACAGAATAGTGTACTTGTCAGATCTCTGGGAATGGAAAGATTTTAAAAACAAGCAAGAGTTAGAAAAAATTACAAAATGTAAAATAAATAATTTTGATTGCACTAAATTAAAAAGGTTTTGTACAAACAAAAACAATGCAACCAAAATCAGAAGGGAAACAACAAACTGGGAAAAAATCTTTATAACAGAAAACTCTGACAAAGGTCTAATTATTCAAATATACAAGGAGCTAAATCAATTGTACAAAAAATCAAGCCATCCCCCAATTGATAAATGGGCAAGGGATATGAATAGGCAATTTTCAGATAAAGAAATTAAAACTATCAATAAGCACATGAGAAGGTGTTCTAAATTTCTAATAATTAGAGAAATGCAAATCAAAACAACTCTGAGGTATCACCTCACACCTAGCAGACTAACTAAAATGACAGCAGGGGAGAGTAATGAACGTTGGAGGGGATATGGCAAAACTGGGACATCGATGCATTGCTAGTGGAGTTGTGAACTGATCCAAACATTCTGGATGGCAATTTGGAACTATGATCACAGGGCTTTAGAAGACTATCTGCCTTTTGATCCAGCCATAGCATTGCTGGATTTCTACCCCAAAGAGATAATAAGGAAAAAGACTTGTACAAAAATATAGCCCCACTCTTTGTGGTGGCAAAAGATTGGAAAATTAGGGGGTGTCCATTGATTGGGGAATGGCTGAACAAATTGTGGTATCATTTGGTGATAGAATACTATTGTGCTCAAAGGAATAAAGAGCTGGAGGAATTCCATGTGAACTGGAATGACCTCCAGGAATTGATGCAGAGTGAAAGGAGCAGAGCCAGGAGAACACTGTACACAAAGACTGATACACTGTGGTAAAATCAAAAGTAATGGACATCTGTACTAATAGTAATGCAAGGATCCAGGACAATTCTGAGAGATTTATGGTAAAGAACACTATCCACATTCAGAGGAAGAACTACAGGAGTGGAAACACAGAAGAAAAACAACTGCTTGAACACATGTGTTGATGCGGACATGATTGGGGATATAGACTCTAAATGACCACTCTAGTACAACTATCAATAATATGGAAATAGATCTTGATTGATGACACATGAAGAAGCCAGTGGAAATGAGTGTCAGCTGGGGAGGGGCTGTTAGGGGGAGAGAGTAAGAACATGAATCATGTAACCATGGAAAATTTTTTTTCTAAAAGTAAAATTAAAACAAATAAAAAAGACCTATTTCCATATTATTAATATTTGCACTAGGGTGATCGTTTAAAGTCAATATCCCCAATCATATACACATTGATTCATGTGATCAAGCAGTTGTTTTTCTGTTTGCTCCCACAGTTCTTTCTCAGGTTGTGGATAGCATTCTTTCTCATAAGTCCCTCAGAGATGTCTTGGATCATTGCATTGCTGCCAGTAGAGAAGTCCATTACATTCAATTGTCTCACTCGTCTGAATCTCTTAACATAAAGATGAAAAGCTAATAAAAAGCCTCAGATCCCTCTTTTTCTTTCATCTTCACAATATCCTGTAACACATGTGGTACAAGTATTATTGTCCCTATTTTACAGATGAGAAAACTGATGCTCAGAGAAAGGGAAGATGCTTTCCCCAGGGTCACTTGCATCCCATCTTGAAGTACCTTCTCCGTGCAGGGTGCCCTTTTAGGTGGGAGGGATACAGAGATGTGTGGCCAATCCCCTGGGGTGGTCAAAGATGTCCTGCAAGAGGCCTCTGTCCTCTGGCACTCTACAGCTTCGTTGTGGAGACAGGACGCACGTGTGCCACAATAACAAACACAGGCTACTTCATGTTTATTGCCTTCTTACGACCGACCCCGTGTCCTGTTTCTCTAGCTAGATTAAAGGGGCATGTGATATGCTGACTTTAATAGTGCCTGAGCTTGGCTTAGATCTGGAACCTACAAGCTATTTTGGTGGAGGTGGTTGTTGTTGTTCAGTCTCGTCTGACCCTTTGGGACTCCATCTGGGATTTTCTTGGCGGAGATACTAGAGTGGTTTGCCATCACTTTCTCTGGCTCATTTGACAGATGAGGAAACTGAGGCAAATAGGGTGAAGTGATTTGCCCATTTTTATTTATTCATTATGTATTTCTGAATCAAATTATTTATATATTTATATAATTTAATAATATTAAATATTACATCAATAATTATACTAATAATATAGTTTATATTATTTTATATATTAAACACTATATTAATAATTATATTGATAGTATAAATATTAAATACATAATAATAAAACATATTCATATAAATTATTTATTCATTTATTAGATGATTAATCAATTATTTAATTAATTGATTTAGACTATTTTCCATGGTTACATGATTCACGTTCTTTCCCTCCCCTCCTCCATCCCTCCCATAACCAACGAGTAATTCCACTGGGTTTTACATATGTCATTGATCAAGAACTATTTCCATATTATTAATATTTGCATTATGGCGATTGCTTAGCTTCTCCATATCATTTGACAGATGAGGAACCTGAGGCAAACAGGGTGAAGTGACTTACTCAAGGTCACACAGCTACAATGTGTAAGCTAGTAAGAGACAGGGAACTCAGTGTTAGTTCTATAATCAACCTTTTGGCTATTTTATCTTGAGCAAATTTTTTTTTCTTCTGGAATTGTAACGTAATTAGTAAATTTAAACATAAAATCAAAGCAGATGACATAAACTGAGGATTTCATATCATATTCACAGACCCTGAAATATCATGGTTTTCTCTTTTGTTGAACTCTTACAGAATTATGGAATGCCTTGTGAATGAAACTCTAAATAGTGGTATTCAGAGTGTAGACCGGAGAAGGAAACCTGAAGTCCAATGAATCCAAGACACTGTTGAGCAAACGACTGAACAGTTTAAACCCTCATTGGTGTCTTTTCTGAGTCTCAAGTCCTTTTCATACAGGATTCTTGGGAAGGAAGAGTGAGCCACCTCCTCTTTCGTCCTCTTTCCTTTTCTCCCCTGTCCTGCCCTCTCCCTTCCCTCCTCTCCCATCTCCTCTCCTCTCCTTTCTTCTCTTTTCTCCCCAGCTCTCCTCTCTTCCCCTCCCTTTCTCCCTTAGAGGGTGGTATTTACAATCCCTTCCTCCCAGAGCTCTAGGGAGGGTCAGATAAGATACCAGGTAAAGCCCTTTGAACTGGCACAATGCTCTACAAATGATGATAAGAAGAGCCAGGCCTTTCTAGGTCTCTGGGGAAATAGAGCGTGATACCTACTCAGAGGGCACCAGGGTGCCAACCTTTCCACTTGAAGCTGGCATTCAAGGGGCATCCTCAAGGGCGCTACTGCCTTTGGCTGCCTTTTTCTATGGCTCAGTAGAAGTACTTTTGATTGGTTGGTTGATTTTACCCATTTTACATGTAACAACAAGTTTCCACCTCAGTTTCCTGAAGTTATCCAGTTCCAAATTGTCTCCCTCCTGTTTCCCGGAGCTGGAGAGCAATTCAATCTGGGTCATGCATGTATTATTTAGAAAAAGTCCTTTTGAATGGGGAGTCAGGAGTCCTCCAAGTTCTGAAGCCTGGATTTCCGGACCGCTCTGTTCTCTGCCTCTGACCCAGGCAAGAAAGGGGGAACGGGGCACCCTTCTTCTGCCCCAAGTGCTTCCTCCTCTAAGTGGGAGCATCAGCCCAGGGCAGGAGAGAGGTGTCAGGCTCTGGCGGACAGGTAGCCTCTCAGTTCCCAGGATTTTGGGATTCTGAGTGGATTTTTAAAGAGGGCTGGGAGGGGAGGTGTCCTCTGTTTGTCTCCCAGGACAGAGTTTCCTTTTTGGGGGAAACTAGGCAAGGGAGGACTGCCCAGCCTTGACACACCATAAGCTTATGTTTATAAGTGGCCACATTGTTATAGTTCTCTTGTTGCCTAGTTCATCCTGCCAATGGTGGCAGAGGGACAGGGTCTGGCCCCTTGCCCCTGTTTGGGTGCCTAGACAACCACATCAGTCATCTGGGTGACCTCGTCTGCTCCTAACCAACCTCCCAGGGGCCTGGATCAGTTTCTTTTAATCTCTCAGTTCCCATTAATCAATCCATAAATACTTTACTATAAAGGGCGCGATGCTAGACTATGTTGACAGGAATAGAAGGACATATAAGGGGGGCAGCTCGGTGGCTCGGTGGATAGAGAGCCAGGCCTCCGGATGAGAGGTCTTGGGTTCAAATCTAACACTTTCTAGCTATGTGACCCTGGTCAAGTCACTTAACTCTCATTGCCTAGCTCTCACTGATCTTCTGCCTTAGAACCAATACACAGTATGGTTCTAAGACAGAAGGTGAGGGTTTAAAAAAAAAAAAAAGACATAAGACACAGTCCCATCCCTGCCCCAAATAGGACTTACCATCTATTCCAGACAAAACACACTAAAAGTTACCAAAAATATAAGATTACATAATCATATCTCAAAAAGGGCACACATGATAAATGCCAAAATGATACTCACTGCTCCCATCTCCATGGCATTTTCCTGTTTTCAAAAGGTTTTCCCAACCACAACCCAAGGAAGGTTAGCTATTATTGATCTGTTTTTAGAAATGAAGAGGACACATGACAGGTTCAATTATAGTCAGTCAATTATAGTGTTGGAGTCAGAACTTGAAACCAAGACTTTGGGCTGTAAACCTGGGATCCTTTCCTGGAACTCTAAGGAAGGTGATCTCCCTGGAGTCTAGGACAGTGGGGGAAGGCTTCATGGAGGAGACTTCCTGGACTGGAGCTAGGATGAGAAAGATTTCTTTTTTCTTTTCTTTTTTTTTTTTTTAAACCCTTACTTTCTGTCTTGGAGCCAATTTGGCTCCAAGGCAGAAGATTGGTAAGGGTAGACAATGGGGGTCAAGTGACTTGCCCAGGGTCACACAGCTGGGAAGTGTCTGAGGCCAGATTTGAACCTAGGACCTCCCATCTCTAGGCCTGGCTCTCAATCTACTGAGCTACCCAGCTGTTCCCCCCTCCCCCCAGAAAGATTTTTAAAAAGCAGAAAGGAATGAATGAATCAGGGTATTTCAGCTAGAATGGGGGAAAGTGACCAGAAGGGACCAATTTAGCTGGAGTAACAGATCGTCCAAGCAGGCTGTGATGCTGGGCCAGTAGGTTGGAGACAGGCTGCAAAGGGCTAGGATGAATTGCAGGAAAAGGAATTGGGGTTTTGTCCCAGCAGCCTATTACTTTTTTGCTCCTGCTCAGAATGTGAGAACCTTGTGAGACATCATCTTAGAGACCACCTAGTATAATCCACACCTGACCAAGAATCCTTCAAGCAGCATGCCTGACAAGCACTCACCTATGTAAAAAATAAAATTAATAGATAATAATTACTTTAAAAATATTACAGTTTTTATAAGATTTATTAGTAGTCTCAAGAAAATAAAGCCATGCGCCATGCTAGCTTAGGCTGTTCAAACAGCCCATTGTTCCCAGCTCTAAAAGAGAGAGAAACGCCAGCCCCTCAATTTTATCCTCCTGTCTACGTCAGTGTGTAATGACAGGGAGCCAGTGGGCTCATGGGAAATGCAGTTCAAAACCCCCCCAAATTTCCAATAACACACCTAGCCTTTGCGGAAGACCTCCAGCTGGAAGGAACCTTCCCCCTTCTGGGGCGGCCCATTTTTCATTGCTAAAAGATTGGTCTTTAAATCAATCCCTAAATTTGCCTCTTGGAACTTCTAGCCAGGGCTCCTACTTTTGACTTTCTGGGTCAAAGAAAACAAATCTACTTCTTCTAGAAGACAAACTTTTAAGTCTTCGAAGAGATGGCTTCAGTGTCTCTCCTAAATCCCCTGTTCCCCAGGCTAACCATCCCCAGTCCATTCAACTCATTTTCAAATGACACGATCTAGAGATTCTTCACTGTCTCAGTCCCTTTCCTCTGGATGTCCGGCTTCTCAATGTCCTTCCTAGAACTGTGGTATCCAGGGCAGAACACAGATGTGGTCTGGCTGGTCCAGAATATAATTGGACAATCACCTCTTTATTCTTGGATAGTATAGATTTTATTTTTGACTCTGCTTATTTTACTCTGCATCAGGCCGTGTATTCTTGGTTTTTTGTATTCATTGCACTGGTTATTTTTTACAGTGGAGTAATATTCCATTATATCATGCACCACAATTTGTTTAACAATTCCCCAATTCTTTACTATCATAAAAAGTGCTGCTAAAAATATTTTCATGCATATGGGGACTTTCTTCTTCTCAGTGGCTTCCTGGGGGGGGAAGAAGGGGTGCATGAGCCTGGTAATGGAAACTTTGGATCAAAGGGGAAGGAAATTTTAGTTGCTTTATTTGTATTTGAGTCATCTTATTTGCAATTCCAAATTGCTTTCTAAAATGGTGATACTGATACACAGCTATTTGTATGTGTGTGTGTGTATGTTGTGTGTGTGCATCTTTCTTTCTACAGTCCCTAGAGCACTAACTATTCTCATATTTTGTCATCTTTGCCAATTTTCAGTGTTTTTATTTTTGTTTTTAAATCCTTACTTTCAGTCCTATAGTAACAATTCTTAAGAGACAGAAGGGCAAGGGTTAGGCAATTGGGATTAAGTGACTTGCCCAGGTTCACACACCTAGGAAGTGTCTGTCAAATTTGAACCCAGAACCTCCTGACTCTAGGACTGGCTTTCTATCCACTGAGCCACCTAGCTGCCCCTCTCTACATCTTTTTTTTTTTATCCTTTCCTTCTGTCTTAGACTCAGCATTGAGTATTAGCTCCAAGGCAGAAGAGTGGTAAGGGCTAGGTAATTAAGTGACTTATTCAGAGTCACACAGCTAGGAAGTGTCCGAGGTCAAATTTGAACCCAGGACCTCCTGACTCTAGGTCTGGCTCTCAATTCACTGAGCCAACTAGTGGCTCCTCTCAGTGTTGATTTGATTTGCATTTTTCTTGTTACTGGTGAATTCAATTTAATTTCAATTCAATCCAGCGAGCATGTTAAATCAATAAACAAGCATTTACTAAGTGTCAGACAGTTTGCTGGTACCTGGGATACAAAGACAAAAAAATGAAGTCATCCCTACTCTCGAAGAGCTTACAGTCTATTTGAGGAGCAAACATATATATGTTTATTTATTTTTTAAACCCTAATATCTTTTATATATATCCTTTTATATTAATTTTTTTTGTTACAGGACTAGGCAATGGGGGTTATGTGACTTGCCCAGGGTCACACAGCTAGGAAGTGTTTGAGGCCAGACTTGAACCTAGGACCTCCTATCTCTAGGCCTGACTCTCAATCCACTGAGCCATCCAGCTGCCCCACAAAAATATATATGTTTAAGTACATACAGGATAAATCCCAAGTAGTTAGTCCAAAGTGATCTGAGAAGAAGGATGCCAGCAGGGGAGAGTCTTCAAGACCTCTTGAAGAAGGTGGTCCTTAAGATGGGTCTGGAAGGATATGAAGGAGTCTATGAGGTAGAGGTGAGGAGGACACAAATTGCAGAACAATTTTGCACAAAAGGCATCATGAAAGGAGATGGAATTTAGTGAAGAAAAAAGAGAAGACTAGTTTGGTCAGACCAGAGAATAATGTATAAGTCTTGGGGAAGAGGTCTAGGTCAGGTGTTGAAGGAAATTAAGAGCCAAATAAAAGGAGTTTATATTTTAAGATAGTCTAATACCCAGTGGAGCTATTATCCCAATTCTTGCTTGTACCAAAGAGATCCCAGGGCCAGGCCACTGTATTATTCCTCTGGGCTCTAGGGGTAATCCAGAGGGGTTAGGTGAGGCCACCTTTTTTAATGCCATAGACCTCACGAGCCCCCACCAGTGTGCTTCCCATCATGATTATTAGTTGATGTCAATTATTAGCCAAATTTAATTAGATTTTAGAAAGGAGTACTTACTAAGGTGGTTTAATAATAGTAATTGGTGCAAAACACCATCCCTAAAAGCTTGTGATGCCCCACAAGTACATACAGATTCCTGGGGAAAGTAGGCTCAAAATTAGAGTGAACATTTGGCAAAGGGGTAACTCACTGATCCTTTATCTAAAGATTCCCTTTAGATATAGTGCTTTTCTATTAGACTCTTTATAGAGTTCTTTATATTAAAAAATTATTTAGCCCTTACCTTCTATCTTAGAATCAATACTAAGTATTGATTCCAAGGCAGGAGAGAGGCAGGAGCTATGCAATTGGGGCTAAGTGACTTGCCCAGGGTCACACAGCCAGGAAGTGTCTGAGGTCAAATTTGAACCCAGGTCCTCCCAACTGTAGGCCCGGTGCTATATCCACTATACTACCTAGCTGCTCCTCTTTGTGGAGCTTTGAATCTGTTTTCTGCATCTTGTTCAGTCTGTCTTCGGCTCCTAATGTAGACACTGCCATCAGCTGTTCTGAGGATTCTGGTAGGATGTGGGAAGATGGGAAGACCAAAATCTCCAGATCTTTTGTAGTTCTTGAGGCTTCTACAATCAAATATGGAGGGGGAGGGAGGATATTAACCCTTAGGTTTCTGCTTCCTCCCCCCTCTCCCAATCAGATCCTTCTTAGGGTCTTAGCTGAAACACTCTCTTTCTCTTCCAGGCATTCAAATCCCTGGGTTGACATTTATTTTATGGATATCTTCCATGGGATAACCAAGTTTCTTCAGACAATCTCAACATTATTCCTGTTCAAAATCAACTTCAGTTGATTAAGAACTCCCCCTCCCCCTTTCTGAAGTTTGTGATTCATTGATATATGTTCTCATTTGATTAATCTAACAGGGCAGAGTATCTTATCACTTACTGTAAGGGGGCAATTGTCTAGGCTGACCCCCTTCCCCAAATTTATAGTAGAGGGAATAACAGAATCATGGATCTAGAGCTAGAAGGGCCTGAAGAGATTAATACAACTTCCTCATGTTCTGGATGAGGAAACTGAGGCCCAGTGAGGTGAAGTGATCAGCCCAAGGTCACATACAAAGTAAGCACTGGAGGTGGGATTTGAATCTAAGTCCTCTAATGAGAGCCAATCATCTATTTTACCATGGGGATAATACTAGCTAGTACCAATAGGGAACGCCTAGCTTTTACTTTAATAGGGAAGTGACATATTCAGGTTTACCCTTAAAAAATCACTTTGGCAGTGGTGGAGAGGATGGATTGAAGCAAGAAAGACATTTGTGATACAAGAGGTCGCTTAGGAGGTCCATTGTAGTAGTCTAGGCAAGAGGGGATATGGGCCTGAGCTAAGGCATAAGTAGAAAGAAGAGGCTGGGTTTGAGAGATGTCTGGAGGCAGAAACGAAAAGATTTTACAATAGAATGGATGGCTATATGGGGTGAGGGAGAGTGGAGAGTCAAGGATAATGTTGAGGTTACAAATGTGGGAGCTCAGAAGGATGATGGTGCCTTCAAAGGAAATAGGGAAGCTTGGTAGAGGGATGAATTTGGGGCAGAAAGATGACAAGTTCCATTTGGGACATGTTGAGTTTGAAATGTCTCTAGGACAGCGATGGGCAAACTACGGCCCCCTGAAATGTTCTCTCCCACCTCGGGACATTATTCCTAATCTGATGAATACAATGAGTAGGATACAATACAATGAAACTTTGAAAGAGTTGCCTTAGAAACAGACTGATAGATGAGCATTTCCTTTCCTTTGGCCCCCTCTTTAAAAAGTTTGCCCATCACTTCTCTAGGACATCCAGTTTGATATGTCCAGTAGGTCATTGGTGATATGAGATTGAAGCTCAGGAAAGAGAATGGAACCAGAGGTATCTGTCTATATTTCTATTTGTAAGATTAAAAATTAATATCCAATACTCCAAGTATTATATTTTGTAAGATTTATTAATAATCACTTGAAGTAGAGGAAAGTAAAATCTTCAGTAAAGAGCAGTTTCCTGGACTGCGCAAGCAAGAGAAGAGAGAGAGGGCAGAGTTACAGAAACTTTAATCTATAAAACGTAAGGATGCAACGTGAGAATGAAAGTAGGATTCTGGGAAATGAAGTCCAGGGGTACAAAATTCTAATTAAACATATTAGATTGATGGATTGATGGATAGATAGATAAATAGATAAATAGATAGATAGATAGATAGATAGATAGATAGATAGACAGACAGATAGGTAGATAGATGAATGGATGGGTGGATGGATGGATGGATGGATGGATGGATGGATGGATGGATGGACAGATGAGCAGATGAGCAGATGGATATATGGATGGACAGATGGGCAGATGGATAGATGGATGGATGGATGGATGGATGGATGGATGGATGGATGGATGGACAGATGAGCAGATGAGCAGATGGATATATGGATGAATGGATGGATGGATAGATGGGTAGATGGATGGATGGATGGATGGATGGATGGATGATAGATAGATAGATAGATAGATAGATAGATAGATAGATGAATGGATGGATGGATGGGCAGATGGGTAGATGGATGGATGGATGGATGGATGGATGGATGATAGATAGATAGATAGATAGATAGATAGATAGATAGATGGATGGATGGGCAGATGGGTAGATAGATGGATGATTGAATGGATGAATGAATGGATAGATGGATAGATAGATAGATAGATAGATAGATAGATAGATAGATAGATAGATAGATAGATAGAGGTCTGGACTAAAGTATGAGTAGAAAGGAGACATCTATATATAGAGAGAGATATCGACATCTATGAATCATCAGTATAGAGGTGATAATTAAATCTATGAGAGCGAATTAGTTCACCCAATGAAAGAATATAGAGTAAAAAAGAGAAGTCCAAGACAAAGTCTTACAGCACATCTAAAGTAAGGGAACATGATATGTATGGTAGATAATTAATGATAACTGAAGAAATACAGTCCAAGTCATATAAGTGGGTTAATGGACTCCTTAGTCAATCTAAAGATTCTGAATTCAGAGTGATATTTTTACGTATTAAAAACAACCAGATAAGACCAATTAATTAAAAGAAAATATTTAAATACAAGCCAGGATACAAAATTAAGTAATCTGATTTCTAATTGAAAGAAATATCAGGGGCTTTTTAAGTTGAGAGTGGGGAGAGTGAGCAGGTATAATTCTCTGAAATCAGAAAAAGACGTGTCCTAGTCCTCCCAAGTGTCTATCTTCAAACAAAAGAACATGAAAACAGTAACTGATTAACCAGCCAGTTTTTGGATAAGACACATGGGTTACTTGAGATGTGTAATTATGAGAAAACGCCTCACATCAGTTCTCAGGTTTGACTGATTTCTGGTCAGCATAACCCAGGTCTTTAGTGAAGGGTCTTTAAGCAACAAGCAGGGGTGGTTCAACTTCCTAGTCACGCAGGGTTAGGTTCAAATAATGCAATAAAGTTTTCCTACAACTCCCATAATTGAAAAATGTTGTCTCACAAGACAGAAATTGGACTAGAACCATAATTGAATAGAAAGGTAATTGAACTAGATCCAGGATTGAGTCACAAGACCGGGTCAGTGTGATTCACTCAATTCCTACATATGGAGGTTGAGTCCGCACAGGAGACTGAAAAGGAACAAGTTTGGAGAAGTTTGAGGAGAACCAGGAAACAGAAATGTCATAACAATCCAGAGAGGAGAGAATATCCAGGAGGAGAGGGTGGTCAGCATTGTCAAATGAAGCGGGGAGGTCAAGAATGAATGAATAACTAATAATAGTTAGCCTTTAGATAGCGCTTGAAGGCTGGCAAAATGCTTTACATATCGACTTGTTTAATCCTCACAACAACTTTGTTTGGCAGGTGCTATTATTATCCTCATTTTACTGATGAGGAAATTGAGATACAAAGAGGATAAGTGACTTGCCCAGGGTCACACACCAAAGGAGTGTGTGTCCAAGATAGGATCTGAACTCAGGTCTTTTTGTTCCAGATCCTGTGCTTTCTCCCTTGTGCTACCTAGCTGCCTTATGGAAAATGTTAAGCACTCACTATGTGCAGAGCTAAACATTGTACTTAAGCATTGGGGATACAAGGAGAAAAGACTCTCTCTTTTCTCAAGAAGCTCACATTCTAATGGGGAGATGACAGATATTTGTTTCAGAAACAAGTCACATAGAAAAGTCCTGTGATTCTTTGGGTAGAGTGGCAATGGAGATTAGTAAATAATAACCTCTTCTTTAAAGTCATTAATTTTTTGTTCATTTGTCATATTAAATTTCCCAGGTATCTTCCTTCCTTGGACTAGAGAAGGCATCATTTTACCTATATATATGTGTGTAATTAGAAATCTTGAACTCTTGGACTTCACCTCCCAGAATCCTTTTCCCTTCGTCCATGTTGCGTCCTCATGTTTGGTAAATAAGTTGTGTGTAACTCCGTCCTCTTGCTCTCTTCTCTCGGGACCGTGGCTGGGTTAGCTCCCTCTTTACTCTAGCTTTTTATTTTCCTTTACTTCAAGTTATTATTAATAAATCTTATTCAATGTAATACTTGGAGATATTGTATATGAATTTTTAAGCTTACACATGTATAGATCAAACTATATCATACTTGTTTCTTTTTATCAGTTCTTTTTCTGGATGAGATTATAAACAAGTTATTCTTCAAACGATACTTCGGTTGCTTTATGTTCTCTTGGTTCTGCTCATTTTGTGCTTCAGAATTTTCTGGAGGTCTTTCCATGTTTTTAAAAAATTAACCTGCTCATCATTTCTTACAGTACAGCAGTATTCCATCACAATCCTATGCCTCAACTTGTTTAGGCATTTAGTGTTTAATACGATTTGTAACGATCAAATCCTTATCCATTTCTGATGTTGAACCCTTTTGAAAGTGCCAGAAACTCTGGTGACTAGAGCTTTCTTTTCTGGATCTTCAGTAGTCGTGACTGCAGCCCTGCTGGAGCAGGTCCTGGCTGCATCTCCACAGTGTTTGCTTCCCAGGGCTCTTGGTCCAGGGTTCGGAGGCTGTCTGTCTCCATCAGGGTCTCAGGGGAGACGGTGGTCAAGGAGGTTGTGTTGGTTTGACTTGCCTGCCTCTCATCTCTCCTGAAGGGGGCCTTGCTGCTTCAGCCAGGCTGGTTTGTCTGCCCAGTGAGTGGCAATTGATTAGCAGCTGGTAGGGATGGCTCTCCACCAGATTTGCTTCTTGGGATAATAGGCTGGAAGTTGGGCTGTATTGGGAACAGGACAGAGAGCCTGGAAGTGGTACTGACAGGGCATTTGTGAATATCAACCAAGGACAAATGTAGATAAGAAACGACCATCAGATTTGGCAATGAAGAGATCAATAATAGGGGAAAGAGGCAGGTAGGTGGCTCAGTGGATAGAATGCCAAGTCTGAAGATGGGAGGTCCTGGGTTCAAATATGACCTCAGACACTGTGTGACCCTGAGCAAATCACTGAACCCAAATGCCTAGTCCTTACCACTCTTCTGCCTTAAAATTGACTCTAAGACTACAGGTAAAAGGCTTTTTTAATTAAAAAAAAAGTTGGGGAGTGACATGAATATAAAAGATGTCATTAAAATATTTTATATTGGGTTTTTTAAAAAATTCATAATTAGGAGTGCAGTTAGGTGGCCCAGTGGATTGACAGCCAGGCCTAGAGATAGGTTCAAATCTGGCTTCAGACACTTCCCAGCTGTGTGACCCTGGGCAAGTCACTTAACTCCCATGGCCTAGCCCTTACTACTCTTCTCCTTTGGAACCAATATACTGTATTAATTCTAAGATGGAAGGTGGTTTTTTTTTGTTTTGTTTTTTTTAAATACATCATTGGCAACTTTACCGATTGCAGTGAGGAGTCAGATTATAAAGTGAAGCGTCTATTTAGCAGCTGTGTGCTATTTCCTTTCTCCTTCAAAAGTCTAGTCCTTTCTCTCTCTTTTATGGTATGGCAATTTTCTGTAGTCCTGGCTGCCAATGGGTAAATCCTACATTGTTAGAATTCCAACTACAGGCTTGTGGGACATAAATCACTTTAATCAGGCCCTGATTCAAGGACCTGTTATGGGTTTATTTTTACTTAGTTGGAAGTTTTACACATGAGACTTTGATATTTTATGTTTCATCCAGAACTTACTCTTTATTTATTTACTTATTTTGGGGATTTTTTGGTTTTCTTTTGACAATTGATTCATATACCTCATAACTCAGCCATGTATCCCAGGGTGACCTGTGTATTGGTCAACATCCTCCTTAGGGAGGATTGTATAATTGTCATAAAATTCTAGCTTTATAAAAACTTTTCTTCTTCAAGAGTAATTTTAGGATAAAGAACTTGCTACCTCCCTAAATCAAGAAAGTGAACTATTTGGAGAAGGCACCATGGAGAAGCCTGCAGAAACCACCCATTGCACCAAAAGATCCAGAATGAACTCTGGAATGTAGTGAAATTGAACTTTGGGGGGGTTGAATGCATTTTTTTAAATATAAACTCTTATGCCAAAGGGGACTTTCCCCTAAATTTTTTTTTGGTCAATGCACCTAGCAATCATTGATTCTGTTCTCTTTTTCTTTTATTTCCCCTTTATCCCCAAATTATTGTAATTTCCCCTTAGAAACGGCAATATTGTATTTACCTCTAGTTAGAATTTAGATTGTTATGTGTACTTATTCATTGGAGAAACTAGGCATGTAAATCTGGGAGATTTCTACATGCTTGTTTTCCAATTGAATCACAGGGGGGATTGTGTAATTGTGAAAGGAAAGTGGAGGTAATGTGGATAAATTTTTTTCTAGAAGTTTGGCTATGAAACAGAGGAGAGAATTAGCATGACAATTTGATGGGATGATAGATTCTAATGAAAATTTTTAAGGATTTTTTAAGCTTTGGGTTTGTTTCAGGGTAGTAGAGAAGGACCCAAAATAGGGAATAAGGGAATGGTTGACAATTAGTGGAGAAAAAGGATGATTGTGAAAGTAATCTTAGAAAAGGAATCATGTAAAAAGATTTTTAAAAATACAAATTTAAAAAAGTAATCTTTTATTTATCTTATTTTTTTTACCAATTACATATAATAACAAATTTCCACATAAGTTTTCCTAAACTATATGATTAAACTTCCTCCCTCTTCTTCCCTTCTTCTCCTGGTGTTGGCAGGAGATTCAATCTGGGTCATATGTATATAATCATGCAAAACATATATAAGATCAAAATTAATATCCAATAACTCCAAGAATTATGTTTTTATAAAGTTTATTAATAATCACTTGAAGCAGAAAGAAATAGAAATTCAAACCTAATTATCTAACAAAAACTAAACCTACATTTGTAGATTCTCCTACCTGGCATAAAGTCCCCTTTCTCAGCTGCAATATAGAGAAAAGAGAGTGAGAGGCGGAGCTATGCAAAACTTACATCCTCCCTACATTAGTACTTAATGTGAGAAGGAACATGGCAAGCTGGGATTTAGAGTCCTGGGGAGCAAATCCTAATTACACACATATTTCCATATTGTTTATTTTTGTAAGTGAATAATCTTATAAGACCAAAACCCCCAAACATAAACTCAAATAAACAAGTGAAAAATTGTATGCTTTGATATACATTCCAACTCCAACAACAGTTCTTTCTTTGGAGGTAGATAGTGTTCTTTGTCAGAAGTCCCTCAGATATGAGAAAGAACGCTATCCACATTCAGAAGAAGAACTGTGGGAGTAGAAACACAGAAGAAAAACAACTGCTTGAACACATGGGTTGATGGGGACATGATTGGGGCTGTAGACTCTAAACAATCACCCTAATGCAATTATCAATAATATGGAACTAGGTCTTGATCAATGATGTATATAAAACCCATTTTGGGGATTTTTGGAATTTGGATTTGGAATTGCGTGTTGGCTACCAGAGTCGGAGTGGGGCTGGAGGGGAGGGAAAGAACATGAATCATGTAACCATGGAAAAATATTCTAAATTAATTAGTTAAATAAAATTTTGCAATTCAAGAAAAAAAAGTCCCTTAGAATTGTCCTATATCATTGTATTGCTGAGAGTAGCTAAGTCTACCAGTTGATCATTCACAATATTGCTGTTACTGTGTACAGGGTTTTTCTGGTTCTGCTCATTTCATTCTGCATCAGTTCCTGAAGGTCTTTCCAGCTCAGAAAGTAATATTTTAATATGGAAACAGGTTTTGAATAATGATACATGTATAACCCAATGGACTTGCTTGTCAGCTGGGGGGGGGTACAGGGAAGAGGGGTGGGAAAAATCGTGAATCATGGAACCATAGAAAAATCTTCTAAATAAATACTTTAATTTAGAAAGTAATCTTTTAAAGAAAACCGGAAAGCATGAGACCAAGGACACATAGAGAGGGATTGGCCTTGACAAAAAGGACCACTTTCTTATCAGAGACTAGAAGAAAGGAAAAGAGAGTAGGGGATGATGTCAAGGGATTTAGAGAAGATGAGTGGAGAAGAGCAAGCTCATGGCCTCAATTTCTCAGTGAAGTAAGAAATTAAGTCCATAGAAGAAGCTTTAAGAGAGAAGAGAAGATTTAGAATGCTTCTGTGGGGAATCAATTAGGGAGGAATAAAAGGCCTGCTTTGATGCCTTAAAGACCCAGTTGGAGTTCCATACCTAAATCTGTAGTACACTCAGTCAGCACAGTTGTGCAAAAGTGCTATAAAACAGGGAGCTATCATTAAAACTGTCTTCACTAGTCTCTCACTTTAGTCACCTCCTAATACTATATTAGCCTGATAGGCATTATTCCCCTCCTGTATTTCTAAACATTGGCTGGCAGCCAAGAAATGCCGGACAGCTTTGGATCTGACCACTGAATCAGTGAATCAGGAACTCTTTAGCACCACTGGGCCAAGTTCTCACAGGTGTCCTCAGTACCCTGAGGGAAGCATTCTCCACTTAGGTGTCTACAAGGCATTCATAGCCAAGCCCTGGGGCCATCCCACTGTCCCAGGGGCTGTACAGACATTAATACAAAACCCTATCAGGAATGCATCCTCTGTACATTCGGTTACTCCACCTGGTGCTAGTAAGATGGTAAAGGAGACCTCCATTTCCTTTGGGAATTGGGGAGAAGAGCTTCTATGTGTGTTGGATGAAATACAGGCTGCTCCCCTAAAACAATGTCACTTTGAGAAGGGAAAAAAATGTAGGCAAATCCTGAAAAACAAAACTAATTCTAGGCTACACAATATTTTCTATAAACCAGATTTGGCAAAAGAGTGTTACTCATTTAGACCTATGTTGTCCCCGTGAAATGGGTTGAGAAAAGGCAAAATATAATGTTAGTGTAATGTGCCACAGCAGACACAGCAGAGTAGAAAAATCCCTGAATTTGGAGTCAAAGGACTTGGGTTTGAATCTTGCCTTGACCCTTTTGGAAGGGTCCATATGGACTTTCATCCATATGGACTTCAGTTGTCTGATCTGTAGAATAAGGAAGTTAGACCTGGTGAACTTAGTTCTGTCAAACTCAAAATTCTGGGGCATAAATGCAAAAAGGGTGAAATCAACAGGACTATAGTCAAGGAGAAAGTGAAATTTGAGCTGTACCTTTAAGAGTGGGTAGTATTTGAAAAGGCAGAAGGGGAGGAATGGGGCATTCTGGGGAATCAACAGTATGAGGCAGAAGTGGTGAGATGGAAATAGAGCTGGTCTTGGTGTCAGGAGAGATCTGGGTTGTCTTGCCTCTAATACTCACTATATGACAAAGGCAAGTGCCTCTTTGCAAAACCTTAGGTATGTTACCTATGAAATGAGGAGGATAATCCTTCTGATGGTTTCCCCATGGGCTGTAGTGGGGCTGAAATGGAAATCTCAAAGCACTAAACAACATTAGCTATATCACAGGAGGGAATGAGTCCAGTGTGGGCAGAGAACCATAAGGAGATAAGTTAGGGAACGGGATGAGGTAAAGCTGGAGAGGTCATTTGGAGGCAGGCTCTGAAAGGCTTGGAGTGTCAGCCAAGTGGTACAACTTTTGTGGATGACGAAGATCTGGGGTGAACCTATGTTAAAGTTCTTCAGAAGCCTGATCAAAAATGCCAAGAAATTCAGTAGGTTTTCACTCTTGTGAAACAAGTATTTTGCAGTCCAGCATGGCAGGAGTTACATTCCCCAAGGGGAAACCCCCGGACCAGCCAGTTCTCTGGCTGACAGGCTTGGGATGCCATTCCGCTAACCTCTCCCTCACCCCTTTCAAATCTCCCTGTAAGATATCAGATTCCCTTATGACCATGAAAGGATCCAGCAAGGATGCAGAATTAAGAGGTCAGGATGCCAAGGTCTGATGATGATGGTAAGATTCTGAGGAGACACATTTTCTTTTTCTTTTAAAAAATTAGTTATTGAGAATATTTTTCCATGGTTACATGTTTCATATTCTCTCCCTCCTCTTTTTTCTTCCCCCCATCCTGGAGTTGACAAACAATTTCACTGGATTATATAGGTATTATTGCCCAAAACCCATTTCCATATTTGATTTTTTTATTAAGAAAAATTTTCCATGGTTACATGATTCATGTTCTTTCCCTCCTGTAGCCAACAAGCAGGTCTACTGGGTTTTATATATATTATTGATCAAGATCTATTTCCATATTATTGATATTTGCACTAGGGTGATCCGCTTAGAGTCTACATCCCCAATCATATCTCCATCGACCCATGTGATCAGGCAGTTGTTTTTCTTCTGTGTTTCTGCTCCCACAGTTCTTTCTCTGGATGTGGATAGTGTTCTTTCTCTATTATTCATATTTGTAATAGATTGATCTTTTAAACCAAACCCCCCCAATCATATACCCATTGAACTGCGTGATCAATCATGTTTTTCTTCTGCATTTCTATTCCCACAGTTCTTCCTCTAGATGTGGATAGCTTTCTTTCTCATAAGTGAGGGGACACATTTTCATCCACTCATATAGGAATGTAAGCAGTTTTTCTTTGGTTCTTTTTGGTTTAGTCTGTTTGTCTTTTTTTTATGTTTCTCTTAACTGATCTATTTGAACTTCAGAGTTTTTACGCAGCTTTGGTCTTTTCATCAGGAAAGCTTAGAAGCCCTCTGTTTCATTCCAAGTTCAATTTTTCTCTGCGGTTTTGTATTCTGTTTTGCTGGCTGAGTTATTCTTGGTTGGTAAGCCTTTGCCTTTTGGAATGTCAGATTCAAAGCTCTCTGCTCCTTTATCGTTTTGTTGTTGTTTAATTTGGAATTGTTGACCCAATTTGGGATTTTCTTGGCAAAGATACTGGAATGGATTGCCATTTCCTTCTCCTGCTCCTTTTACAGAGGAGGAAACTGAGGCATACAGTTAAATGACTTGTCCACATAACTAGTGTCTGAGACCAGATTTAGCAGCTGCTAAATTATGTATGATCCTGCGTATGGCTCTTTGGTACTTGAAGTCTTTCTTGATTTGGAAGTTCTGGATCTTAGGGCTTAGCTGGAATTAGTGCAAGTAGGGATCTAGACAAACAAGGAGTGATATAGCTGAGTGCCTGACACTTGTCTCACTCTTATCTGAAATTAGTCAAAGAAGAGATGAATCAAGAAGCTCTGGATTTTGGCCATAATGTTCTTGGGAGTTTTCATCAGGGGGTTTGTTTCAGGAGGTAACCACTGGATTCTTTCGATATCCACTTTACCCCATGGTTCTATTTTAAGACTTCTTGACACATTTCTTGTTTTGGTCAGTTTTCAGGTTGTGTAATAGAGATTGTTCAGTATTTTTCTCCTTAACGTGTTTTTGAGGTCTGTTATTTTTCTATGAGATTCTTTACATTTTCTTGAAAATTTTTTTTTGGTCTTTTGAATTGTTTGGCTATTTCTTGTTTCCTGGAGTCACTAGCTTCTTTTTGGTCAAATCCTTCCTCAGACACTTACTAGCTATGTGAGTCTGGACAAATCACTTAATCTTCTCTCTTAGCCTCAGCTTCTTCTTCAATAAGATAAAGATAATAATATCACAGAGCTGTTGTGAGGGTTAAATGAAATAACAAGTGAAGTGCTTTGCAAACCTTAAAGCATTACAATAAGGTAACTATTATTATTATTATAGTAAGAAAGTACTTAGCTATTGCCCTGGATAAATTCAAGTTCCCTTGGCCTACATAAACGATATCCTCAGGTACTGAAAGAACTGGAAAGATATGATTGATGAGTCAATGTCAGTGATATTAGAAAGAGAATGGACCACCTGAAAGGTGCCACAAACTAGAATTGATAAGGCAGTGAACTTGATTTCAATTGCTTGGAAAATTCTAGAACATGTTTGTTTTTTTTTTTGTTGTTGTTTGTTTTTTTTTTATCCCTCACCTTCTGTCTTGGAATCAATACTGTGTGTTGGTTCCAAGGTGGAAGAGTGGTAAGGGCTGGGCAATGGGGGTTAAGTGACTTGCCCAGGGTCACACAGTGAGGAACTGTCTGAGGCTACATTTGAACCCAGGACCTCCTGCCTCTAGACCTGGCTCTCAATCCACTGAGCTACCCAGCTGCCCTGCTAGAACATGTTTTTACAAATTTAGTGGATTATTTAGAACAAGGAAGCAGTGGTCATGAAGATCAGCAAAGAATCTGCAAACCATAGGGCAGTGAGCTTGGCTTTAATTAATGGTAAAAGTTCTGGAATGTATTATGAAACAGGGGGTCAATGAACATCTAGAAAGGGGAACAGAGATTAGAAGGAGATGGCTTGGCATTTGCAAGAACGAGTCAATGGTGGATTAACTTGATCCTTTAAAAAATTACGAACTTAATACTTACATATACACAGTTACCTACTTTTTAATTTTAATTTAATTTATATTTTTATATATATTTACATTCATAAAATATATTTATTTACATTTATAAAAACAATTTTATTTATAATTTAAATTTTATTTATTGTTAAATTATTATTTGCCAAACTTGTTAGAAGCAGTGTGGCATAGTGGACATAGGGCTGGTTTTAGAGTTAAGAAGACCAGGTAGGGCTGTTTGAGCCTGGGCAAGTCATTTAGCCTCTTAATGCCTCAGGCAACAATGACTATAAAATATAGATGAATTGCTCATCTACACCCATGAAAGGAGTTCCTATGCCAAGAATTCTCTATGACAATGAAATCACCTCAAAATGGGTTCTAAAACTATACTGTTGATCAATATTGTAGATATAATTAAGACATATTTTGACATAATATATATATATAATTAAGATATATTTTGACCCTCTGCTTTTTCTTGTAAGAAAGAAGGAGGGATATGAAGTAGATGGTTGTACCATCAGATGGATTTAGAATTGGTCAATTGGGTGGAATCAATCACCAATCAATCAACAAACATTTAGTAGGCACCTGCTATGTGTATCTCCAGCACCATTCCAGGTCCTGGGGATACAAAGACAAAAAAGAAACAACCTCTGTTCTCTTGGCACTTAAATAATATTGAGGGAGACAACATGCACATATATCCATACATACATAGAATATAGATACAAGGTAGTCGGGGAGAGAGGGCACCAGTCACTGAGAGAATCAGAAAGTGATTTATGTAGATGGTGGTACTAAAGTTGAGTTGGAAAGTAATTGAGGGATTGACTGTGAGGCAGTCAGACAAGTAGATTTAAAAATTAATCTCCAATACTCTTAAGTATGATATTTAATAAGATTCATTAATATTTAACTTGAAGCAAAAGGAAACTAAAAAAAAGCTAGAGAAACAGGGAGAGAGCGCTCACCCAAGCCACTCACATGGAAGAAAGAGCCAGAGAGGCATAACTCAAAACTTATATATAATCATGTAAAAGACACACATAAACAGAAAGGAAAAGGGAATTTGGGGTCAGGGGAAGAATTCTGGGAGATGAAGCCTAAAGGATACAAAATTTCCACTTACACAGACATGAAGAGGGAGTGTGTTCCAGGAGCTAAGGAGCCAGTTCAAAAGCCAGTAGTAGTTATTAAACTTTTGATATCCACTTGGAAGGAGGTCTCCAGTGGAGTGCCCCAGGCATCTGTTTTTGGTCCTGGACTGCTTATCACTTTAAGAAATGACTTAAACAAGGGCTCAGACAGCATCCTTCTCCAATGTGCACATGCCACAAAGCTGGGAGAGGCAGCCAACACCCTCAGTGACAGAGCCAGAGATCCAAAAATAACCTGTTCGGCCAGAACATCAAGCAAAACCAGGTAAAGATAAATTCGATAGTGATAGTTGTAATAACTTATCCTTGGGTCCAAAGACAAGACTTTGCAAGAACTATATGGGGAGATGTGGATAAAAGGTTGGGAGAATTTTGGGGGCCTCCTTGATAAAAGGCTGGAGTAGGAGCAATGGGCTAAAGTTTCAAAGAGGCAGATTTAATTTTGATCTCAAGATAAACTTTCTAAAAGTGACATTTATATCAAAAGTGGAATAGACTTCCTGAGGAGGTAGTGGGCTCCCTCTTCTTGAAGGTCTTCGAGTAAAGAAAGTCTGGAGGTATTATTTTGGTGTCTGGATTGGATTAATTGATCACTGAGAACCCTTCCAACTTTATGGTTCTTGGCTTTTGGAATAGTTCAGAGAGCTTTAAATCCTGACCCAGAAGATCCACGTTCAACTCTGACCTTGGATCTGTTACTGTACAAGCCTTGGTTTCCTTATATGTACATTGAGGTTGTTGAATTAGATGTCTTTTTTTTTTTTTAACTTTTACCTTCTGTCTTAGAATTAATACAAATAGAAGAGCAGTAAGGGTGAGGCAATTGGGGTTAAGTGATTTAACTGGGGTCCCATAGCTAGGAGGTGTCTAAGGACAGATTTGAACCCAGGATTTCCCATTTCCAGGCCTGATTCTCTATCCACCAAGATACCTCTGAATTAGATAACTTCTGAGGGACACGTCTAGCCTCTTCACCCTTCCAGCTCTAGATCTCATTAAGTTAGGAACTGAGGCACAGAAATGGAAAGTTATTTCCCCAAAAGTCACTTAGTTGGGGAATGACTTATCACTGCCACTAAATCCAGGGTTCTTTCCACTACGCTTGTGGCGTATTAGAGAGTTGTCCAAGAATTAGTAGTTGATAAGGAGGCTCCACGAATCCTGAGTTCAGGGTCCATTCCCATAGTCATTCTGATTGTGTTTTCGTCCCAGATCAAGTTTCAGACGGGGAATTGTTACTAGAGACGAAGAGGCTGACCTTCTCTTCACCCACACCTGGACCCACATTAGGTCAGTTACCCTGTTTAGGTCTCTTTCTCAGAAACAGCCCCCTTCCCAGAAGCTGACCCTGAGCTCAGATAGCCTGGAGTTGGAATTCCCCAGCTAGTCCATGCAGCTGTTCTGGTGGCCCATACATGGGAAAGGGGACATGTGTGTGGGAAGCCCAGTTGGGACGGAGGCAGGGGCCACAGATAGAGGTCAGGAAGCTTCCCTTTGAAGGATCCTGGATATAGATATTCTTCTTCAGAGGACCAGTCAATAAGGATTTATTCTGTATCTACTGGATGTAGAGATCTCTGCTCAGTTGGGGGATGATCACAAGATTTAGAGTGGAAAAGGACCTTAAAGATCATCTAGTGTGATCCCCTTATTTTATAAAGGAGGAGTCTGAGGCCCAGAGAAGGCAGTGACTTGGTGAATTGGTTCTCCAGGTGTTAAGTGGTGGAGGGAGAATTTGAAATCTGGTTTTCTAACTCAAAATTCGGTACTCTTTCTATTGGCATACCATCTTGCCTCTGATACCTTCCTATTACTTCCTGCAATTTAGAGATTTGGACTTTATTAAAAAACAGCCACTTTGGGTTCCCAAATCTCAGCTCTGTTGCTCACTCCTCCTCTGGGCCTCCGTCAAGTTTAATCTTACCTTCTTTGGGCTTCAGTTTTCTCATCTGTAAAATGGAACAAGATTCCTTTCAGCTCTAAAGCTCATGGTCTTCATGAAAACCTTCTGAGGTAGATTGGGCAAAGATTACTCTTCCCATTTTACACAGAAAGAAACTGAGATTTGGTCAGGGAAATAGTTTGCTAAAGGCCATCTACCTGCTATGTTTAATAACGTAAGCCCAGTAAAATCACAGGGATAGGAATAGGGCCTGGGACTGAGATTTCATTTGGGATAGAAAATTCCTGGATGAGATCATTCCTTCTACTAATACGAGTCAGAGACTTATATGCTTACCTAGAGCAGTGGTTTTCGAAGTGGGGGCAAATGGCACGATGCCAAGGGGATCATCGTTGCAATCAACTATCCTCCACTGTCCCTCATGTGCTTATCTCTGGCAACACATTACCCTCTTTAAAAGTCCCCTGCTCAGTCCCCTCCCACGGTTACCCCTTCCATAGTGTCACCCAATCCCCATCCTACCCCGACCCCCCTCTCACAACAGCTCTGCTCTCAGGAGCAAGGACTAGTGAAGAAGCACACTTTTCACTTTTTAGTGGGAGTAAGTAGTTCAGGATAAGCAGACACCAATGGGTTGTGATCAGATTATTCCCCCCCCCCCCCAGTCCACCCCTTTCTTTTATTTCCTGTTTTTGAGGAAAACTTCTGGTCTTCAATTTCCTCCAAATTTTCTTGATCAAGAACCATTAATCTGTAAAAAAAAAGGTTTTGCACCCTCCCATATATGTATATTTGCTTACTTACAAATTATATAAATGTACTACTGTACTTGTATTGTGGAGGAATTGAGGTGAACCCCAGGGTATGGGACAAGTACCCTTAGCAAGAATGCAAGACTCCAAAACTTAGCTTAAAAATAAAAAGAGAAATTTATTAATTTGGTGGTAATGTTGAAGATTCAGGAGACAGGCTCAAGAGTGGGCACTGCCTCCCAGGAGGATGGATTCTGATTTTATTATACCCTATTGACAACAGGTGCTATGTGATGGTATGAGTTTAGGCAGAAGTGGGGGGGTGTTGGTCACCTGACTGGGACTACAGTGGTATTTTGTGTCCCGAAGACACAGGGGTTAGCTGGGAATAGTTTAAGGGAACTAGATTACAACCCAATGGTATCAGAGCATAACCAGAAGATGTATATCTGCATCCATCTCGAAATCTAGGGGAGAATCCCCAAGGGGATTTTTCTCTCAGGGGTCTCTCTTTTGTGTGAGTCGCTGATGCCCAGAGTCACCTTTTCCTTAGCAATAACAAGAATGCAAGGAAGGAAAGGAATTATCCTGCTCTCTGTTTGACCTGAAACACTTCTGTAGTTTGGGGTGTCCAAAAGGGAAATCCTGAGACCTATGCCACTTGTACTGGGGCCAAATTCTGTCAAAAGCCGAAGAACGGTCAAGAAAGATGAAAATTAGAAAACTATTTTCAGAGTGGATCATTAAATATTTTTATAAAACCCATTACATGTATTAACAAATTTTCACACAAGTTCTCCTAAGTTATATGGTTGAACTTATTTCCCTTCCTCCCTTCCCTTCCCCCTCCTGACATAGGCAGAAGATTCAATCTGGGTTATACATGTATTGTCAAGCAAAATATCAAAGTTGATCATTAAAAAGACCCATAGAGACTTATGAGAAAGAACACTATTCACATCCAGAGAAAGAACTGGGGGAGTAAAAACACAGAAGAAAAATAACTGCTTGACCACATAGGTCATGGGGATATGATTGGGGATGTAGACTCTAAGTGATCACCCTAATGCAAATATTAATAACATGGAAAAATAGGAAATGGGAAAAAAAATTAATGACACATGTAAAACCCAGTGGAATTGCACATTGGCTGCAGGGTGGGTTGCAGGAGAGGGAAAGAACATGAATCATGTAACCATGGAAAAATTTTCATAATTAATCAATAAGCTAAAAATAAATTTTTAATAAAGACCCCTGATAACTTTTTTTTTGTTAAATCAGTGATAGTGTTTTATTCTCTCTTTACACATACAGTATTACTATAAAGTAAATACACTGATGATCACACAGGAATTATGGAATTTTTTTTCTGTATGCTTTTTAAAATTTTTTTTATTTTGAATATTTTCCCATAGTTACATGTTTCATGTTCTTTCTCTCTCCCCCAAACCCCTGTAATCCTCCTTAGCCAACACACAATTCCACTGGGTTTTACATGTATCATTGATTAGGACCTAATTTCATATTATTGATAGTTGGACTAGAGTTATTGTTTAGCGTCTACATCCCCAATAATATCCCCATCAGCCCATGTGTTCAAGCAGTTGTTTTTCTTCTGTGTTTCTCCTCCCACAGTTCTTCCTCTGAGTGTGGCTAGATTTCTTTCTCATAAGTCCCTTAGCCTTGCTCTGGATTCTTGCATTGCTGCTAGTAGTAGTAGTAGTCCATTATGTTTGATTGTACTATAATGTATTAGTCTCTGTGTACAATGTTCTCCTGGATCTACTC
This sequence comes from Gracilinanus agilis, assembly GCF_016433145.1. NCBI lineage: Eukaryota > Metazoa > Chordata > Mammalia > Didelphimorphia > Didelphidae > Gracilinanus > Gracilinanus agilis. The sequence continues at coordinate 729,386,407 of NC_058130.1, read as the reverse complement.
CTTTCACTCTGCATCAATTCCTGGAGGTCATTCCAGTTCACATGGAATTCCTCCAGTTCTTTATTCCTTTGAGCACAATAATATTCCATCACCAGTAGATACCACAATTTGTTCAGCCATTCCCCAATAGAAGGACATTCCCTCAATTTCCAAATTTTTTCCACCACAAAGAGCACGGCTATAAATATTTTTGTACAAGTCTTTTTCCTTTTTATCTCTTTGGGGTATAAACCAAGCAGTGCTATGATTGGATCAAAGGGCAAGCAGTCATTTGAAGCCCTTTGGGCATAATTCCAAATTGCCATCCAGAATGGTTGGATCAATTTACAACTCCACCAGTAATGCATTAATGTCCCAAAATTTGCCACATCCCCTCCAACATTCATTACTCTCTTCTGCTGTCATTTTAGCCAATCTGCTAGGTGTGAGGTGATACCTCAGAGTTGTTTTGATTTGCATTTCTCTAATTATGAGAGATTTAGAACACTTTCTCATGTGTTTATTGATAGTTTTGATTTCTTTATCTGAAAATTGCCTATTCATGTCCCTTGCCCATTTATTGATTGGGGGATGGCTTTATTTTTTTGTACAATTGATTTAGCTCCTTGTATATTTGAGTAATTAGACCTTTGTCTGAGTTTTTTGTTATAAAGATTTTTTCCCAACTTGTTGTTTCCCTTCTAATTTTGGTAGCGTTGGTTTTGTCTGTACAAAAACTTTTTTAGTTTAATATAGTCAAAATTATTTATTTTACATTTTGTAATTTTTTCTATCTCTTGCTTGGTTTTAAAATCTTTCCTTTCCCAGAGATCTGACAGGTATACTATTCTGTGCTCACCTAATTTACTTATAGTTTCCTTCTTTATATTCAAGTCATTCACTCATTCTGAGTTTATCTTGGCATAGGGCAGTGGTTCCCAAACTTTTTTGGCCTACCGCCCCCTTTCCAGAAAAAATATTACTTAGCACCCCTGGAAATTAATTTTTTAAAAATTTAATAGCAATTAATAGGAAAGATAAATGCACCTATGGACATGACCGCCCCCCTGGATTGCTGCAGCACCCACCAGGGGGTAGTGGCACCCACTTTGGGAATCACTGGTATAGGGTCCTGGTAACTTTGAAGAGAGTAATTACCGTCGAGGTCAGGTTAAGGAAGCTGGACTGACAAAGTTGGTCTGGAAGTCAGGAGGTGTAGATTCTAGCTCTCTATTCACTGAGCCACCTAGCTGCACCTAGTCTAATGGCTTTTTGCTAGAGGAGAGATTGCATATTGAATGATGATTATTGATGAAAACTTGGCAATGATCTGACACAATCCTGAAAGACATGACAAGGAACACTATCCACCTTCAGAGAAAGGGCTATTGGGATTGTCTTCCACATCAGTGTATTTATGGTTTAGTTTTGGGGTTTGGGTTACATATGGATATGCTTTTCCAAAAATGACCCATTTGGAAGTGTGTTTTACATGACAATAAAAATAACATTTTTTTAAAAAGGAAAGAAAAAAGACAGGAGATTGCAAAGGTAATGAATCAAGTGACCTCAGCTTTATGATTCTATCAGTTTCTTTCCTTAACAGAAAGAATTTCTTTGCCACCACTTCTATGGGCAGACATCATGATATGCAGTGTGGAGTAATGGTTAGATATAAGGCTGGACTTGGAGTGAGTTCTAAGCAGGAATCCTAATTAATTTACTAGCTGTGTGATCATGGCTAAAATCATTTCCTATCTGAGCCCAAGTTTCTTCATATGTAAAATGGAGATAATAACAACATTCATAGAATTGTTGTGATGATTAAATAAGAAAACATGTAAATGCTTTAACAAATTAAAACATTATACAAATATTAGTTGCTAATTCTTTCATTTCTAAATTCAGAGCATCATGGGACTTAGACATGAATGGAACTTATTGTTTATTCCAGCTCCCTCATTTTCCAGCTTAAGTAACCGAAGCCCAGAGAAAAAAATAACTTGCCCAGTGAGTAGAGTGTTCGGGTGAGCAGAATCATGGAGGCAGTGGCGTTTGTCTCTATGGGAGTCTTCCTAGGGAAGGTCCCTAGGAAGAGAGTCATTTTTGTAATTCTGCTCCTCGGCTCTAGCTTCCCAGTGAGGTTCTCACTACTTTTTTTTCAGGGGTTCAGAGAGGCCCAGCCTTTCATCCCCATTTCAGTCTCTCTTATACCACAAGGTCAGCCAGGCTGCTGTGACCCAGATTGACCCAAAGTCCTAATGTTTTGGAGAGACTGAGCAATTAGGGCCCGGACTTTAAAGCCAGTATAAAGCCTCTGCCTGTCACCCATCCAATGGAAACTTGATGAGAAACGCATGATGAGGGGCTTTTTTTCTCCCCACTTGAGAGCTCCTTTAAAGGCTCAGGAATCTTTGGGCTGCCTTCTGCCAGCTGAATGGAAAGGGCTTTTAACTGGCTGCTATGCCACAAAAGCGAGTGTGCAAAGAAAAAGGTTCAAAGTGATGAGCTAGACTCTCTTCCTTCCCTGACACTGGCAAAGCAAGAACTTGTGTGGGCCTCCAGGTGGGAGGAACGGTAGCAGGCTGCCTGATCCATCCTCCCACCGCAGCTGTCACAAGACTCGGAAAGCATGGCCATCTTCCTTGCCTCTCTTTTTCTTGCTGATTTTGCCACCGATCTCCCTGGAACTTCCCTCAGCCCCTGGGGCCTCCTCATTCAAACACATCCATCCTGTCCATCCCTGGGACAGGCCTCCTGGGGCTTCCCTTTGGAGAGGGGCCCAGGTTGGCCAACCTTCATTCTCCTCCCGACTCTGCTTTCCAGACTTTCAGAGCAAGCTCCTGAAGAGGGGGCTCCCCACCTCCCTGATCCTCTCTTCTCCTCAGAACACAAGCTCCTAGAAGGCAGGTCCTCGTTCTTTTTGCTTAGCACGATGCTAAGCAATTGGTAATCCCTTAAATGACTCGGTAAAGGCTTGTTGGCCTCCCCTCAGTTTATTCTGTCCTCACCTTAGGTGAATGAGCAGAGGACAGTATGGCTCTAAGAGAAGGCCTTTAGAGTTTCAGAGAGTCAGAAGAGCTCTCGAGAATCCCTTCAGGGAGGGAAGCCGAGTCCAGTGCCTGAGGGGCAGAGAATCCACCCAGCAGCAGAGACCCTGTCCTGCCAGCAAGGGACTTTCTTGTCCTTTAGCTCTGCCACTCCCAGAAGGGAACTTGGTGAAGGCAGAATGTCTGGGAGCAACCATTCTCCCAAAAGGCCTCAGCTATGCTCAAATGCCACGCAATGGGTCATTTGCCAAATACTGAGTCAATGCCTTCTCCGTGCTGGGTCAGCCCCTACCCATCAGGGAGCTCACATTCTATTGAGAAACAAGATGAATATGGAAAATTAAGTCTGTGACACTTGAGCTGGGTTTTAAAGGCTACTCTAGATTCTATAAGGCAGGGGGCAAAGGGAAGGGAATAAGCATTTATATAGCACCTACTATGTGCCAGACACCATGCTAAGGATTTTCTACAAATATCTCATTTGATCCTCAAAACAACTCTATGAGGCAAACATGATTATTAGCCCCATTTTACAGGTGAGGAAACTGAGGTTAACAGGTTCTATGACTTGCCCAAAGTCACACAGTTATTAAGTGTCTGAGGTCAGATTTCCTGACTTCAGGCCCAGAGCTCTATCCACTGTGCTACCAATGAGGAAGAGGTTGTCTACACTGGGCAGTACAGTAGGCCGGCCCAAGTCATGCATGTCCCCTGGCCCCACTACCAGGAACGCCCGCTTTTCTTCCTCCTTTTCCTGTCATCTAATTCCTGCCTTTCCTCCAAAGCCTACTTTGAGCCCTATCCAAGCTTTTTATGCCAGTTAGGCTCCTCTTCCTGAGTTCAAATCTGGCCAAATCACTTGACCCTGTTAGCCTCAGTTTTCTCATCTGCAAAATGAGCTAGAAAAGGAAATGGCAAACTACCCCAATATCTTTGCCAAGAAAACTCCAAATGGGGTTATGTTGCTGGAGGGTACCTCAGAGAGCATCTGGAGAAAGGTGAGGCTCTGCTGAAGCTTCCATCTCAAGCTAGAAGGGACCCTGAAGACCACCGAGTCCAGGCTCCCTTCCATTACAAAACGAGGATGCTGGGGTCCAGGGTTAAGTGACAAGTGCTCAAGGTCTCCTATGTGTCAAAGGCAGGGTTTGGCCTCTAGGGCTATTTCTGCTTCTGTTCCCTGAATGGGGTGGTTTCCAGATCCCTGCCCTTCCTTGCTTGTCTTCCTCAGGATACCCCCAGCTTCGATGCTACGGATCCCTCCATAGGGCTTTGCCCCTCTGTCTCAAGGATCTCTCAAATCATGCAGACCACAAACCATTCCTGCCATGTCTTTTTCTAAAGCTGCTATGGTTAAAAAAAAAAAAAAAAAGCCATCCCTTAGCGTTTCCACACTGGGCTAGGCTGACTCATAGCAAAGAGCCTGGAGTCAGCACTCTACTCAAAGCTTCTCCAGTGTGGTAGAACCTGCTGGCACTTGTGCTCCGCTGACCTTGGGGTTCATAAACGTTACATCTAAAACCAAAATCTGGAAGGCAGCTAGTGAGTTCTTGGAACCCTGACAAAAGTGACATCACAAGAGAGAAAGTTGCGGGACTTGGGATTCAGGGGAACAAGAGAAGATGGAGGAGGGGCCAGGCGAGGACACCCGAGGGTGGCTCTGCTCCCAACACTTTGGGTTCTAGAATGGGCCGAGTTAGGAAGCCCAAAGCAATGGAAGATTTCCCGAAAACCTTCTGGATTCCTGGTCTCAGCCATACTATATCTAACCTTGGAGGCTACTGAGGTTAATCTAGTCTAAGTGATGCATTCAGGCAGCCCCAAATAATTAACCTTAGAGGCTAAGGTGGCTTTTTCTGGAGTTTCTGATCCATATGATTTGGGGGAGAAGGAAAATGAAACATCTTTACGAATTCTGCACACTACATGTCATCATGTACGCAGACACAGGGCACCCTCTAGGGGCCACTCAACAGCTTTCAGTAGGACATTGTGCCAGTAGCAAAGAAAATGGAGAGGATAGACTTATCCTTTGAAGAAATATTAACCACCACATGATGGGGGAGGGGGGGCGGGCTGGTTTTTCTTCCTGCTACTGAATCACAGAAACTCAGGACTGAAAAAGGACTTAGGAGACTAAAATGGATCCTATATAATTTTCTTATTGATCCTAGTGATAAGATTTTTGTCCTGTAACCACCGCCCTTTGTCTCAAAACTTGGGGCACAAATTTAGCTGGCCTATAATGAACTGAAAGAAGTAGGTATTGTAGCATTTCACATTTCTATTTTATTCCCGTGTGATTTTACTCTGTAACCATATTCTGCCCTTCACTGAACAGACCCAATCCTTCTCTTTGTCTCTAAGCTAAGCAGCTAAATAAGTTCAAAAGTTGTCTCCCTCTCTGTGGCTGAATGGAGAAGCTATTGCTTTCCCATGAACACCGCTAATTAAAGAGAAACTCCTGTTATCTCAGCAACACCTGTAAATCAGGCCTGCCGAGGGCGGTTTTTTTCTTCCCATAACTACAGTCTCTGAGAAGCAGAATGACATCTGTGTGCCATCCTGAGGCCCATACTAAGCTCCTATCCTTGTAAATTTTTTATTGCATTTTATTTATTAAATATTTCCCAATTATGTGGAATTCTTAAAAATTGACTCATTACATGTTATAACAAATTTCCACACAAGTTTTCCTAAGTTGTATGATTGAACTTATCTCCTTCCCTCCCTTGTCTTCCCCCCACTCCTGGTGCTGGCAGATGTCCTTGTAAATTCCAAATGGTTTATCTTATGCCAGGGCGCCTCTGGATCTGGTACTCCTGTCCCATATCTATGACCTTGAGATGCAGCTGGAGCCCATAAATTTCACAAGGGCATTTCTTAGAGACAGAGAGGGGAGAGTCTGGTCCCTGGTGTGCCTATGCCCACCTTCATGAATGTAACGAATCATAATTTCCTAAATTCATGATGTAATTTTTGTTCTATTCTTTGTTCTATCCTCATAAAAGTGTATTGCATCTCCAGTTCAGGGTCTTTTGGCTATTTGAGGGGCCAAGAGAGCTGTTTCATTAGTGGGTAGCAACACCATCAATAAAACAACTTTGCCCAGAGAAGCCTGCCTCGACTTAACCTTTTTGGTTATAAATTCTACTGTAACAAGACCATTTCATCCAATCCATACCTGAACAAAAATCCCCCCTATATCATGCCGAACAAGATGCCATCTAGTCTTTTCATGTATCCTTCCAGTGAAGCAATCCACTCCACCCTGAGATAGCGCATATTTTTCCTTTATTAAAGTTTATTTAATTTAGAATATTTTTCCATGGTTACATGATTCATGTTCCTTCCCTCCCCTCCTCCCACAGCCAACAAGCAATTTCACTGGGTTTTACATGAGATAGTTCATATTTAAGAAGTTTTTCCTTACCTCAATCCTAAATTGGGTTCTTGCAACTTCTACTCATTACTGCTAGTTCTAGAACCATGCAGAACAAGTCTGATGTCTCTTCTTCAGCCAGACCTTTAAATTACTTGAGGATAACTACCATGTCTCCTTTCAATGTGCCTTCTCTTCAGGCTGACCATGTTGAATTTTTTCCAACTGATGCCAGGTAGAATAAACTCGGGTCTTTTCTCTGCTCTGATAGTCATCCTTTGGACATGTCTTCCCTAGGACTCCTGATAAGCATCTGCACTATCACCATTTAGTTCTAGAAACCTCTTGTAATGAAGCCTAGGTTGCATTGGCTTTTGGGGCTGCCAGGTTACTCTACTGACATATATTGAGCTTATAGTCCACCAAAGTTTCCAGTCTTTTTTCAGGGAGTTATCCAGTTACATAGGCAAATGCTTCCCTTTCCTTATGCCTAGGAGTTTTTTGTTTTGTTTTGCTTTTTTAAATCCAAGGCTGCATTTGTACTTACTCAAGTTTATCTTATTACATTCAGTCCAACATTCTAGCCAGTCAAATCTGTGACAGGATCCATGAGACTCCCATGTATAGCCCAAACCAAATTAAAATGTAATTGGGAAATGTTTAACAAACTAAGTAAGAATATGACATAAAGGTTAATTTGAGGTTTCCTAAAGGAATATATTGCCCAAAAGGATCTGTTTCTGTTTGGGTCTGACCCCACTGTTTTAGCCTGTTAATTTTAAATCTACATCACTCAGTACTTTAAGTTGGCTCTGTCTTCCAGCCATTGTCATCTGCCCATTTTTGCCAAGCTCACCACTTGTCTTCATCCACTGACAAGTACCTGGAACACTCTATTAGAGATGGCATTCTAAGTTGATATGGAACCATTAATACACCCACAAGAATAACGTGGAACTGTGTCAAACACTGGACGGTCAGGTGGCTCAGTGGAGAAAGTACTAGGCCTGGAGTCAAGAAGACCTGAGTTTAAATCTCACCAGTAACACTCGTGGGCTAGAAGCCCATATGAAAATCACTAACTCTCCCCGAGTTTGTTTCTTCACCTGTAAAATGAAAACTTGTGAGTTGCTGGGAGCCTTAAATGAGATAAGGGACACAAAATACTTTGCACACTTTGTTGAAGTACTTTCTAAATGTCAGCTATTGTTATTTCCACTACCTCAACCTGCTTAGATTTATTCAACGGTCTAAAAAAAGCAAGTGATATTAATACTCTTATTTGGGAATTACTGAGACCAACTCCAGGAAAAAATTAGCCACAAAAGGAGATGCAGAGCTTCCAATACTGCCTGCAACTCTAGTCCCTCCTAAAATGTTCAATACATACTTCATGCAAACCCCAAATATCCTTTTTCTATGTGAGAAAGTATATTAAGTGACAGCCAATACTACTTAGACAAATACAGCATAATTTATTTTTATGTTCATTTCCAAGAATAATAGTGGTATGTGGTGGACTGGAGAGGAATGTTTCAAACAACTGTATTATTCTCTAAATGACAGATTCCAGCAAAGGCAGAATTACACAGGGACTTGGACTCCTCCAGTTTCTCTCTCTTACTTAGCAAGCAGTGGAAGGGAATGTATCAAGCTCACTCTAAGCCACCACAAGATGTTGCTCTGCTCCTGACTTCTGTTAAACACCTAAAAGAGATGGCTATGGTAGCTTGGTCACTAGAAACACCAAAAACACTTCTAAAAACATTCACTTGATATGACCTTTTTTAATTTTAGAAAATGCTTGATATGGGTAAAAAGGGCTCAAGTTTTGGTTCTCTGCACTGGGAATGTTGAAGATGGGTGGTCTAACACAGTGCAGTGGATGGATCTCAAGCCAATTTCAACAAGCTTGTTATCTCAGCAGAGAAGGTTTACGGTTAATGCAGTCAACCACTAACAGTGAATGATTTGTTGGCAAAATCAAATTCAAACATGGTTACGGGAATTCAGAATCAAGTCAGGCTCATCAAAAAGTCTTTAAAAATCCAATAGTAATGATTCAGGAATGATCCAAGGGTGGGAGAAATCTTCAGTTGAAGGATTCGCTCCAGAGTACCGGAAAAAAGGATTTGTGGCTTCTTTCAGTAACTTGGGCTGAGTCTACATGACTCTTACATGCAGTTCACACTGTCCTATGAAGGCAATAGGACAATATGGATTTTGGTCCACTGGTCTTGGTGACTTATATTTCAAAGAATAATTCTTATCAACAAAAGATCAATTTCTGACAAATGAGTCTTCCATATCATGAGAAAACTGAACTCAAAACGGCTAAAAGGAAAGCAAAACATGTCAAAAACAGAACTAAAATACTCAACTAAGATGTATATAGGAGAAGATTTAGCTCAGCTTTTTTGGTAATGAAAGAATGAAATCCTTCAGGGTTCAGCAATCATAAGGGATTGTTCCTTGTACCTCTAAGTGAGGTAAATGGGATTCTATAAGAACTCAACCTCCAACTTAGAAGAAATACATGGTTTTATGCTGGGGTTTATTATTTATTCAAGGTCTGTGTTTCCCAAACAGTTCTGTAGAACCCAGGCATTCCACAACAAGTGAATAAGGATTCCATGAGAGAAATGATGCTAGGGATATCATCTTTAAACTATTAAATATGAAATGGTGTATTATTAAAATGATAATTATGAGTAGCAATTTTCTATCATAAAAATAGATTTAATGTCTTCTATTTTACTTTTCAAAATTTCCAGCTTCCTTTATAGTAGAGGTTCCCTGGCCAGGCATTTAAATATTCATTCAAAACTTTTTTTTTTTTTTAGCCAAAAGTGTTCTGTGGCCAAAATGATTTGGGAAACCCTGGTGGAAAAGGAGTAAGGAGTTGGGTTTCAATCAGAAGCACATCTTGACTAGCCAGGGAGGCTAGCTGGGGGAGAATTGGGGTTAAAATAAAGTTGAGGGAGAGTGCAATTTGTGTGCTAGTCGTACCTTATACTAAAAAATAAAAATAAAAACTGGTGGCTACTTGTGAGGTTAAGGGGCTCCTGTTAACTATGACTTAACAAACTCTCTCTATCTGCTCTCCCTGACCCCCAGCTTTTCTGCAGAAAGTCTTCCATCTGGTTCTCAAGAGAAAATAACCATTTTTCCCCTCACATGTTTGGGAGATCAGCACATAATACATCCAGGAGAAGGCAATTAACACAGTTCCAAGGCAAGTACAGGCTGAGATGCTGCCAGCCCATGGAGGCTTCAAGAAGACTTCAGTGATGCTCAGATGAAATGATGAAGTGTCAGGTGGTTTTGCTGACAATGTTCTTCTGCCTCCTGGCAAAAATAAGTGGTTTAAGGACATAGTGGGGTTTTCCATTCACTGAGAATCAGAGATTTTTAAAGGCTAGAAGGAAAGTTAGAATCACAAAATTATAGAATCTTAGAGAAGAAAGAGACCTTAAAGGTCATCTAATCTAGCCCCCTTCATTTTACAGTTGAAAAAACTGAGGCTTAGAGAGGTTAAGGGACTCGCCCAAGGTCACACAGCTTGTTGGTGGCAGAGACATGACTAGAGACCACATCTGACAACTAGTTTAGTGCTCTTTCCACTCTTGCAAGCTGCCTCTCTAGAAATCAATTTTAAAAACACAACAAAAATAATCTTTAGCTATAGCATCTTAAAAATGATTACTGTAATGTCACAGTACTCAAGAAAAGATATAAAGGATTTTCACTGGGGATGGTCTAGTTTAAAAAAATATATATTTTTTTTAATGTGTGAACCATAGTCTCTGGTTTCTAGGTGGCATTTCCATGGGTGCAGAAAGGTGGATTTCATCAGTCCTGAGAGGTGACCCCATTTTCAGTGGCACATCCGGGAGGTCATTTCCTTCTGTCAAAAACAAGCCCCCCAGCCCAAACACCAGAATGAATTATAGGAATCAAAAAATTATAAGAAGTCTATTGTTGGTGACAACTGTGAATTTAGTTTTAGTCTCCTAAAAACAAAAGGCACAACCAGCCACTAAACCATTTCAGCATTTCACAGAGGCACTAAAAGCACTTTATGAGTATTATGGTATTATGTTAGCTTAGAAGATAGTTGCTTAGGGTGGAGGAGAGGAAACTGGTAACCAATTTGCACTTTTCATCCTTTCCTATATCATTTCCTAGATCATTTTCCCTTCTATTGCTTTCATTTGGACACAAAGACCTAGAAGGAAATAGGAAAGCTTGATGAGGGCTCTCTTCTACCTAAGACACACAGACTATAAAAGCCTAGGCCTATTTAATTTTTGGCTCAGGGCACAGCTAGTAACTTTGGACATGTTACTTTATGTGACACAGTGCATGGCAAAGAGTGCTCCATCTGAAGTCTCAGTCCTTACTCTGTCTTTTACTACCTGAATGATCTAAGGAGGAACCTCAGTTTCATCACTGTAGAATGAATAAGTTGGACTAGATGAGTCAATGATTCCTTTCAATGATTTTCTATGATCCTACTCTGTTTAATAGGTACTGTGTCCTATAAAACTGCTCAAAGGATCAAATAGTGACCTTCATCCCTTGCTCGATGGACTCTTGACATGCAATTTTGCATTAAAGCAATTGATGCCCATGTCTTATTTCCCCTACTAGACTGCAGTAAGTTCCTTCAGGGTGGTAGCCACTCATATTTCTCTTTTTGTCTCTCACAGTTCCATGTATAGTGTGCCTTATTCACAGCAGACACATTAAAAATGCCTAATGAATGAATGAGGACCCATTCTCAGTTTTCTGGAGTCCTATTTAATTTCTAAAGAGTTTTCTCTCATTTCCACTAATACTACCACACTTGTGGTAGTCCCCTATTAGATTACGTAAGTCTTATAACTGTTCTCTCTGCTTCTATTTTCTTCCCTTCCTAATCCACCCTTCACACCAATGCAGAATGCATCTTACTGCCCTCTCCCACTTTTTTCATTTCTCTTCTCTGCCTACAATGGAATCTCTATCTTCCTTTCCTTTAGGACTTTCTTGACCCTTCTGTCCATTCCTGATGGAAGTGATACCTTCTCTCATCATACACATCTTCTGTCTATTAGGGAAAAGCAGGGACACTTATTCTTTATTTAGATATCCCAAGTACCTAAGATGGAGCCTTGCACATAGCAAGCACTTAATACTGGCTGAATTTCAGAAATGATTGCTGACAGTAAATAACGAAGTATTGCTGGACTCTGCCACTACTCAAAGGCAATAGGAAGCAACTAACTGCATACCACCGCCATCAAAAACAAAAAACAAAGGCACTACATTTTAAGCTAAATATTGACAAGTTAGAGTGCATCCAGAGAAGGGTGATAGGCAGGTCCTTAAGGTGACCAGACCCCCAAGCCATAGAGGCCTGATGGACATAATTGGTGATATTTAGTATGGAGAAGAAAAATCTTAGGGATAACAGGATAACTGTTCTCAAATATATGAAAAGCTATCATGTGGCACACAGATGACTTAGTTTGTTAAGCGCCCTCATGGGTGGATTTTGGCTGAATGTAAAGGGAATTTCCTAAGAATTAGTACTGTTCAAAAGTATAATTACTGGGCTCAGAAGGTAATGGTTCCCCACTTTCTGGAAGTCTTTAAGCAAAGGCTGAATGGCCACTTGTCAGAAACACTGAAGAAGGAATTCCTGTTTAGATACTGGATAGAAGAACCAAATTCTGAGGTTCCCTCCCAATTCAGAGTTTATGATAATATGAACTTTCTGGGCACTAGAGGGCACCATACATTCAGGAAGCAGATCAACAGAGCAGAGTAGAATTTCTACAAGGAAGAGGATCCTCAGGAAAATCTGAGGGTATAGGGATGGTTTTACGAAATGGCTTTCCTCTTCAAATGTTTTCAGCCTAAAATAGGGGCTCTTCCTGAGAAGTTTAGGATGAAGGTGGCACAAGGTGCATATGTCACTGTGCATGGGACATGGGAAGTTACTGATGTCTTTGAGAGTGACACAAAAGAATAAAGTTTGAGAATAACTGCAGAAGAGGACTCCCTAAATTATGGGGCAAATCATAGGACTTGAAGTTGGAAGGGCCCAAAGAAATCACTTGGCACAGATGAGGGAGTGGAGGTCCATGCCCCAGGGTGCTTTGTTTCTATTCTCCACATCTTTCTACTACATCATGCTGGCATCCTCCAAGTTTGGTCTTTTTTATTCTTGAGAGGAGCTGCTGAGAAAGAAGGAAAGGAGTCTGCCTCACTTCCCTGTATGTGTCCAGGTCAGAGCTGAGCTTCAAAGTCCCAGCCAAGGGAGGTTAGAATAGGTGAGAGCCTTGTTTTTTCACTGTGGGAGGAGCTGGTTGGAGCTTTGGTGCTGGGCTCTGCGATGGTATTTTTGGCTCTTTTTGAGTAGGATTGTTGCCCTACTTCTCCTTCTTTTCTGTGGCTTCTGCATTAAGAGAATTTGGACTGAAATTTGACTGAGTTGCATTTTTATTTAGTTCTATGACTATTGGTTTTCTCACTTCGTTGTTTACCTGCTAAATTAAATGTTAATTAGGGTCTCTCAGAGTTTGTGCTTACCAATTCCCTGCCACACAGTATACTTAGGAGGAGACATTAGATAAGTCAAAAGAAGTTAGCAGAGTCTGTTTGATTCCAGCTATTCGTTGCAGGGCTCTGGAATAAAGGTGCACAGGTCCTCTTGGGATTGTTCTTGACTGACCCTGTTTCCTCCTCTCTCATACTCAACCTGAATTATATTGATTTATATATCTGCCTCATCTCCCTTCTACCTCATCCAGTAGAGCAGTAGCATCTTTCCTCTCTTTCTGCACAGGACGAGTCCTTCACCCTTGCTGCTTTCACTGCCTCACAGCTTACTGACTTCTCATCCTCTTGCAATAGAACTCCCATCCTCCTTAACATTTTAGGCTGCTCTCTGCAAAGCCACCAGGGTCACTGATTGCCAAGCCCACTGGCCTCATCTTAGTTCTCATCCTTTTGAAATCTGTAATGTTTGACACTTCTAATATGTATCACCAGAACCATGCACAATTTCTAGCACATAGTAGTCATTTTCTTTCCAGTTAGGACAAAACAGACATGTTGCTGCTAGTTACTATATCATTCAAGAGTTGGCAATTTTGGAAGTTAGCTGAACAAGCTGTTTTATTAATATGATTTTCTGATGTTTTCTTCTAGGCTGTGGCCTTCTGCTTCAGTTGCTAAGTGCCAGAAACAGGGTCTATCTCCTGGCACAATTTAAATGATTGATTCATTAATTGACCACCCCTCCTCCTTTCTCTGTATTTTTTTCCTCCCTTTTTTCTTGTGACACTACTTACTTCTGCTTCACCTCATTTCTCTGATTATTCCTATTTCACTGTTAATTCCTTTTCCTTTATGAATCCTTTCCATGTGCCCTTCAGACCATCCCTCAGACTTCTCACTAATACACTCTCCTAGTGCTCTCATTCCTTGTTAAACCTCAATCACATGCAAATATCTACCACCCAATTTTCCCCTAAACTTCAGGTATATACTTCCAACTGCATAATAGACATATCCAAACAAACATCACCGCCATGCCTCAAAATCAAGAAGTTTAAAATGTATCATTTTCTTTCCTTCTAAAACCAGTTCCCTTTCCTAATTTTCTTATTTTTGTTGATGATATCACCATTCTCCTAGGCATTGGACTTGAAATCCCAGTATTATCTTTGACTTTGACTTTTTTCTAACCTTTCACAAACACCTGGATATTAAATTCTGTGAAATCTATTACAGCATTATTAACTTCATCCCCTCCCCTTCCTATTTGTCACACTATCAACAACTAATTCAGGACCTTACTGGCATTCCTGCCTCTTACCTATAATATCTTTTATATATTATAATCGTTAACTTGAATTACATTTATTTATATATCTGCCTCATTTCTCTTCTACTTCACCCAAAAGAGTAGAAGAATCTTGAAGAAAAGAACTGCCTTTTTATCACTGTATTCCAAAATCTAATATAATGCTTAATAAACAGTAAGTATTTAAAGTTTGCTGAATTGAATATGTTCAATTGAATGGGCATAAGTTTTTTTAAACTGTTACTTCCATCTTAGAATATATACTGGGTATTGGTTCTAGGGTAGAAGAACAGTAAGGGCTAGGCAACTGGGGTTAAGTGACTCGTCTAGGGTCACACAGTTGGGAAGTATCTGAGGTCATATCTGAACCCAGGACCTTCCATCTCTAGGTTTGGTTCTCAATCCACTGAGTCACTTAGCTGCCCCCTGGGCATAAGTTTTTGCTTTTTAAAAAATAAATGTTCTGGGGGCAGCTGGGTAGCTCAGTGGAGTGAGAGTCAGGCCTAGAGACGGGAGGTCCTAGGTTCAAACCCAGCTGTGTGACCCTGGGCAAGTCACTTGACCCCCATTGCCCACCCTTACCACACTTCCACCTATAAGCCAATACACAGAAGTTAAGGGCTTAAAAATAAATAAATAAATGTTCTGAGGATAAGGACAATCTCCATATTAGATCTGAACTCGAACTTCTAAGAAAATCCTGGACCTGCTACCTGGATCTACTCTCCCAAAAAGTTTAGGAGATCTTATTCATACCAGTGTGACTTTCTTTGCAGGCAGTTCTCTTTTTTACTTCACCCTATTCCCAAGCCAAAGCTTCAAGAATTACTGATGTCTTAGTCATTTTCTTTCCAGTTAGGACAAAACAGACATATTGCTACTAGTACCTGAAAATGTAGCTATTATATCATTCAAGAGTTGGCAATTTTGGAAGTTAGCTGAACAAGCTGTTTTATTAATATGATTTTCTGATGTTTTCTTCTAGGCTGTGGACTTCTGCTTCAGTTGCTAAGTGCCAGAAACAGGGTCTATCTTCTGGTAATAACCCTTCACACTAAAGTTGGTCATCTCAACTTTACAAAGCTGTGCTCACTAATAGATTCAATTAAAGCCATGGAGAGACTGTACCAGTTGGTTTTTACTACTTGAACTATGGAATCCAATTGGAAGGGGCCCTGGAAGTCATTTAATACAAACCCTATATGAAGCATTAATCCACTTGAAGTGGTAAGGATAGCTAGAAGGATACAAAAAGAGCCACATTTTATTATCCTCTTGCCCTCTTTTCCTCCCCGTGGCTTTGCTCATACTCACCAGTGGTTCTAACTCTTTGGTGTCTATCAGGTTAAACTCTTTCACAAAATAGTAGAAATGCTTATAGCAGGTGTTGACATGAGCCTCAGAGCCCATCTGAGTGATTCGGTCAAAGTGATGGATGTAAACATGAACAAAAACTCTGAAAAGCCTGGACAGGATCTTCTTTACCACTTGTAGAAAGGTCTTGGGGAATGGAGTACCTAAAAGAATGAGAAGAATTATTTATTTATTTGTTGTTGTTTTTTTAAAAACCTTTACCTTCTGTATTAGAATTAATACTATATATTGGCTCTAAGGCAAAAGAGTGGTAAAGGCTAGGCAATAGGGGTTAAGTGATTTGTTCAGGGTCAAACACAGATAGTCTGAGATCACATTTGAACCCAGGACCTCCTGTCTCTAGGCCTGGCTCTCAATCCACCTGCCCACAAGGATTATATTTTTTTTTAAAATCTTTATCTAAAGCTTTGTAGCAACCTGTGCTATCAAAGAAGATGTAAACATGGTTTTATTCTGCACAATGATATAGTCTGGACTTGTGTCCTGGATAACAACAGCAAGAGTGAAAGCCTACTTACTAGTCTCTGCTAAACCGATGACCCAAATCCACTAGACAACTGGCAAGATAATACATTTCAATATTCTAATTTTTAAAATGTTAAAATTATATAAAGGTTTTCATTTTAATCAAAATAGTCCAGTAGGTTTAGTGTTGTTTTTCATTTTGGTAGTTTTTCCTTTAGGAAAAACTTGAGGAGTTAATCATTGGGACCAGGCTAACTACTATAGTTCCTGTGGCAATGTGGTGAAATGGAAGGTATGAGGGACTTAGGAAATGAGAAGAGATTCAAATCCTGCCTGCATCTGTAATTTACTGGCTGAGGGACAACGTTTCCTCATCTACAAAATGGGGATAATCATGGCCCTATTATACTCACAGAGTTGTGAGGAAGGCACTTTGTAAAACTTAATAAAGTACCAAAAAAAGTTAGCTATTGTTATTTAAAAAATTTTTCTAGTTTCCATCTGACTGTGATCCCATATCTCTGCACCACTGTCCTCACTTGGGGTCATGGATAAATATAATAGGATAAGGCTTCAGGCCAAAATGGCTGTCTGAATGGGAGGCAGACCATCCAGCCCTCACAAACCTAAACCAGAAAAATAGACCCAAATAATGATTAAGAAATCCAATGAGAAATTGCATTGAATGATGACTTCTACCAAGGAACACCACAAGATATCAGCCTGAGGGCTTAGGGAAGTGGGGCCAAGGAAGAAGTCAGTAAAGCTAGGGCTAGAAGCAAACAAACACAGTATCCCAGTATGACAAGTGGCTCACCAGACTGAGCTGTAGCCTAAAGGGCTCCATGTCTAGGTAGCAGGAGAGAAGAAAGCCTCAGGGTTGGCCCTGAGTATTCACATCAAGATTCTCTGTGCTGTTGGGCATTCCAGAAAAATACCAGGAATGTCATAACCAAAATCCAGGGCAATTACTGTAAAAGCATCCAGAAAGAAACAGTTCAAGTACTAAGGAATGACAGTCAGCATCACCTAAGACCTGATAGCCTCTACTTTAAATAAGAGGAAATCTTGCAATTCTGTCATTCCAAAAGTCAAAAAATATAGGATTATAAGTGAAATAACTTATCTTGCAAAACTGAATATAATTCTACAGAGGAAAATAGACCTTTAATGGAATGGAGAAATTTCAAGGAGGAACTTTGAAATACAAGAGCATGAGTCAAGAGGAACCCAAAAAGGTAAACTTATTTGAACAATGGAAGGAGCTGTCTATTGATGTAATGCTGACAATCTAGAGGGAAGAAGAAACAAACATCCCTTGAGAACCTTACTGTCTTCAAAAGAATTGAGGGAGTTCAATAAGAAAAGGTCCTGGAGTGGACTGATTCTGTTGTGAGTGTTTGAAGAGGGGAAAGAGAAGGGTAAAAGGAAGACTATATTGGGGGGGGGGGGGCTGGGTAGCTCAGTGGATTGAGAGCTAGGCCTAGAGATAGGAGGTCCTGGAGTCAAATCTGACCTCAGACATTTCCCAGCTGTGTGACCCTGGGCAAGTCACTTGACCCCCATTGCCTAGCTCTTACCACTCTTCTGCCTTGGAACCAATACACAGTGTTGATTCCAAGATGGAAGGTATGTGGTAAAAAAAAAAAAAAAAAAAAAAAAAAAAAAGAAGACTATATTAGTGTAGGAAGGAAGAAGAAGGGGTGGAACTTGCTTATTTTAAGGTGTGTGAGATTATAAAAAACCATGGTGGGGATCAGCTGAACTTTATCTGAAACAGATAAAGGAGGAAAAGAATATGTACTTATTAAGTGTCTGCTATCTGCCAGACCCAGTGGTTGACCCACTGTAATGCTAAGCTGCAGAAGACACACATATACATGCTTATACAAGGAATTTGGTGCAGAAATATAGTTGATGCTTAATTTTTCAGATTCCTTATTTGTGAACTTGTCAACCTGATAAAATATATTTGTAACCCTCCAGATCAGTACTCACTGCACTTTCACATGTGCAGACATGGGTACTTTTCCCCAATGTTCTCTGCCTTCTTGTTTCAGTGCTCATACTGATAACAATCCTTTTCAAGGGCTAGTGCTCTGATTTTCACATCTTTTAGTTTTTTTGTTGGTAATTTCGCTTTTTAAATGGCCCTCAAGTATAGTGCTGAAGTGCTGTTGGGTGCTCCTAAGTGAAAGGCTATGATGTGTCACAGAGAAAATACATGTTAGATAAGCTTTGTTCAATCATGAGTTAACAGTGTTGTTGGCCATGAGTGCAATGTTAATGAATCAAAAATATGGTACATCCAGAAAAGGGAAGAGACAATTTGCCAGTCTGTATGATGCTACTCCAGAAAGTGCTAAAATAAATGTTTGACTAGGGACTTAATCCTGTATTTCCCCTAGCAGTATTGGTTCAGTATTTGCTAATTCAGTGCTTGCCATTGGCATGGGCATTGTACCCCCAAAACCATAGAAGTGTTTCAGGCAAACTAAAAGCAGGGAAATTCCTTTGCTCCCTTACATTTTTGTGCCACCTAACCTAAAACATCGGATAACTCAGATAAGATCCTGAGAGGATTATCCTCCTTGGATAGTCTTTTAGTTTTGAGATGGAGAGAGAGAGAGAGAGAGAGAGAGAGAGAGAGAGAGAGAGAGAAAGAAAGAGAGAGAGAGAGAGAGAGAGAGAGAGAGAGAGAGAGAGAGAGAGAGAGAGATACACCTCCAGGCTATGTCTTGATACCATCAGGTTGTATCTAAAATATCTACCTGTCATGTCCCCTAAACTATGAGGGTACCCCCTATGTCTTCAGGCAGACCCTGGTCAGATGACCAACCCCCCACCATGCCTCATTGCATACTACTCTAAAGTCCCGTCGTTTTCACTGTTGTAAAGAGTATAAAGACCCCAGAAATCATGTTACCTTGGGAACAGTTTTCCATCCATGCTATTCCACCTAGGAGGCAGTCTTCCACCTATGCTGTCCTCCTGGCCAAATTCAACATTACCTTCTAAATGAATACATTTCTCTTTTTATTTTTAAGCTAAGTTTCAGAGTCTCGCATCCTTGCAAAAGGTACCCTTCCTGAACCCCAGGGGTTCACCTCAAGCTCCCCACAATACCATGACTTTATGGAACATAACTACTGTGAATGACGAGAATTGACTATATAAGAGAGAATAAAGGAATATTGAGGGAGGCTTAAGAAAAAGAATAATACCAGGAAGGAAATAGTTGAAAGTGAAACAAACTTCTAGACTGAAGGGAATTTGAAAAAGGAGGGGAAAAGCAAAGCCCTAGAATCTAATGTGGTGCTTTAGATTGGCCTTTTCTAACTGGGGATGGTTGAACAAGTTGCAGTCTATGAATCTAATCAAATATTGTTGTGCTGTAAGAAATACTGTCAGTATAAACTGAGGCAGAGTAAAGTGAGAACCTGGAGAATAATTCACATAAAGAGAGCAACAATGTGAAGAAAAACAACTTTGAAAGTAAAACCTCTGATCAGTACAATGACCAACTATGTCTCCAAAGGATCCATAATGATCTATTTTAATCACCTCCAGAGAGATAATGGGTAGATGTGGCCATTGTGTGGATTAATTCTCCTTGACTCTGCTTATTTGTTAAAAGGGTTTTTCTTCTACTTTTTCTTGTTTTTTAAATTGGGGGGAAAGGAGTTAGCAATAGTGTTATCAAAAAGAAAAGAGAGGGATATTGAAACTTTTTTTTTCAAGTGAACAGAGAAAAACAGGATCCAGACTTTAGAAGGAAACATATAGAAATGACAATCTTGAAAGTAATGTGTAGGGTGGCTCAGTGAATTGAAATGGGCGTTCTTGCCCCTCAACCCCCATTGCCTGCAGCCCTTACAATCCTTCAACCAATATGCAGTATTGATTCTAAGATTGATAAAGGTTTAAAAAAATAGTAATATGCAGAATTTTATATATTGTGATAATTAGATTAAGTCTACACTGCCCATCTTTAGATTTAATCACCAAAGGTAAGAACACCTCTAATTCTGGGAAGTCCGTAACCCACATGTGCTAGAGTGGGTGACAAATCAGAATCAACTGACTGCCCCCTAGGCAGTACTATGAGAATTGTCTATTGTGATTGGACATGCAAATTAGGAGGGAGGTACAGGAAGTGACACATAAGTGACCCCTTTAAAAAGAGGGAGTTGAATGAGTGAGAGGTTTTTGGTGAAGAGCACTGCTAATGAAGGAGCTTCTTCTGGTTCATGGAGTAGTGTTGGAACGCTGAGACCCTGGTGAGACTGCTTTAAATTTCTTTGAATTCCACATGGTGAGTTTAAAAGACTGACTGAATCTTCCTGAACTTCTCTTAAGAAATTTCTTTTAGTAGACTCTGTGAATGAAGTTTGTTCCATTCACCTCCTAGCCTCTGGCCCTCTAACTCTCGCCTGAGGGTTAATTAGATCTACTTGGATTAATTAGAGGATCATAGTAAATTACCTACTGGGTTAGATTCTTATTTCCTTATTTCCTCTCTCTCTTCTTAATTGTAAATAAAAGTCAATTTTGACTTGAGATTATTCTTAATTGAGGATTGATAATAGTTCAGTCTTCTGGCGACCATCTTTTAATATACTGAACCCATAAAATCCTTTTTTCTGGGGGCAGCTGGGTAGCTCAGTGGAGTAAGAGTCAGGCCTAGAGACAGGAGGTCCTGGGTTCAAATCCGGCCTCAGCCACTTCCCAGCTGTGTGACCCTGGGCAAGTCACTTGACCCCCATTGCCCACCCTTACCAATCTTCCACCTATGAGACAATACACCAAAGTACAAGGGTTTAAAAAACAAAACAAACAAAAAAAAATCCTTTTTCCCCCCTTACAATATATATATATACACAAATTACATACACATGTATACACACATGCATAAATGTATATACAGTATATTTATATGTAGTAAGCTATACACATATAGACATATACTACTATGCATATGTACATATTATTAGCTTTTTTCCTGCTTTTCTTAAACTCAGGCTCTACCTCCCCCATTTCCTCTCTATTTATACATTCATACCACCAACTGAAACTCTCAGGAACATTACTGCTGAAATCCAGAGCTTTCAGGTCAAAGAAAAAAAATACTAATGTCAGTAAGAAAGAATTCAAGTACTGAGTCACAGTCAGGATCACACATGATTTAGAAGTCACTACCATAAAGGGGTGGAGAATCCAAAATATGATATTTTAGAAGACAAAGGCTATTATAGGCTTATAGCCAAGAATAACTTACCCAGCAAAACTTATCTTTAATGAAATCAAAGCCTTCCAAACATTCCTGGTGAAAAGACTAGGGCTGCATATAAACTTTGAAATGCAAACATAGGAGTCAAGAGAAACACAAAAGTAAACATGAACAAATAATCAAAAGTGCCTTTTTTTTTAAACCCTAATTTTCCATCTTGGAATCAACACTGTGTATTGGTTCTAAGGCAGAAGAACAGTAAGGACTAAGCAATGGGGATTAAGTGACTTGCCCAGGGTCACATAGCTAGGAAATGTCTTTGGCCACATTTGAACCTAGGACTTCCCATTTCTAGGCCTGGCTCTCAATCCACTGAGCTACTCAGCTGCCCCCCCAAAGTGCCTTTTAAACAAAATAAATAGTTTACATTCTAATATACAGAGCTGATATATATGTCTTCTCAGAATCTATCATTATCAGAGGTTATAAAGGGAGTCTAAGGCAAAGTGTTTGGAGTGGTTCTGTTATATCTCTATGATCTTAAAAGAAGAATGGAAAATGAGGGGAATCTGACACTTTAACTTTATTCTTAACTGAAATGATCAAAGGAGATAAAAACACGCTGTTAGCCCTGGGGAATCTCTGGGCCCCTACTCTCTTCTGACCAGCAGTTTTTCACTGCCCCCAAGAAGACTTCCATATACCTCAGCAATTTCTAACCACCCATGTTCCCAGACAAAGAAAATCACTAGAACATTTCTGCAACATTCCCCTCCTGCAATTTGACTGTTCTGTGTATCCAGACTATGAGTCCTCCTGATGTTTCCCCTGACTATGACCTATAAGAATCCCTTTTTCCCCTTCCATCCCCAGGCATCCCTGCATGAAAAGTTGTCCAAATTACAATTCTTTGACATTGAATAAAAGCCTCACTTTATGGATCATCTCGTTGGTCTGATTTTTGTACAAGCTGAACCCTCTCCTCCCCCCACCCCCACCCCGAGTCAGATACAGAAACAAATTTTCCTCAGCAGTTAAACAAGAGGAAAAGGAGAGAAGGGAGAAGGAGGATTTAGAGGGAGGGTAGATTGTGGGAGGATTAGTACTAAGCAAAATTAGTTACTACTAAGAATGTATAAAAATATTGATAGATCTTTTTGAGATAGTAAAGAATAGGAATCAGAGGGAGTACCCATCAACTGGGGAATGGCTAAACAAAATATAAATGTGCTGGAATACTATTATGCTATAAGAAATGATGAAGAAGAAGATGTCAGAAAAACATGGAGAGACCTGTATGAACTGATGCAGTGAAGTGAAAATAGGACCAGGAGAACAATTTACACAGTGATGACAATATTGTAAAGACAAACAACTCTGAAAGACTTAGGAACTGATTATTATAACAACCAACCATGATTACATAGGACTTAATGAAACGTTACCTACTGAAAGAGGTAAAAGATTCAGAATACATAATGTGCCCTTTTTTTGGAGGGGGTGGCCAATGAGGACATTTGTTTTGCTTGAGTAAAAACGTTTGTAACAGGAATTTTGGCATTTTTCTTTCTCATCTAGGGGAGACAGGATTGTGGTGAGGCAGTTTTACTGATTGAAAAAATTTAATAAAAAAACAAACAAAAAAAAATGGCAAACAGTATGAAATGGAGATTCACAGCTGGCAGAGAGAATCTTCTTTGTGCATTCTGCTATATGGAAATATTTGGAAACTTATCTTTTTTGGTATTTAACTTCAGAATAAAAAAGTTAAAAAACAAACAAATAAGATAATGATCTTCTGAAAACTATATACATTTTTTGTTGTCCTAGAATTTAACTGTATCATCCTGATTGAAATAAGCAAGTTACCACCTGGGCTTTAACAAAAATTTTGTTAAACAAATATTTTCAATGAACCAGAAGAAACTGTAATGTAATTTAGCCAGTTTACAGATCTAGAAGCACAGTTTCTTAAAAGATTACTACATATTTGCAGCATTCAACCTCTTACTGTCTTTTAGTTTAGTTCAGTATCTCAATAATATCAATGACAGTGGCAATCTTAGATAACAGTGCACTTAGAGACAAAGAGCCATGGAAGAGGCACCAGGAATAAGTTCTAGGCTGGTTCTGCCACTAACATGACCATGAGCAAGTCCCTGCCCTCCTCTGAGCCCCCTCAGCTTCCTCCTCTGTAAAATGAGGATATCAGACTAAATTTCCTTCCTAATCCAACATTTTAGTTCATGCAAGATCTGTTCCTTCATATTTCTTAAAGCACTTTCATGCACATTATTTCTTTTGATCTTCGGTTTATATATCACTTGTTAACTTACAAAAAGCATTTTTCACACAAGTTATCGCATTTAATCCTCCCAACAACTCTAGGAAACAGGCAAGATAGAATCATAGATTTAGAAATGAAAAAGTCCTTGGCTATCACCTACGTGGAGCACCTCCATTTTGTAAAATGGAAGCCCAAAGAGTTTAGGTAACTGAAAAGGTCATATGGGGAATAAATAGCAGAGTCAGAGTTGGACTCAGATCTTCTGATTCTTAACAAACTCATCTACCTCTTTTTATTACTTTCAATTTAGAGTTATCAGCTCCATTTCCAACTGAAGAAACTGAGGCACTAAGCAGTGAAGCATCTTGCCAAAGGTCACACAACAAGGTGGTAGTGATGCTGCCAGTTTTGTTTGCAGCCTTGGCACTGAACAGAATTTAGAGAAAAACCCAGAGAAGCTACCAAAAGGTAATAAAGAACACTTGAGGATAAGTGGAAGGAACAGGTATCATTTAACTTGAATAAGCTGAGGGGTCAATTTGAACAAATCCTATAAAGGACAGTGCCAACACAAAACGCTCTCCATAGCCACCCAGAACAGAATAAGAAAAAATATGTCTAAACAGCTTTATGAAGGATTTAGATTATAGAGAGGAAGAATTTCTTGGCTAGAAGAGTTGTTGAATATTGGAATAGGTTACCAAAGAGGCTGTGGAAAATCTTTCTCTGGAGATATTTTATTTAGATATAAATTTTCATCAGTTAGGATCTATTTAAAATAGGCTAGTTTGAAATGGACTAGATGATTTATAAAGTTCTTTTCCAGTTCTTTAATTCACTGGTAAAGAAAACATTATTGGGGAGATTACATTTTAAAAAAAATCTGAATGGCAAAATATATAGTTTGCTAATCCAATCCAATGAGCATTTTATTTATTTAGTCTATGTGCAAGGTATAAGGAATACAAAGAAAAAACTTGCCCTCAATGAGCTCACATGCTATTTGGAAGAAACATTGTTAACCAATAAGAAAACTGAATATAAACACACACACACACACACACACACACACACACACACACACGCGCGCGCGCAAAATAACTAGGGGAAAGACAATATTAACAAGTAGAGAAACAGGAAAGGTTCTCATAGGAAGTAGAAATTAAACTGAATCTTGAAGGGAGGAACCAGGGTTTCTACAAGGAAGAGGGAATGAATTCAAGGTATGAAGGCAGTTTGCATAAAAGAATGGAGAAAGAAAATGGAGGGTGTGTGTATGGAATAGTAATTTGGCTAGAAGCAAAGTAAGAAAGAGTGAAATCGATTTGGAAAGACATGTTGGAGCCAGACTGTGAAGGGCTTATGGCCAAACAAAAGTTTGTATTTTATCTTGGAAGAAAAAGAGCACACTAAAGTTTCTTCTACACAGGAGTGACATGGCCTAAACTTTATCAATTCATTAAAGCCTATTTATCAGGATTAGGGCAAACCTATTTCTCATTCCTACTTGCTCCAGATTTAGAAGAATGAAATTACCATTAAAGCCAGTCATACACTTTTCAGCTACTCTTCTGGCAGATATGCAAGGAGTTAAATTCCCTCATCACATTATTATGTCTCTGTGCCAAATGTGTGTTCTATCACCTTTAGGCAGAAGAAGGGAACATTAAACTGTAGTCCAATGATCCCCTTTATTGTATACCATTAAAGTAACCAGAAAGAAGAAACTTCAATACCTATTAGTGCAATTTCTACTTCTGGAGAGCTCTCATTATTACCAATTTTATTCCTGTATCGAGTCTAAATGTGTTCCTAATCAGGATTCTTGGCATTCTTTTTTTAAACCTTTGCTTTCTGTCTTAGTAACAACTCCAAGACAGCAGAGAAAGGGCTAGGAAATTGGAGTTAAATGACTTGTCTAGGATCTTTTGGCTAGGAAGTGTCTGAGGTCATATTTGAATCTACATCCTCTTAACTTCAGACACTCTACCCACTCTGCTGCCTCAAATTCTTGGCATTCAAAAAGGTACTTACACCCTATTTGGAAGACATTGTTACCAATAAGCAAACAGAATAAATACATATACATATAGAAAATATACAAAGTAACTGGGAAGAGGGGAGGAGAAAGGCAATACTAACAACTAGAGGAAATAGGAAAGGGCTATCATAGGAAGTAAAAGTTAAATTTATTTGTAGTGATTCTAGAGCTTGACATGACCAGAGAAGACTATGGATAGGCTAAATAATGCAAACTTAAAGGACAATAAGAAATTTTCTTTTTCATGGGGAATTTTTGATTATTTTAAACTTGCTACAGCCGTGTTTTGTTAATATGTTACTGTCATTCTCATTTTTCTCATCTTCCCAATCCAGTCCAAGAAGGCTTTTATACTATTCTATTTGTCTAGGCCAGAGAAAAGGTTGGCATGGGTTAATGAGTGTCTAAATGTGGTGCTCCAAAGTGAATACAATAGTCCATCTATGGTCTGACCAGGGTAAAGTACAGAGGAACTAACTTTATAGGTCATCCAGTCCAACTTACCTGAACATCCTATCTAACACTTGAACACCCAGACTTTTCCTGAAGAGTTCCCTTAAGAGGTAATCTACTACTCCAGACCCCAGGCAGCTCATTCTGCCTTGGATAGCTCTCATAGTTAGGAAGTTTTTCCTCATATTAAGCCTTATTTTACTTCTTTTTAACCCATTGTCCAAATTCTGCCTCATCTAACTTCTCTACTGCTTTCTTCTGTACATGTGGTCCATACTGTATCCCACATATCTTTCTGTTTTTCCTCAGCTGATCCTTACCCAAATGTTCCTGTTTCTCTAATCAGGTTCTTAAGTTACCTCATGAGTATAACTTGATATATAATGCTACTTCCCTTTTTAATCTCTTCTTTTTTCCCTATAAATATCCCTCCAAAGCCATCCTCCAGTCATGACTCCCACTCTACCAACTTTCAGTAATTCATATAAAGTCAAAATTCTCTTTTTGGGAACTCTAGCTTCCTGTTAGCCATACATTGCACATTTTGTATTTAGGAATATGAAGCCATAAGGATCATTTTTGGCTCTCCTTGGATATCATCTCCTATAAACAACTGTTCTTCCCTATATCTACTCTTTCTATGTTGTACTTGCTGATCCTGAAGGGAAGGAGTTTGGGATATGATACAATCACAGACAGAAGGTTACTTGGAACATATACAATGAATATAAAGACCATAAAACTAAAATACCACCCCTGTAATTTATTTGATTCTAAGATAAGGGTAAAGGTTAAAAAAAGAAAAAAGAATACCTTTGAAATCCTGAAGGAAGAATACCTCTAATGACATATAGTGGTACATAAGAGACAAAAACCCAAGACAAGAGTAAGCAATAAAACTTAAGGCTTTAGTGACAAGGAACAGAATAGATAAAATGGGTAGTAAATGGAAGTGTGTATTAAAAAGTTATCTAAAATCTAGAGACCCTTTAAGTCAAGGCAAAAGGTCAGCAATCCTTGAAAATCCACAAGGCAAGAAGAAAGGATGAATATGCAATTACCCTCAACAACAGGTTCCTAAAACTAGAAAGAGTAAATAAAAAGTGAAGTAATGAAACTGAAAATAAAAAGCTAGGAAACTAGAAATAGTCAATATGATCACAAATGGAGTTAAAGTGGGCCCCTTGAAGAGACTCCAGGAAGTCATTCTGATGGAGGTCTTTTTACTTATAAATTTCATCTGCCTACCAGCAACTGAAAAATTATTTGTTACCAGGTTCTGGATTATTTTAAATCAGTTCAGCATTTGTTAATAAAATTAATATGGTTCATTTATTTTATTTTGTTTTTTAAAAAAAATTTTAACCCTTAACTTCCATGTATTGGCTCCTTGGTGGAAGAGTGGTAAGGGTAGGCAATGGGGGTCAAGTGACTTGCCCAGGGTCACACACCTGGGAAGTGTCTGAGGCCAGATTTGAACCTAGGACATCCCGTCTCTAGGGCCAACTCTCAATCCACTGAGCTACCCAGCTGACCCTGGTTCATTTATTTTAAATGGTAAGTATGCTTTTCTTTCCATGAAAGAAGTCTGGGATTGATTAATATATATCATTGGGGAACATGTTTAAATTAATGTTCTCATTTTGATAAAGTGAGTAAGAAAGTTAAGGAAAGGTTCGGGCTGTACCTTTCTTACCCGAAAGAGATATGAGAGGATTCAGCCTTCATAAAAACAAAAGTAATATAAAAGCAGAAAATCTCCAACTCAAAAAGAAAATAATAGAGGAAAATGGAGGAAAGTTAAAAAATAAACACATATATGAAGGGGAAAACAATAATAAAGAAATTTTAAGAGAAAAATATGCCCCAAACCATGAAAATAATAAAAATAATAAAATAATAAAATAATGACCACAGCAATGCAAATGGAAAGAAAACAAAATAAAATAATACAAACGGAATGCCCTGAAATCATGATGATTACAAAAGAGAAATAGGAGAAAGATCTTCCAGTGCTTCTTTGAGAAGGTGGAGAAATACAATTGTGGAACTGTATAAAATGTGAGATTTTTCCAATATGTTGGTTAGTTTTTGCTGAATTTTTTTCCCTCTTTTATTCACTGTTATAAGGGGGGGGGATACAGTAGGAAATAGTTACTATAAAAAAACAAAAGATGTTGATACAAACCTATTTTTAAAAAGTAAATATATGTACCTAAGAATACTTGTTATTAACATTTATATAACACCTACTACATGCCAGAATTGTGCTAGGTGCTTTTACAACTACAGCAGTTGGTCTGGCGCATCCTCAGAATAATGTTTTTAAAGGCATAAAATAAAATACACAAAATTATAAAGGAAGCTATCATGAAGTGCAGTTAAAGTAGTTAACTTAAAAAAATTATAAAGGTGATTCCAAAAACTTAAAACCCTTGAGACTTCTAAAAAGTAAAGATCTAACATAATTTGTCACAGCATGGACTACTATTGGTCACAGCAAATAAGAAGTCAACAGAACAGAAGGGAGACAAAATATGTATTGTAGGAGAAGAACAACAACAAGGAAAACTACTGTTCAAATACCAGAGTCCAGACCTGAGCATCTGTTACCACCATCACCATGCTGGTATAACTGTTCTGCCACTATGACCACTTAACTCTTTTGACATATAACTGAACAAAATCATAACACATAAAATGTGAGTGGACACTTAATCTTTTACAGATGAGAAAGCTAAGACCCAGAGGGAAAAATTCAAGGTCACTCTTCAAGAACAAAGACTCTAGGGCTTTTGCTAATGTACCATGCCATAACAAGAAATCTTTAACCACTGGTAAATCTCACTCAAGGAAGCTAGCAAGGGTCTTTTTGGTAATGAATCTATTTTTTATTTCCCTAAAATGAAAAAAGTAAAAATAGGAATCTTGGAGTGAAAGGAAAAGAAGATTTGGCTTAGCCCTCCTGCCATACTTTACATTTTATTTTAAGTTACTGATTTGATGGGGAAATGGGGGGTAGGAAAGGATAGTTGGGATGATGTTAGCAGCTGCTAAGTGGGTATAACCTCACACTACCTGAAATTTCTGTGACTTGTCAGAAATGGGTCATGTTAAAGGTGACTAGTCCCAAACTGACCTGGTTACTTTAACAAAGAATCAGCTGGACCTCTGCACCACAAGCATATTAAGAAAAGAACACAGAGACAACCAGAAATCAGAATTTCTCTGTCCTCCAAAGTATTCCTTTTCGTTTTCCCCTGCTACAACTCTGCTCTGGTTCCAGGAACTTCATGAAGTGAAGTATCTACATGTCCTTTCCAATTTCTCTAAGAGAAGGTTCAGTTTCTGTAGCAGCAGGGTCCTGAAATGAACTGCCTCACAATAGTCACAGACTCAAGTCTCAACACCTCAGGTAACACAGCATTTACAGACTTCAAAATAATTGCCTCAGGCAAACAGAGCTGTCAAAGCCAGCAGGAGTGGCAAATGGAAAGGAGAAGGTTGGAAGTAGCAAAAGTTTCTTTTCCTTGTTTCTTATTTCTCAGATAGGAGCCCCATGACCATAACTCACCAACATTGGTAGGGAAGATGTCTTCATTGTTGATCTGAACCTCAATCCAGTCCATCAAAAGGTTCATATACTTGGGTGCAGAGAGAGCAGTTGGTTTCCGGTATTTTTGCTCATCCTGCCATCGATACTCATACTTGGGGCCTCCAGACATTATTGGACATGACTGTTCGGTGCAGTTATCACTGATGGTTCCATAAATGAGGTTGATTCGATTGAAGAAATCTACCACATGGACAGCCACCCAGTCATTTAGTTCCTCATCAGAAGGCAACTGAACTGCTAATTTCAGATCTAGCCCTGCATTCAGGGAGGCTTGGGCCTTTTTGTGAAGCTCAAATCTCTGCGTGCCTGGTTCAAATTTGCGCTTGGGCCGAAAGGTTTTGTCCTTGTTGAAAACCTGCTTTAAGAAGGGGTTGGACATCTTCCCCTCTTCTGCTATGGTTTTGTCCTCTCCTTATAATTCTTCAAAGAAAAAGCACAATGCCTGTTGACTTGAAAGAGGGCCTTTAAAATTCACTGGAAGATTTGGTCCTTTTCTGAGATCTGTAATATAAAATTAAATAATTAGTATGTGTTAGAAGTTAGGGATCTCTCCTTTGGCATTAATTCTCCACTGCCAAAGCAGAAGTTGGCTGAACTTCCACAATGAGGAGTGTTGCCAGTTTTGAATTTTTGAGAAATTTCAAATCCATACAAAATGGTACAAGTTTCCTGGTTCCCTAGAGACACACATTAATGTTCTGCAGAAAACAGCAGATTTAAACTGTGGTCATAAGGGAAAACACAGGTCCTTAAAGTTTGACCTTAATTTATTTTCTTTTCAAAGACATTCCAAGGTCAAACATGGAGAAATTTATCTTGCTTATCCATGGCACTAATTTCATTTCCACAAAAGATAGAATTGAAAGTTGGAAGGGACCTCAGCAGTCATCTAGTCCAACTAATATAGAGAAGGAATCCCAACTATAACATACTTGACAATAGGTCATCTCTGCTTAAAGACTTCCTAGGAGGGGAAACTCATCTCTTGTCAAAGCAGCCCATTTTACTTTGACAGAAATGTTAGGAATTTTCTCACATTAAGCCTAAATTTGCTCCTTGATAACTTCCATTCTAGGACCAAATAAAACAAGCCTAGTCCCTTCTTCACATAACAGTCCTTTGAATATGTGAACACAGCTCTCATGTACCCTCTCAGTCTTTCCAAACCTCTTACATCATCCTGGTTACCTTCTCCAGATGGGCAGTCTATCAGTTGTCCTTCTTAAACCATGGGAACTGAACACATTGCTCCTGAGGAGATCCAAAGAAGGAAGATTACAGTGGTGCTATCACTACCCTATTTGTGGAAGCTATGCCTCATTTAATGCAGTCCAAGTTCACATGATCACTTCTGGCTACTATATTACACTGTTAACTCTATATTGGCTTTACAGTCTATTAAGACATTTCTTTTTCAGAACTGTCTCTCCATATCTCCTCCATTTTATACTAGTGTAGTTAACATGTACCCAGGACAAGTGCATATATATTTATCCCTTTTAAGATAGCTCTATAGCTGATGATAGCTAAAGAATGGCAAATGTGACATCAAACATAGCAACAAGGTCCAACTCAGTAAGTGTAATTATTAATAATTATCACTATAATCAAGTTTAAGGTTTAAAATCTAGCAAATAGTCAGAAGAAAATGAGCTTCCTTCAAACCTAAGTGTACATTATTAGTAGGTGTATAACAAACAACATGATTTTGAAAAAGAAACAAGCTGCAAAGGGAGATAGCTGGTATCTATATTTCTCTGATTTCAATGTATGGTTAGTGGAAGATAAGCCATAACTCCACCACATCCTGTACCCAAAAGCCCTTAATTATCTTTACCCCGGAAGCACAGAAAATGGCATAAAACAAGCCTCAGAGACTTTCCTGGGTCTAAGCAGCTCTTTATGGTTTAAAAACTCACTTTAATATAGAGTAGTTATCAAATTGGTTCTCTTGAGCATAGAAGAAAGAGATGTGAAAGAGGGATTAGCTGATTGACTCCTAGAGGACCTTCCCTTTAAGAAAATGCAGGCTAAAGTTCTACCAAAACCCTTCAAAGTCTGGAGTCAGAAAGGAGGAATGCCAGGTTATAAGGTTTGTACTCAGTAAATTTATTTATTCATTTAATAAATAGTTAAATGTTTACTATAAACACAGTGATGTGAGAGATATAAGACATAATATTGGCCCTTAAGGCACTTACATTCTAGTTGGGAAGCAAGATATACAAAGGTGAACTAGTGAATAATAAATGATTAGAAAGCATTGATAATAAAGGATTCAGATTTTTTTGGGGGGTGGGGAAAGAGTGATTCAGGGAAGGCTTCTGTTGGATAGGATTCAGGTGGAAAGGAAAAGGTTAAAACATTCCAGTTAAGGGAAATGGTGTTAAGCAACAGGACTGATGTCGAAATGCCTAACTGTATTCTGGGTTCAAGTAAAGAGACAAGTCTATGGTGAAGAAGAGATTTTTGTAATGAAGTAATGAAAAATAGGGGAACAAATGTAGACTGGTACAAAACTGCAGATGGCCCTACTCAATCCCTAAATGGGGATTCTGGACTTTATCTTGTAAGCAATGGGAACCAATAAAACTTTCTTTTTTTTAAAACCCTTATCCTTCTGTCTTTTTGATTGATACTAAGAGCAGTAAGAGCTAGCCAGTTAGGGTTAATAAGTGTCTTCCCCTAGGGTCATACAGCTAGGAAGTGTCTGAGGCCAGATTTGAACCCAGATCTTCCAGGTCTGGTGATCTATTCACTGTGTTACCTAGCTGCCTCCAGTAAAACTTTAACAGCAACACCTCATTCCATTACTTCTCAAATTCCTGTGTTTGCCTTGTTAATAGATCCCTAACCAGGAGTGAAATAACAGAGAATGTCTTTTACCAGGACATGTTTAAAGTCTGAGACCCTAAACAGAGGACAAGCTTTTCCATCAACTGTTCCTCTCCATCAACAACTGTATTTTCTCTCCTCACCTGTTGGCTGTTTTCTGTCACTAAGCTCCACTTAATACTACTCTGATGCCTAATCATAATGTGGAGACAATATTGGATTCAATAGATCACAGAACTTAGAACCAGAATGAATGTTAGAAACAACTAGATGACCCAGGAGATAAAGTACAGGGCCAGGAATCAGGAAAACCCAAGTTAAATTTCAACTTCAGACACTGTGTGACCCTGCATAATTCACTTTAACTTCTTTCTATCTCATTTTATTCACACTTTTCCCATTACTTTCCTCAGTCCAGACAATCAATACAACATTAAATCAAATCTTGATTTGTAGTGTTTCTGGATTTTGCTGAAAATTTAATAACTGGCTCACTTGTTGGAGCTGGTTCCAGGATACTCCTGCTTTTCAGATAACAGTAAATACATACTCTTTAGAATATAAAAGGTCATGAATTGTTCCATTATCTTAACTTCAAGTGAGAAAGGCCATTCATTTCCTTGCCATCCCAGGAAGATGAAGACATAACCTGTAGGGGAGCTAGGAGACCCAGGGGATAGAGTTTTGGGCTGAGAATGAGGAAGATTTGGCCTCAGACACTTACTAGATGTAGGACTCTGGACAAGTCACTTAACTTTTGTCTGCCTTAATTTCCCCAACTGTAAAAAGCTGCAATTGTAATAGTAATGTAATTGCAATGTTGATAATTGTAAAGTGCTTAAACTAAGGCTTTCCTGAATTTCAGGGTCCGACACAGTGTGTGATTTACAAGTAGACCTTGTTTCCTTCCTTTAAATTCACCTAATTCAACCCTTTCCTCTTACAGATGAAGAAAATGAGATAAAAAGAGGGCAAGAGATCTAGTACTCTCATGCAGGAGTTAAGACCTTTATGTTTTTGGCAGTGTGGTGTAGCTTATGGATCCCCTCTGAGAATAATAGTTGGGAAGGCATAAAAAGAAAACACACAGTATTATTCAGGAAACTACTTATATTGAAACACATTACCAAAATATTTAAAAAACAAGTTCACAGGTCCCAGGTTAAGAAACCACAGTACTCACAGTAGACTTGTGATTTTGATGCGGGGATCCACTAATGAAGTAGACTGAAACTCATCCCTACCTGCCCATCCTGTGAATCTTGGGCATAATTTCCTGTAAATTCATCTGAGAGTGTGTGTGTGACAGAGTGCCACCTAATGTGCTAAGTACCTTAATCTTGTGCACCTGACTGACATGATTGTGGATACCAATGGAGGCTTTAGTAGTCCTGACATAATTCTTATAGAATAAGGCTACTTTCTTCTGTATTTATCCTCAGTTATTTGTTCATATATTTCAAAAATCTGAGTTTGTTCATAAGTTTATTATGTATCCAGATCAGTCTCCTTGGGGCACTTTTGTTTTTCTAGCTAGCTGGTTGGGAGTCAGAACACCTGAATTCAAATCCTGCAACAGATACTTGGACAAGTAATGATAATTTAAAAAATTACTAACAAATATATTTCATTTTATTTTCACAAGCATCTGAAAATAGATTTGAATTCAAGCCTTTCTGACTATGTTCTATACACCGTACAAATGACTGCCTATGTCAGTCTCAGTTTTCTCCTCCATAAAATGGGAATAATAATAACATCTATTTTCCTGGGTCATTATGCTAGATCAAATGAGATAAATATGTATGTGTGTATATATATGCATATATATATATGTAAAGTACTTTCCAAACCTTGCTAAAGAGAAGTTTGCTATTCTTATTCCACTGTGTATGAATCATTTCTGCTTATATATTCAGAATATTCTTGCAATTCCCTCCCTTCTCTGCAGAACTGGAGGGCTCTAATAGATATGGAACATTATATACAAAATGGAGAGCAGGATGAGTGACACTCAGCAGTTTAGAATTTGGAACCAACCTAGATTGCCATGAGCCAGCAAGGAGTAGTTACTGGCAGGACTATAAAAGAGAGAAATTGGAACAAGAAGCTCTCACTCCTGAGAAGGGACTTCTGGGGAGGTTGGTTGGGATCTGGGTAGGCCAAACCAAATCAACTTAGGTTTCCTGCATCCTGTTCCAATTGCGACTATACCTTCAACTTCTGTGTAAAGCTGTGTTATACATTCAATCAATGAACATCAAGGAAGAGATAATGTCAATACTCAACCAATCTGGTTCAGGCCAAGGTGCCTGGCCTAGCCAGGTTGGCACAGAGAGGACAAACCTCTCCAGCTGACAGTCTCAAACCTGATTACATTTAATTGACAACACCAGATCATCGGTAGTTTTAGTCAAGCTTTCCTGACACCTCTTTCCTTCAACCCTGTTCCCCTTTCCCTAAATTTGTTATTATTAAAATTCTATAGCTTACTTAGGTGGATGTCATCATTGCCCTAAGGATCACTGATTATATCCTTGGGTATCTGAGGGAAAGGGATTGCTCAAATAAAGTTGTCACAGTCAATAGCGTTATCCACCAGCTTTGAAGCCAGGAGAAGCAATCAAAGAAGCTGTGTGATCTGACCTAGCAGCTTCTTATCTGATCACTTATTTCTGGGACACTGTTGTGTTAGAGCTGGATGTTTAGTGTAGTTTCAAATATTTCTGTGGGGTCCTGGTGTTCACTACCACAACTTGGTGTTCACTTAGGCATTCTTACTCTCACTCTCACTCAGCTTGGGTCCTCATACCATCAGAGGACCTTGAGCCATCTCTTTACCAGCTAACAATAGCAACATAAGTTTATATATGCATATATATGTAAAGTACTTTCCAAACCTTACTAAAGAGAAGTTTGCTATTCTTATTCCACTGTGTATGAATCATTTCTGCTAATATATGCAGAATATTCTTGCAATTCCTTCCCTTCTCTGCAGAACTGGAGGGCTCTAATTGATATGGAACATTACATATAATATAGATTTACCTTTTGCATTAGTTTTATGAAACATTTTTCCTATCTCTTGGAGGTTAGGAGGTAGGCTAAACACAAGGAAACATAATATAAAAATTAAAAATTTCAATAAAATTTAAAAAAAAGAATTTCATCATTAAGAGCATCTCATCCTTCCATGGACAAACTTCCCCTATAAAAATGTTTGCCAGGTATAGTGTGCTGGACTCAGAATCAGGAAGACCTAAATCCCAAATAAAACATACTACATAGTAGATATGACCAAGGGCAATTCTAAGTCTCTA
Source organism: Gracilinanus agilis (assembly GCF_016433145.1). Classification (NCBI taxonomy): domain Eukaryota; kingdom Metazoa; phylum Chordata; class Mammalia; order Didelphimorphia; family Didelphidae; genus Gracilinanus; species Gracilinanus agilis. Next base: position 729,350,520 of record NC_058130.1, on the reverse strand, counting down.
AGACTTAATTCATTCAGCTATAAAATGGAGATAATAGATGTAATAACTATGTCATCGAAGGGTTGTTCTGAGACTCGAATGTGAAAACTAACTCTTAAAGTATTATCTCAATATTAGCAATTATTATGATTATTCTTTCTCTGAACTCTGAAATCTGTTCTCCCTTTATATCAGTGGTTCCCAAACTTTTTTGGCCTACTGCCCCCTTTCCAGAAAAAAATATTACTTAGCCCCTGGAAATTATTTTTTTAAAAATTTTAATAGCAATTAATAGGAAAGATAAATGCACCTGTGGCCATCACTGCACTCCTGGATCACTGCAGCACCCACCAGGGGGCAATAGCGCCCACTTTGGGAATCACTGCTTTAGATTAAAATACAAATTCCTCAGTCTGCCATTTAAGGCCCTCTAAAATTCAAGTTACCTTTTATTGCCTTCATTTACATTGTCATATGATCATAGTTTTAGAATTGGAGGAGACTTCAGAAGACCTTTAGTACAACTCTTTCATTTTATTGATGAAGAAACCGAGGGCTGGCTATGTCTACAGTTATACCATAAATTGTAGAGATGGGTTCTGATTCCATCTCCTTTGACTCTAAATCTATAATTCCTTATACCATATCACAATCCCCTGTGCATTCCCTATATTTTAGACAAAGTAGATAATATTAGCTGTTGGCTAAACTCAACCTTCTATCTTCTACCTTTGTGTAGTCCTTTCCACAAGCCTGGAATGCACTCCCCCAACTCTCCCTCCTTGAACTAATCATCCTTCAAGGTTCAGCTCAGGTTTGACTACCTCTGAAGTTTTCCCTAATCTCCCCAAATTATTCATATTCCCTTCTGCTTCAAATTATCATTGATTTATTTATTGGTGTTAATGTTGTATCTTGTCCACTTCTGTCTAACATGTTCCTTAACAGAAAGAAAGCTCCTTCAGGGCAGGGCTTATTATTGTTTGGGGGGGGGGGCAAGAAGTAGGTGGAAGGTCTTTATATCCTAAGCACCTAGCCTAGTAACTTGCAAAATAAATGTTTATTAAAGCATCGAATACATAAATTTCTGTTGAATTGAAGCAGAACAAATCTAAATTCTCTTCTATATGACAATCCTTCAAAAATTTGAAGCTAGCTATAATAACCTGAGTTTCTCCAGCCAAACAATAAGGTTCCATACTAAAACTTTCACCAGACCTTTAGAATGTGCATTTTCTAAATCTGTTATAGTGAAAGTTCTTAAAGTAATTAAGAGAAAGCATTGTTAGAAAGGGGCAGAAAAATATAAATTAGTTTGAGTAACTGGATCTTTATAAATCTATAATAAATTTTAACATGCAGAAATTATACCAGAAAACAAGTGATTTATATTCCTAATTTGCAATCTTTACCAACAACTGCATCCATTTTCACATTCTCTTAAGTTTCTCTTGCTACCCTTCAAGGCATAGATATGTGAATCACGCTCCACAAGTACCAAGCTACTAAGAATAAGCGTTATACATATAGAGTTTATTGTAGTAACCAAACAAAACTGTGTTCTAACTTACTCCTTACAAACAAAAACTTACTCTTTACAAAGGGCACAAATTCAATAATATGAAAACTTGTTATTATGCCTCATGGGAATTGGCTACTCCATATAGTAAGAATGATGCCTGTTCTATTTACTGAGTAGTGTTAGAGAACAGAAGTAAAAACGTTAAAAGTCAAAATATATGACTAGATAAAGTAGGTAAGGGGCAGTTGAGCTGTGAAGAACCTTAAATGCCAAAGAAACGAGTTTATATTTGATCCTGGAGGTAAAAGAGAACATTGTAGTTTAATGAGTGTATGTGTCAGGTTACATGGGAATGGGAACAAGAAATGTCAAGATAGAGGAGACATTGGTAAATGACTGAGCATGTGGGACAAGTGGAAATGAGGAGAGGACAAGATTGAGGTTACAAACCTGAATGACTGGAAGAGTAAGTATGTGCCCTCAAAAGAAAGAGGGAAATCAGTTAGGGGGAGATGGAGAAGATAATAGGTTTTATTTTGGACTGAAGTTTGAGATTGAGATTCCAATGGGATAGCCAAATGAAAATGTCCAATAGACAGCAAGTGATGAGGAACTAGAGATCAAAAGAAAGAATTAAAGCCGGAAATAGATGTGTGCTTATATACATATATCTGCATATATACATGTATGAGTTATATGTATAGAGATGATCATTAAACTTATAGGAGTTGAAGAGAACACTAAGAAAGAGGGTACAGAAAAAGAAGAAAAGAGGAACTAGGACAAAGCACTAAGGTTGGGGGTGGTAAAATATATATACTGATCCAAAAAAAGAAATAGAAGAGGTAAAGAAGGTAAAGAGTAAAGAAGAGGGCAGTGTTATGAAAACCCAGAGAGGAGAGTGGTCAGGAGAAGAGGGTATCAAATGCTATAAAGAAGCATGAGAATTAAGACCATTGGACTTGGAAACTGATTGGCTGTTCTCCCTTGTATTGGAAAAGGACCAAAATGACCAAAATGACATCACTGGTAATATCTTTTGATTGAAGCATAAATTGGATTTAAGGAAAGCAGAATTGTAGTCATCAGCCTCACTCTCTTTTCCAGAGTCATTGGAGTCCAGGGGCAAGACAAAAATCAAGAGAACTGGTGATGGCTTAGATGCAGTACATGATCTTGGCTTCTTCAAAGTCTAATTAAGTTTTAAGTACTCCACAGAGCCTGCTTCTGCCACTTTAGTGGTGTAGCAATCCAGGTATACATTAATTGTGATATTATTTTAAGAAGTATTCAAAAACTTAACTCTTATACAGTCAATGATTGATCTCTGTAATCTTGAGTCAAATTGAACATTGACCTTGCCAAATCCCTAGCCCTTCCCTAAGGCTACACAGAAGACAGGCCAATTATCTCAGTCTCCTGACTTTTTCTTCAATGATCAATTAACATAGGTATCAAACATCAGTAGATGCCTTAGGCCATATCAGCTCTGAATCCAGATCTTAGCTCTACCTATTGTTTTTGGTTTTGGCAGTTTGCATTTTATGATGATTACCTCATAATGTTAATGTATCAAGCCACTGAGCTCTCCCCTTCCCCCCATACTGTTGTAATCCCAATAAAGGTGACAAGAAATGAGTTGGTGGAGAAGCTCTTAACCATCAGAGCTTACTCGCTGTCTGTCTACCTTATGCCAAAACTTTCTGTGTCTGTGTGTTTTTGTTCTCGCCTTATGTTCTCTTTCCATTAGTCCTTAACCCATAACCCATTTTCACCCAGTCCTTGGTTCCCCTTTCTGAGTGTCCAACCCACTAGGAATCTTCGTGGAGTTGGTGGACGGCTTCAAGTGGCCATTGTTTTCATCTCTCCCTGCCACTAGGAGAAATCTTCATATGCCTAGTGTAGACATGCCCCTCTCCCACCAACCGACATGTCTGAGGCCACAGTTTCTTAGAGCCAGGGGTGAGAGTTGGGTGGCAGATAAGACACCAAGGAAGGATGAACAGCTTTAAAAAGAGCTTGACAGATCCTCATACTAGAGGTACTAGTTTTCTCTGAATATCTCATACACCTCATTTGGCAATTAAGGGACCATTGGTAACCTTTAGAGAGTATTTTAGAATGAGTGATGAGACTGAAACCAGATTTTATCGGGTGATGTACAATTTTTTAAATGGGAGCTTGGCCATGAAAAGCAAGAGAGATACAGTATGATAGTTTGAGAAGATAATGAGGTCAAATGAAGGATTTTTTTAAAGATGTAGGATATTTGGTCTATACCGAAAAAGAGAGCCAAAATACATGGAGATTAGAAAATGGGGGTGCAGAGGGAGATTGAGTTCAGAAACAAGTTGCCAAGAGAAGGGATCAAGTACAGGAGTTGAAAGTTATTTCTTCAAAAGAAACAAGAGCAAAGAAGAACAAAATGTGGAACAATGACAAAGGGCTTTAAGATGTAGGAGGGAAGGAAAATGGTCTATGTGCTAGGTTTTAGGGTCTTCTAGACACTAAGAATACAAAAAAAAAAACAATGTTTATATTCAAGGAGACTTCATTGACCTTAGGAGATATAACACATATGTGTTTTTGTTTATACCTAATTTTATTTTATTTTTAATTCAAAGTTATTTCATTTTCTCAATTACATGTAATAATAATTTTCAAAATACAGTTTCCAAAATTATAAGATCCAAACTATCTCTGTTCTTCCATTCCCTCTCCCCACTGAGAGATGGTAAGCAATTTGATCTGGGCCATACATGTATTATCATGCAAAACACACTTCCATATTGGTCATTACTGTAAGAACATACTCGTACAAAACCAAAACCCCAAAATAAAATCATAAATACAATGATGGGAAAGATAGTATGCTTTGATCCATATCCAGCCAAATCCAACAGTTTTTTCCTCTGGAGGTACAGAGCATTCTCTTTCATAAGTCTTTCAGGATTGTATCAGATCATTGTATTGCTGAGAGTAGCCAAGTTTTCACAGTTGGTCATTGTACAATTTTGCTGTAACTATGTACAGTGTTCTCCTGGGTCTGCTTATTTCTCTCTGCATCAATTCATGCAGATTTTTCCAGCTTTTTCTGAAATCATCTTATCATTTCATATAGTACAATAGTATTCCATCACTGTCATATACCACAATTTATATTCAGCCATTTCTCATTGTAAAATTGGAATCTGGGAGATGCCATCTAAAACTATATATATTTTCTATGGACACGTGGGAACTATCAAACTACATTTCCCGTGGTCCAACGGGTTTCCAATTCCGGTTCTTTGGGCGTGGGGACACCTGCGTCACCACGCAGAGAACAGTTTAAAATGAGAGGAAATCCGAAAGTAAGCCCTCTTTAGCTACCTGAGCTGTGGAGGTAACAATAATGGCTGGGGCGGCAGTTTTGAATTCTTACCAGCGCGTGGTCTAATGATTTTACCAGCATGGCCATGGCTTTAATTAAACTACTAATTTGTATTATTATATCAGTCTTTATCATTTTTTATCGTAACACCAATTGATGGACATAGCCTCAATTTCTAATATTTTGCTGCCACAAACAGAGCTGTTATAGTTTTGTAAAAATAGGTCCTTTCCCCTTTTTTATTATCTCTCTTGGATACAGACCTAGTAGTGGTATTATAGAATCAAAAGGCCCTTTAACCTTAGTTCCAAATTGCCCTCCAGAATGGTTTAGTCAGGTCACAACTCCACCAAAAATGAATTGGTGTCCCAATTTTGCCACATTCCTTCAACATTTATCACTTTCCTTTACTGTCATATTGACCAGGCTAATAGATGTTAGGTGGTACTTCAGTGTTTTTTTTCATTTGCATTTCTCTAAATGAGTGATTGAGAATATTTTTATATGATTATTGACAGCTTTGATTTCTTCATCTGAAAACTGCATTCTTATATCATTTGACCATTTGTTGGTTGGTGAATGGCTGTATTCTTATATGACTTTTCTATAGGTTTGAGAAATTAGCTCTTTATCAGAGAAATTTGTCATAAAAAATTTCCCCAGTTTGTTGTTTCCCTTCTAATCTTGCTTACATTGGTTTTATTTGTACAAAAGTTTTTAAATTTAATATAATCAAAGTTACTCATTTTACATCTTTATATTGTGTATCTAACCGAACATTCCATTTACATACCATTCTATTTCTTAGCCAGTACCAGGCTATTTTGATGATTATTGGTTTATAGGACAATTTGAGATCTGGTACTGCTAGGAACCTTCCTTCACATTAAAAAAAATTAATTCCCTTGATATTCTTGACCTTTTGTTCTTCCAGATGAATTTTTTTTTAGTTCCATAAAATAATTATTTGGTAGTTTGACTGGAATGGCACTGAATAAATAAATTAATTTAGGTAGAATTGTCATTTTTATTATATTAGCTTGGCCTACCCATTTTCCAATTCCTACCCATAATATTTTTCCAATTATTTAAATCTGATTTAAATCTTGTGTGAAGTGTTTTGTAATTCCCAGGTATTTTATATTGTCTAGAGTTATTTTAGATGGAATTTCTTTATCTCTTGCTGTTAATCTTTATTCGTCCTCTGATTTCAAAGACTAATGACATAGCAATGTTGGAATCAGGATATGATGTGTTTGGTTTTGGCTGATCAGACCAATATGAGTTTGGAAAGCACTAGTACAGATGAGGCACAAGTCATCCATTAGAACATTTAGAATGTAAGTGGCTATAGATTTGCACAGCTCATGTTTCCTTGATTCTGCTTTGTTCATGGAGTATAGCACCTTTTTTGATTTAGGAATGCAATACTGGATGGTCTTGTGGCCAGAATTTCCCATGACTCTCAGTCGATACTAAAATTCTTAAGAAATAACTTGAGAGTATCCTATACTGCTTCTTCTGACTACAATATGAGAGTCTACCTTGTGCAAATTCTCTGTAAATAGTCTTTTTGGGTAATCATGCATTTGGCATTTAAACTACATGGCCAGCCCATCAGAGCTGCATTTTCTGCAACAGAGTTTGGATATTTGGCAGTTCATCTCTAGAGGGAACCTGTGTCCAGTACCTTATCTTGCCAGTGAGAAGATTTATTCTTCATATACTAGGTCTGTACTGGTGAAACTATGGCATGCCTGTTGGAGGAGGATGCTCCCTTCCCCCTCTTCATGCTTGCCTGAGGACATTTCTCTCATCACCTACTCCTCTGCCCAGCAGCCCAATGGGAGCACTTCCTCCCTCCTCTGTCTGGGGTAAGGGGATAGTTCAAATGTGGAGTGAGGATACAGTTTAGGTACTTTTTCTCTAAAAGGTTCACCATCACTGTACTAGGTTATTTCTATTTTTGAAACTCTGAATGGAGGTTCAGCCCTCATTCCTCTGTTCTCAGGGAATTCAGAAAAGGGCTTTGCCCTAGAAAAATTTCTGCCGTATGCAGATGAGATGGAGATTAGGAAGTTCTATTTAACTAACCAGTTCAGGTCAGATGCATCTGAACCAAGTCCTTTATTTTTTCATTAAGAATCATGAGAGAAGGACACTCATGACCAAACTAGATTTCTCCTCTCCATATTGGGGGTATAGAAGTAAGCACATAACTAACCACCATCATCTAGGAAGGAGTTGAGAGATTAGTTGAGAGAGAAATTACCTCCTCATCAGCTATTCACCAATTAGAGATATCTTGAGACATCCAAGAAAGAGGCTGAATTATGACCTTCCAAAATTGTCTATTTATAGATCTTCAAAAGAGGGCTTCCTTGTCTTTGATCAAGAAAGACTACTGATCAATTTATTGGTTAATGCTGGTCTAATCAGTAAATTTTTTCCCCAGAATCTGGTCTCTAGGTATTTTTGTCATTCCAGGTAATCTTCAGGATCTTCCTGAGATAATTCAAGTGGAAGCTGTTCAGTTTTTTGGCATGGCACCAACAGGCTGTCCAGGTTTCACAGGCATACAACAGTATGCAGCCTGATATATCTCTCCTATCTTTTCTTTCAGAGACTCCCAAATGCTAAGCTAGATATAGCAATACATATGTCAACCTTAGCATCTATGTGGACAGCCCTGGAGATAAGTTTGCTTACTGCCAAGGTAAGCGAACTTATCCACAGCATTCAAAATTTCTCCATTTACTGTGATCAAATAGCTCCATGTGCGGATGGTGTGATGGGGCTGGTTGAGAACCTGTTTTCTTGGGGTTGATTTTCAGGCCAAAATTAGCCCAGGTGGCAGAGAATCAATCCACACTTTGTTGCATATCAGCCTCAGAGGCTGCATTAAGTGCACAATCATCTATTAACACAAAGTTGGGCACCAATTCTCCTCCTTTTGTCTAGGCTTGTAGCTCTTTCAAATTAAAAAGCTTAACATCAGTGCAGAAGTTGATCCTGATGCTGTTTTCACACAAGTTGAAGGTGTTTGACAACACTGGAAAACACTATGCTGAAGAGCACAGAAGTAAGTACACAGCCCTACCTACTTCACTCCATTGGTAACTGGGAAAGCCTGAAAGCATTGTCCTTTATCTAGAATCTGTGGGAACACGCTATCATGAAATTGGCACACAATGCTGATTTCTCCAAGCATCCCAATTTTGTCGCGATTTACCACAGGCTCTCACAAGCCTTGTCTGCACATACTGTATACAGATTTCTATTCTGCTCCTGCATTTCAGGGGAACAACAATTGTAACAAATACCACAATGATGTTCCTAGACCCTTTCTAAAGCCACAAAGACTCCTGGGAAGGTGACTATCTTCCATTAGATTAATCGGAAGATTAAGGAGGGCTGTGGCAAGGATACTGTCACAAAAAGGACCTATTCTACAAAAATACTCATAGCAGCTCTTTTTGTGGTTGCAAAAAAATGGAAATTGAGGGGTTGCCCATCAATTGGGGAACAGGCAAACAAGCTGTAGTATATTATTATAAAGGAATACTATTTATTGTGCTATAAGAAATTAGGACCAGGATTTCAGAAAAACCTGGAAAGACCTATATGAAATGACAGAGTGAAGTGAGCAGAACCTGGAGAACATAAGACACAGTAAAAGCAATGACGTACAATGAACAACTGTGAATGACTTAGCTATTCTCTGGAACACAATGATCCAAGACAAACTCCAAGGACTCATGTCAAAAAATGTTACCTACCTCCAAAAAGAAGAACTAATGGAATCTGAATGGAGAACAAAGCATACCATGTTTCACTTTATTTTCTTCATGGCTTTTTAAAAATATGTGTCTTATGACTAAATGTTTTGTATGATAGCACATATATAACCAAGAGCAAATTTCTTACTATGTCAGGAAAGGAGGAGAGGAGAGAGGGAGAATTTGGTATTCAAAATGTAATAAAACAAATTGGAGAAGAATAAAACATAATGAAGGAAAAAAGCACACCCTCAAAAAGGACAGCCTTTTCTTTTATAGAGATGGATAATGGAGGCATTCTGAAGCAGCAGCAGGTGCTTTGCCATTTCAAGAGGAGCTTGATGGCATTCTGTACCTCTTCTTTAGCTGGAAGTTCAGCTAGAGAAAAACCAATTATTATAGCATGTATAGTTAAGCAAATAAGTTAAGTTGAGGAGGAAAAATCCATTCTTCCTAAGGACTTATGGGATCAGGAAAGGTTTCTAGTAGGAGATGACCCTAAGAGCTGAGCTCTGAAGCTAAGGATTCCAAGAGGCAGAAGTGAAGAAAGAGTGCATTGCAGGCACAAAGGAAGAGACTATATGAAGGTATTTTCCCAGTATCAGGAATTATCTGTTTGAAGGCACTGAGACAGGCGATGGAATGTTGAATTCAAGGATGTCTAGAAGACCAGTTTGACTTGAAGGTAAAATATGTGAAGAATAGGAACTAAGCTGAGAAAGGTAAGTGAGAGAAGATTATAGAAAGCTTAAAATGCCAAGAAACAGAGGTGAAATGTCTGGGTTAAAATGTCTAAAAATCAGGAAGAAAACTCTTAAAGAGGAAATGACAAAAGAATGCTTTCTGCTCCCAAATTGTCAGCTATTCTCAAAGACAACTTAAAAAGGCACAATTACGCCATGCTAATAGCATGTCTAATTCTTTTTATGTCTAATCATTCTCTTTTCTGTTATTCTTTTTTGTTCTTCAGCACTACTCAGTAAAAAGAATAGATACTATTATTGCAAACATGAGGCAACAGAAAAAGTTAAGTGACTTAACAAGGTAAACGAAGATCTAGGCTAGAATCCTCTACTTTCAGGACAATTCCCTTTTCACCATATGATCCTGCTACCAACACTGCATACAAATGTTAGCAAGTCTCCCTCAACACCTTTCCTTGCCTTCTATATCTGAAACTTATTGATATTTATAGATATCTTTTATTTCGAGCACTGAAAATTATTTTTTTAAAAACTAATAAAAGTTTAGTGTTTACAAAGTTTCTGCTGGAGTTCCTCCTTAGAAAGAGGAAGAATTTTTTTTAAGTGGAAGTAATTTTCTGAAGAACTTCCTGGACTCCTAGGAGAGCATTCTAAAAGTAAACAACTATTCATCCCACAGACTTGAAACAACCACCTTATAGAAGGTGTCTCTTCTTGAAGGCTATAGGAAGTGAGGGAGGGCAGGGTATGATGGAGGGAAAGAGGAGAATGATTTGAAAATGTTAGCTTTTGATGCTGCTACTTAGAAGTAATGAAGTAAACAAAATAGTATTATATTTGACCTAGGTTTGAATCCCAAGTTGGCCATTTAATAAAAGTGGAAATTCTTTACCCTTGCAAGTCTCAATTTCCTCAATTTCCAGGATTTGGCCTAATCACTTAGGCTCTAAAATTCTATTCTGAGTCTCACTGATTGTCAACTGATAAATGAGTAAAAGGTTTCAAAAAGGAAATTGCTGCTCCAAACTGACCCCACAAAGAGTGTTTTTTTCCTTGCTCTTAAAGAACAAACTATGAATTAAGAACTAGGCATGAAATATATTCGGATAGATATCTTCTCAAGCAAAAGTAAAGTGCTAAATGAATTGTTAAATAAGTTATAAATAAAACTATTACCCTCATTTTCCTGTTTATGCCATTTAAATACTCTTTGAGATCTGAATGGTATGTATAGTACTAAGAAACTGAACTAAAACTAATTTGACCAAACTTCCCCCTTTTGCTTTAAGTAATTGTTCCTATGGTTTTTACAAAGCAAACTAACATTGACCCCTCCCTAACTGAGGTTCAAAAATAGAGAGATACACACCATCACTCATCCCTTTCCTTCCGGTTGGCTATGCATTTCATATCCTGTTAATAAGAGGATACTTGTAAAATGTTTCAGTTTTTAGACTGTTAGCAATTATGTTTTAAAATTTTACAGAGGGGCTCAGAGGCTTAGAAAAAGTAAAACCCTCACTCCAAGTGATTTAAAAATAATTCTAAAACTCAAGTCAAAGTGGCTGCTATTATGTTCTATAGATTGTCAACAAACACTATCAGAAGCAGAGCATAATTAAAGAATGGCAAGAAAAAAAGATGTACACCAAAATCTAATCTATTTGAAAAAATTTACTTTTCTGGGATTAACACAGAATTTATTTATAAATATTTTTCTTTATTTTTCTTTCGCTAAGATTTAGAATTTTTAGAATTTTAAAACTGCAACTCTGCCAGACATTAACATAGATGGCTATTTTTTTAATTACTGAAGCAATCACTCTAGTAAGATATTTAGCATGAGATAATTTTCATAACTTTTGTACTACCCCAAGAATATAAATTTCCTATTCCTTCCTAACTTCATTACTTTTTGAGATTCTTATCCCCATGTACTTCAACAGAACAGTAATAACTTCTATTTACTTTACAATTTATAAAATATGAGTGGTGATTTCCCCCTAAATCTACAGGTCAATCAATATAACATTGAATTCTGTAAACCAGCTTGGTCAGGAAATGGGATTTTCTGATTAAAATAAATGTTATATGGACTACACATCACTTTTCAAAGAATCAGAAAAGAAATGCATCAAACTATTGAACATTCCTGTCCTCTCCAGCAGATAATCTCTCACTTATCTTTAGTCTCTCTGTGCTGTTATGGTGAATGAGACAGTAACTAGATAGAGTAGTATAAAAGGACTGCCTTGCTGCATGAAGGCCCAGTTGAGATTATGTAACATGAATTTGTTGTGTATCCATTCTGCATGGTTTCATGATTTTATCCAGCTTCATTCAATAGCACATCAGTAAAGGCAGTAGATGGTAGGAGTAACCCAAGACTCGAGCTTTGCAGAGAAAGGGTGATGACAGGATGAGCACAGTGTTGAGTTGAACTAGTTCACCAAAGGGTTAAAATGAGGAAAAGGGACTAGCAAGTGCAAGGGTGATAAATTTGGGAAAGAATTGAGGGATCTAGGAAATGGAGGTAATGATTAAAATGAAGAACAGGATACAGGGTTGTGAAGAAGAGGTGAAATGTCAACAGATAATGGTCAGCTAAAGGAATTTCAGAGTTCATGAACATGGTAGGAGAATACCTATAGAATGTTCAATTCAAAGATAGCTAAGAAGGCTAGTCTGACTAGAATGTAAAATGTGTGTATAGGAAGATGGAAAAGGCAAGTGAGAGACTATGTTTAAGAGTATGACCATCTCCATATGTAGCTAAGGTGGAATAGAAGAGTAGGTCATAGGAAATGAGTTAGCAGAGGAACTGGAAGGTAAAGTGTTTAGGGTATTTGAAGGAGTATTAGCATGTACTGAATTCCCCTAGTGCAAGGCCAGAAATTGGGGAGAAGAAAAATACTGAGAAAAGCACAGAATTTGACACATAAATAGGTAGGTAGGTAGTTAGATAGATAGACAGGCAGACAGATAGAGATAGACAGAAAGAGAACAAAAATAGAGTTAGAGGGCCCAGAGGCAGATTTATGTTTGATATTAAGAAAAGTTTCTTAACAATGAGAGCTACATAAGACCCCTTCAGAAATAGTTCCTTTCCTAGAGGTCTTCTGTGAAGTCCGGATCACCAACCATTGCTTAGGTGGTTGCTGAGTTGGATGACCTCTGGGATCCTTTTCAGCTTCATGAGACTTTTGTGAGAACAAACTGGAGAATAAGGTTGTAACCAATAGTGGAAAACCGTATCTTTCTAAGCTAGCCCACCACAACCTGAGATTCTTCTCAAACGAATGGTTGCCAAGCCCTGCCTGCATCCTATGCTTGTACAGAGAACATTGAACTCCCAGATGGGCTTTCTGTTTACTCACTCCAAAGGGTTGGTGAACTCATCAGTTCAAGGAATCCCTCCACCAAGGTAGATGGTAGGTCATCACCTGCCTGGCCTATGACTATTACTCTTGTCCTCCCATAACTCTGCCACAGGAGATCTTCATACAGTTTTTGAAACTTTCCATACTTTCTCTTGAGATTACAAGAATACCACTGCAACACATGAGTTAATGATTGGCCATTCCTCATCTTTGCCTTACCCAATCTTCTTTCCCCTCCCCATCCATTTCTTTGATGATAGACAACCCCTTTACTACTTCTACTATGCAGTTCCTTGTTTCTAAGTGCCGTAGCCTGCTTACATTAATCACGTACTGATTCATTTCCATTTTTGGAACCTGTAGTGTTCTACAACTCACACCTACACAACACTGGAAGAATATTGGTTTTAAAAAAGAAGAGTGCTCTACATGAATACACTGCAGAGCTATGAATTGGTCTGACCAATGTTTTATGCCAAGGGCATGTTTGGTGAATGAGGGGAGGGGTGTTTGATCTAGACTATGATATCAATGCAGATCAGCACTAGCTCAGTAACTCTAGTTGCCTAGGACACTAAGAGGTGATGGGATTTGCCCAAGGTCACAATGCCTATATGTCAATCATTGTAATAAACAATTTGGAATTGCAATAAAAGTCATTAAACTGTTGATACTTTATAACCCAAAGATGCTAATATTGGCCATATACTCCAAGGAGGTCAAAGTTGGAAAGAAAGGTCTCTGTTAGCAAAAAAATTGAAGGAAAAATGAGTACTCATCAAATGTGGAATGGCTGCACAAATTAGAGAACACTGCTATAATGAAACATTACTGCACTGTATGAAATGATGAAAGAAGAAGTCAAAGAAACACCAAAAACTTGTATGAAGTGATGGAGCCAAAGTAAGCAAAATCAGGAAAAAGCATTCCCAAAGACTATAATAATGTAAACTAAACCAGTACTACAACCAAACAAATTGTAATGACTCATCTTGGCCAGAGAAAATATGAAATGCATGCTATCCTTTTTTTTTGAGAGGTGAAGCCTATACATTAAGACTATCAAAGGTAGAGCTACAAAGGACCTGAGAGGCCCTCTAGTTCAAATCCTTCATTTTAGAAATGAGGAAACTGAGGCCCAAGAAGAGTAAGTGACTTGTCCAAGGTCATCCAGGTAGTGTCAAAGACTATTAGAACTCAAATTCTCTAACTTCAGACTCAGAATGCTTTCCTTTGTACCACACTGCTTCCCTCCTGTGTTAGACACTGGTTTTGTTTTTTGGGGTTTTCCTTCTATTTTAATGTAAGGCTCATTAAGATAATAGGGAGTATATATCTGGAAATGAAAATATTAATGGTATTATTCATCTTTTAAGAGCAAAGAAATGGAAAAAATAAGATGAGCCTTTGCTTCAGGGAGAATCTTGGCATCATTAAAATAACTTTCTGGCTCACTCTCTTCCTTCTGCTTATTTCTAGGTTCCACTTACAGTCTGTAGACAGTATCTGTCCAAGAAATATATGCTTATGGATAAGTTCTATAGTTTGTCATACATCCAATTACATACTACATACCTGCTACATGTACAAACAAAAGATATTCTTCATCTACTAATGAGTGAGTGACCATGGATCTCATTTAGGGGGTTTTGCAGTCATTTGGAGGATCTTATTGCCTGAAGCATCAGGGTCAAACTCATAAAAGAAATCCTGATGCTTATCTACATGGCATTTTATTTATTTTGTTAAACATTTCCATATTGCATTAATTTGATTTGAGTGCACTGGAACACCTCTACCTAGAGGGCTTCTTTGTCTTGGACTGCATCTAATCTTCCTGAGAATGAAAATGTTCATTTCAGTTTCAATTCTGCCATACATATAGTTGCCCTTCATGATACTCCCACCTTTGTACTGAAGTCACTATTAAAATATATGTGGATCCAATTTGGAGGACCTGAGTTATTCACAAGATTCCTCTACTCCCTGCTCTGTAGTAGACAGTACATAAATTACCTGCAATATTTTCATGGTAGTTTTTTTGGCAAATACAAGGACTGCAATATGAAAAGATTATTCCATGAAATTATATTTTCTGTTCATGTTAGTTATGTTCATAATAAATTTTTTAAAATTATATTTGTTGAAGATAGCTTGATGGCACAGTAGAGTGTTGCTGGTCTTGGGAGTTAGGACGTCCTAAATTCAAATCCAAGCTCAGACACTTACTAGTTGAATGATCCATGGTAAGTCATCAAACATCTCTGTATCTCAGTTTCCTCATCTGTAAAATGGGGATAATAACAGTTTCTAACTCACAGAGTTATTGTGAGATTAAAAGAAGATATTTGCAAAGGGCTTTTTAAACCATGAGGTACTACATAAATACTATTGTTCTTATCTTTGGATCCACAATAAAGTCAATTCTATCAATTTCTTTATTTGCCTCTCCAAAGAGGCAATAAACTCCAGTGACTCCCAATTACCTCCAGGACTGAATAAGAAACTGCACAGATATTCAAAGTTTAACAATATATTTCACATTTGAGTAACAAACAAAAATCATACACTTCCCTTAATAAGGAAAAAAAATAAATTTTAAAATAACCAACTTTTCTACTCCACATACGAACAATTATAACACTAACCTCTATGTTACTTTAAATATTATTCAGCTTTTATGGAACCTAAAGAAAATGAATACCCATTGAGCACTAAGTGGTGGAAAGGTTCACTGGGCAACAGTGGATTCCTCACGGAGAAAGCTGTCAAGCAAAGACCCTGCTGTGGAAGGCATTCTTTTTCAGTTATGGACTCTGGTCTCTGAGATCCCTTCCAACTCTGAAATTCTGTGACACTGACAAGAGACCAATGGACAAGAACAATGGGTCCAGAAGAATTCAAATTTGTTGGTATGTGGAGGTGAACATGAACAGAAATACTTGTCTCTGGATTAGTCACTCACATAGATAATAAAATTTACTCAATTACCAAAAGTTTTTAAAAATTCAAAAAATTTAACAACTGCTCTTCTTTTTTTTTTTCCAAATCTCCATATTTCTTTTTCTTTTTCTTCCTTTTTTTTTTTTAAAAAACTCTTATTTTCTGTCATAGAATCAATACTGTGTACTGATTTGAACTCAGGACCTCCTGTCTCTGGGCCTGTCTCTCACTCCCCTGAGCCACCTAACTGCCCCCAAATCTCCATATTTCGGAGTCAAATCAGAATAAATCACAAAACACTATCCGAGGTTAAGATACCAAAAAGTTTAGCAAGTCAAAAGCTATTCATTCCAGTTCTCAATTTAATCATCTTTTCTATAGATTTACAATTCAGTAGTGGGGTGGGAGGGTAATAGAAAAAGTTTAAATCCCACCCTTCCTGCAATAGTCAATCATAGCACTAGTCTCCAACAAAACTATCCCTATTCTCTTTGATCTCAACACTCCACCAGTCTTATCAAGTCCCTCAGAAAAGTCTAACTGCTAGGGGGTACTCATAGCAACAGCAATGTAGGTGCCACTGGGAAAATTCATACCTCCTGACTGTAAGTAGACTTTTCTCCCAGAAAGAGTACAAGAGTAAAAGCTTCATGTACACCCTGTCCACTTTTTTTGTTTGGGTGGGACAGAAGTAGTCACGCCCCAATGCACATATACAATTTTAAGAGAGTACTCATATATTGGAGGGTGCATGCTCAAAAAAATTTTTTATCATAGCGGTAATGCAATTTTCAAGATTAATTTAAATCCTTTAAAACTATCAAGCATATACAAGCAAGAACGTAGGGAAGGAAAAAGAACCAAAGTACATGTAAAATAAATCTTTCCATGGGGTCATAGATTATAATAATAATATAATGCCTACTATGTGCCAGGCACTTTACAAATATTATCTCATTTGATTCTTATGAACACCTTTGGAGGTAGGTTGAAGCAAACAGTTTGCCTGACTTGCCCAGGCTCACATATTTTAGTAGTGTCTGAGACTGGATTTAAACTCAGGTCTTCTTGACCATAGGCCTTGCGATCTACTCACCATGATACCTAGCCACCTCTATTATTATCTGTCTTATACCACTATTAAAGTAGAAAAATTGTGGAATCACGGAGAGATTTACCCAAGGTCACAGAAGTTGTTTTTACAGACAAAAATCAAGTTCAAGCTTCCTAACATCTGATCCTTTGCCCTAATACATCCATCCAAAGATAAATCTCTTTTCCCTTCTAGTCTAAAAGATGATAGTAATTAGACACTTTCAATTGGCAAATTAGTAAGTGGACAACTGATATGAGATTATCTTAAAACTATTTTAGCCTCAATATGGCCTAATAAGCCAGGCCAGAGGCAATCTCATATGCATCAAATGTTACTGAAGGCTTTTAGTTCTAATCTTGTCAATAATTCTGGAATGGACTTTTTAACTCCAAAAGGAAGGGATCAAAACTACTTTTGACAAAAATAGATCTGAAGCCAATCTAAAATAGAAAGATTACTTACTTCTAAATATTCAAGGAAAATCTCTCAAATAAAGCAGGATGAAATCAGTACTTAGTCATAAATAAATCACAAAAAGGTGTCTAGTACTCAAAAAATCAGAAAATTAAATATCAGAGAGATTCTTATTTAGCTCCTCAAGTGAGGCTAGAATACTTTGGGGAACTATCAGTGAAGATTGCCTTTAAAGACAAAACTTCTAGTTCTTCCCACCCATCAGTCGCCTGGCTGATTCACCTTTTGTCTGGTTTAGTAATTGAATTTCTAAATTCCAGGAAAACAGGAAGAGTCATACACACATAATTGAAGATTTTAAGGTTCCAAGAGGAAAATATATCTGCATGTGTATATATACACAAATAGATAAATGTGTACAAGTTAAAACAACTTTAAATTCAGATGTGTTCGGAGTTTCTTTAATTCTCTACTTAGGAAAAAATATTAAAATGGAAAAAAATGTCCTTGCAAAGTTATCTATTGCTAAAATTTTAAAAAGAATAAAGTTCAGGAAATAATTTACTGACCAATGTTATATAAGAAAATGCCACTAAAATTGTTTAGAAAACCATCTCTTCTCTAAGAAATGACAAATATGAATTTAGAGAAGCATAGAAGCAAAAACTGAAGCAAAGTCAAGTGGAGCAAGGAAAATAACATACCCCAAAGACTTCAATAATGTTTGGAAGAACAATAACCACAAAAAAATCTTGCAAAAGTATAAAGAACAAGCTTGGCCTCAAAGAAGAAATATTGCTGAGGTGGGGGGAGAGGAAAAAAGAGGAGGGGAATACTGTGCTATATGCCAGATTTTTTAATGTATTAAATGGTTTTGCTGAATTTTTTTCTCTTTTCAAAAGTTTTGTTATCTTTGATGGTTCTTCGAGAATAAGAGTGAAATCTACTCGATATATAAACAAAAGTTCAATAAAAATCTATTTTTAAAATGTAAAAAAAAAATCTTCCTCTAAAAATATCCATGTACTTAATTAGCATTTCTGCAATCTGTCAAGGTACCCAAAACATATAGCTTAAAATACTTGTCTCAGAAAAAGTTCCCACTGAATATCATTCCTACTTTAATAAAATGATAAACTGGGGCACGTTTTCTTTTTTTTTTTAATTTTAATTTTAATTTTGAATATTTTCCTATAGTTACATGTTTCATGTTCTTTCCCTCTCCCCATGAGGCACTTTTTCAATGTCAAAGCTGGAAGTAAAACTTAAGATTTGATCTCTTGAGCCTCTATAAATCAGGTGACCAATTTATATGAATTCTATAAAAACCTGGCAGTTTCAAGTTTTTTTTAAAAGCTGGCTCCCTTTAGCAAAGTAGCAAAAAAAAAAAATAGTCAATCTGAATCACTAAGGAAGTTGAAAGTGACTTCACAAAATTCAGAAAATTAGGGTCACCATAAATACATTTAGAATCATTTTTCTAAGGGAGAAAAAACACCAAGATGCTTCTTAATATGCCAACCCAATGGGGATTTCCAGCATGGGAATTTCTGGCATAGGGATTTCCTGAGGAGAATGGAATTAGTACCACTTCCCTCAAAAAAAAAAAAGTCTTGCCCTATATTATCATATGGAATATTTACTCTCTTGTTTACAATGCTCTCACTATTAGGACATACACTGGATGAATGCCCTTTTATCAGAAATCTCACCGCAAATATGAAAGCTGTTTCAACTCAAGAGCCAAACTCATAGGGGCTTTTATTTAAAAAAAAATTTTAAGCACTTTAAACTTTAAAAAGGCAACATATATGTCATATATTTAAGTATTTTTAAATAAAGCCAATAACCAAGAAAATCCAAAGTTCATGCTCGAGTCCCTGGTTAAATTTTCTGGTGTTTCACAATTTAAAATACCAGAAAGGAGGAAGCCACAGAAAACCCCCAAAAGGAACAATCTTCACCTAAGTCCCCAACAAACTCTCAATGAGAGACCACTTGAGGCTGCTCTCAAAGGCTAGGTGGTTTTCCCCTTCCCTAACAGTCATCTTCATGGGGAAGGGAGTAAAGACCACTCTTGGGAGTCCCCTTCTAAAATCATCGGACTCAAACAATCCTCAAACAAACCCCTGACTCAGTGAACTGGAAAATACCTCATTTGACAGAGGACCCTGTATCCCAGAGAAGGGAACCTATTGAATACATCAGAGCAGGATCTAGTACTTAAACTCCCTTATTTTACAGATGAGGAAACTAAGGCACAGGACAGTGAAACGATTTAAGAGGACCATAGGACTTACGAGCTGGAAGGACCCAGAAATAAAAATTAGCCTCTTGTCCAACCTTCTTAATTTTACAGTTGGGGCAACGGAGCAGGCTCCAAGGAAAAAGTAGCTTTCCTTAGGCCATCCCAAGGATTTGGGGCAAGATTGGCTTTGGGAGTCCTCTAACCCAACCTTCTTTTACAGATGAAGAAACTGAGGTCCAGGAAGGGAAGCCACGACTTTGACAGAACCCCAAGAGAGTTATTAGACTTATTTCGAGGGTCCATGGAGACCATCCAGGCAAGGGGTTCTTCACTTTTAGGGGGCAGTGGGTCTGGTGAAGCCTCCTCTGAATGAGGTTTTTAGGGGCATAAAATAAATTACACAGGATTACAAAGGAAACCAATTGTTGTAAAATTCAGTAATTTAAAAACATTAAAAAAAATAAAAGTACCAAAATGTTTTTAAAAATCAAGTTTCCGAGTCACCGATTCGGTTCAAACCCCTTACCCCTCGCTTCAAATACGGTGGGAGGGGGCAGTTTGTTTTACTGTCGGGGAAACTGAGGCCCAGAGAAGAGAAAGAATGGCCCAAGAGGATATAGCCTGGCCTTGAACCCAGAGGTGGGCTCCCCTAGACTGAGGGGCACCTTCCTTCCTCTTCTCTCGGAAGGAGGTTGACCCTTCTCCAGGCCCTTCCAGAGGGCTCTGCGTGACCGGATCCCCACAAACACCCCCTTCCCCAAGGTGGGATCCCAGCGTGCTCTCTATCCTTCTTTCCCTCTCCCCATCTCCCCGCCCCCACGCCTGTCAGAACACAGATGCTTCCACACCTCAGCCTCGCCCCTCTCACCTGCTCCAGCTCCGCGACGCCCCCCAGGTTCGCAGACCAACCACCGCCCGGCTGCGCACGCGCGTGAGAGTTGCGGCACCACTCACTACCAAGAAACTCGTCGAACTCCGCGGAGCGCTCCGAGGGGAGTTACCCCGTGACCCGTCCCTCCCGGTCTCTTCCCGGTTCCCCTTACGGAGATCGGCCGGATCTACTTTTTCTTAAAGGGCCAGCCCCTTGGTCCCCCAGTCGGCTTGGGCGGGGCGGGGCGGCGCGGCGCGGCGCGGAGCAGCCGGTTTTTCAAATTAAAGAAGGCTCGGAGGATTTCTAAAGTTAGGGAAAAAAACCTTAGAGATCATCCTGCCCAGTCCAGCCCAATACCCCTACTCGCTTTTTACAAAGAAGGAAACCAAGGTACAGAGAAGGGAAGTGAATAAGTTGCCCAAGGTCGTCCAGCTGATTAGTAGTGGGACTGTCCCTCCCCAGCCCTCCCACTTCCTCTATCTCTGACCTGGGGAGGGAAGGCCAGACCGGAAAACACCTTCGATTTAGCTCAAGAAGGGGAGGCAACCCCACCTTGTCCGACCCGATCTCCCTCTTTTTACAGTTGTGGAAACTGAGACCAGGGGAGTGAAATAACTTGGCCCAAAAGGCACATATTAGTGGGAGACCTGGGATTTGAATGCAGGTTCTCTGACTCCCAGTCATTCTCCATTGAACCCCACTGCTCTTGCCCCCAAATCGCAGGGGCCAGCACAGATTCTAGCAGCGGCTGTTTGATGGAATGAATGATTGAAGGAATTAAATGAAGCAAGGTCCAAAAATAAGTGATGCCGGGCTTATTGGCTCCAAGTCGGTTTTCCCCACCTACGCGCAATAATCTGGCACACACTCCCCATTCTTTCATTCTCTCTTTTACTCTATTTACTAATCCACTGTCCTCTGCCTTCATCAGATCTCATCTGGAGTATTGTATTCAATTCTGGACAAGGGCAACCAGCGAGGTGAAAGGCCATTTAAGTCTATCATTTGAATAGATGAAGGAACTGATAGTGTTTATCTTGAAGAAGTGAAGACTTGAGGGCAAATGTTCAAAGTGTTCAAATATTTGGAGAATTGTCATGTGGAGACTTATCCTGGTTGGCGAGGGTGCCGGAGGGAGCCAGGGATGGAAGTTTCAATGAGGCTCCTTAAGCTTGATCTCAGTAAACACCTCCTCCTCATTAGTGAAGTCCCAAAGTGGAGTGAGCTGCCTCAAAAGGCGGTGCATTTCCCCCACTTTAGAGTTCCTCAAGCAGAGGCCAGATGACAGACCACTTTTTGGGTTCCTTTCCTGTATGGGTTGGACTAGATGAGCGATGAGATCCCCTCGAGCTCTGCAGTTCTGAGATTCATCATGCCCTTTCCATCCTCTTCTTGGGTTCTGCTCCCTCAAATCCCTCTCTCCCCACTAGCCTATCCCACAGTCCTGGCTTTCTCTTCATTTTATTCATCTCAGACCTTGCCGCCCCTAGACTCTGTCCTTAGAGTAACATTCCCCAAACCTGCGGACTCTTCAGACCCTATTCCCAGAGCAGCCCCAGAAATTCTAACACCCTTAAGTACACATCCCTCCTCTCTCCGGGGTACTCCCCTCAGATTCTGCTCCCAGAAAACTCAAGAAGGGTGTATTTTCAGAGAACCCTCCAATTAATATCAGTCAGATCTCACCCCTTCTCCCAGGTCCTGAATCGCTAGATGATAAATATCGTATACTTAAAGCTGGAAAGACCTTTAGAGATTATTTACTCTAACCACAACCTCTTATCCCCTTCTTTCCCCTTAATTTTACAGATAAGGAAACTAGGTCCCAGAGGGATTGAGGTGGAAGATCTGGGATTTAAATCCAGGACTTCCAATCCCAAATCTATGCATTCCAGGCTAAGGTTGGTTGTTCAATTGGATGGATGGATGGATGGATGGATGGATGTGGCATGGGGCCCTGGGGTTTCCCTTGGACACCCAAACCCTAGAGGTGTTCCGGGTCAAACAGAAAGCAGGAAAATTCCTTTTCTTCCTTGCATTCTTGTTAATGCTGAGGAAAAGGTGACTCTGGGCATCAGAGACTCACAATAAGGAAAGACCCCTAAGAGAAATATTCCTCTGGATTTTGAAATGGATACAGATATCTGTATAAGTTATACTCTGATACCATCGGACTGTAATCTAGGACATTTACTTGTCCCCTAAACTATGCCCATTCACCTCCTTTGTCTTCAGGATACAAAACTTCACTCTAGCCTCAGTCAAGTGACAAACATTCCCTCTTCTGCCCAACCTCATTCCATTCCCTCATCCTTGGTCAGGTAGCCCCCATTGTCAAAAGAGTATAAGAAGCCCAGAATCCATCTCCTTGAGGAGGCAGTGACCATTCTTGTACCTGTCTCCTGACCTTTCAACATTACTATCAAATTAAGAAATTTCTCTTTTTATTTTTGAGCTAAGTTTTGGAGTCTTGCATTCTTGCAAAGGACACCTGTCCCGAACCTGGGACCTATTTGAGGACACTCTATTTTTGCTTTTCCTTGTATAGCCAGTGCTTAGTACAGTGGAGAGTATATAGTAGGTGCTTAGTAAACGGTTGTTGACTGACTGACCAACTGGCTGACTGCAGCCAACTTTAAGATAGGATAAGCTTAAAGACCCTTGTTCAGGGAAAAGGAAATTCTTATGGTGAAGGGACTTGGCTTTATGACAAAGTCCTACATATCAGATGCTTCAACATCAGAAACCAATATGGGGGTGGCTAGGTGGCTCAAGTGGCTAGAGAGCCAGGTCTAGAGGCTAAAGGTACTGGGTTCAAATCTAGCCTCAGAGACTTCCTAGACATGTGACTCTGGGCAAGTCACTTAGCCCACAGTTGCCTAGCCCTTCCCACTTATCTGCCTTAAAACTGATTCCAAGTATCAATTCTAAGAAGAAGGTAAGTGTTTAAAATAAATAAAAAAGCATTTGCTTATAGACTAACTTACATTTCTTTTTGACTCAGTATCCCAAAATCTTAAAATTTCAGAATTGGAAGAGACTTCAATCTCATTTAGTTCACACTCTGAAAAAATCCCTACTATAACATAATCTGTGAATTTGTGCAAGTTTTCTTCTTTTATTTTTTTAAACCCGTACCTTCCTTCTTAGGACTCAATACTGTATATTGGCTCTAAGGCAGAAGAATGCTAAGGGCTAGGCAATGGGGGCCAAATGACTTGCCCAGGGTCACACAGCTAGGAAGTGTCTGAGGTCAGATTTGAACCCAGGACCTCCCATCTCTAGGCCTGGCTCTCAATCCACTGAGCCACCCAGATGCCCCCTTTGTGCAAATTTTCACTTGGAGATGTCCACTAAGAGTGAAACCACCAATAATACGAATAATAACATTTATATGGTGCTTTAATAATATTTATAAAACACTCAGCAAAATGCCTGGCACATAGCAAGCATGATATAAATGCTATTATTCTTATTTAAAAATAGATCTATTTCCTTCAACCATTCTCCATATAGCTTGGACTTCAGTTCCTTCCTTATCCTGGTTTCCCTCTCCAAAAGTTCTCCAGCTTATCAGGGTTCTTAAACTGTAGTGTCCACATAGGAACACAATACCCCAAATGTGATCTGACCCAGGCAGAGGACAGTGGAGTTGTTATTCTAGGAAGCTGGGCCTCTCATTGCAGACCAAGATCACATTTCCATTTTTGGCTTCAATGTCACTTCACTGACGTAGAGTTTGCTGAAAAACCCCATGTTATTTATCTAGTTATGCCTCTGTTTGGACTTATGAAGTTGATTACTTGAACTGTAGCATACGACTTTATATTTATCCCTCGTAGATTTATGTTCTAGTCTGACCAGGTCTTTCTTATTCATTTATTTAAAAAACAAAACAAAACAAAAAAACCTTGGCCTTCTGTCTTAGCATGGATTCCAAGTATCAATTCCAAAGCAGAAGAGCAGTAAGGTAATAAAATGGGGATTAAGGGACTTGTCCAGGGTCACACAATTAGGAGGTGTCCACCTAGCTGCCTTTAATCAAGTCTTTACTCGGTGCATCATCTATAACTTTATCCAAGTTGCTAATAAAAATGTTCCCCAGCCAGAGCCAAGTATGGATGACTCCCTGAAGGGCCAATGAATTGGAGAATTCTTTTCAAATTAACTCTAAACTATTCCATGACTATTTTGGTTATTTTTCAAGATTATTCAGTTATGAAATAGCATAGAAAGTCTGCAAAATT
Organism: Gracilinanus agilis; assembly: GCF_016433145.1. Lineage (NCBI taxonomy): Eukaryota > Metazoa > Chordata > Mammalia > Didelphimorphia > Didelphidae > Gracilinanus > Gracilinanus agilis. The sequence continues at coordinate 729,325,964 of NC_058130.1, read as the reverse complement.
ACATTAATTCATTTGCAATGGAATATAAGCTTAGAGTACATAGTTTCCCCCAATATATACACTATCAGTAGGGAGAGTGAGTATGCCTAAGAAGTTACACATGATCAGTGTGTGTGGAAAGAAAATTTGTATCTCTGCCACTCCAGGGTCTCCGGTGAGATCATTGTGTTTTCCTTCCTGAACTGGTCACAATGTCTCTGCTGGGATCATCTTTACTGGGCTAATCAAGCCATCTTCTTTTCAGTCAGCTAGGGTAAAGTTGCCAAAACCTCTCCCTGACAAGGGCAGGCTTGATAGCTCTTAAGCCACAGCTGTCACACCTAGTCAACAAAAGCCAAGCAGAGCATCCCCAAGAAGAAGCCTTTCCTTTTCTCATGTCTGGGTGGAGAGCAAAGATTTCTGTTTCAGACAAACACCTCATTGAGGGTTCTGATGTTATTAGATCTCCATGAGATGCTTTCTGGTTAGGCAGTGCATAAATTTGAACTGAAACCAAAGATAAACTAAAAAGGTTGAGGTAGGTATTCTCCACTGAAGATGCTGAAGACCTGGGGGTGTAATAATCCCTCTTCTGAACCTTCCTGCCTGGGAGGATATGGGTTAGTTGCCTTCTCTCAGCTCTAGTTTCTTCTGTCATAAAATAGAGTGTCACCATCTACCCCAACAGATTTCTGAGATAAGGACCTTGTGAGCCCTTAGGTGCTAGAAAAACGAATCAAAAGTGCTGGGCGCTTCTTTGTATATTCAGTGCTTATTAGCACAGTGCCTAGCATACAGCAAGTGCTTCATCAATGCTGATTGACAGTAAAAAGAGCATTGGATCTGAAGTCAAAGGATTTGTGTTTGAATCCAACTCGGTCACTTGCTCTAAACTCTTACTTGATTCCTTCTATCTCCCTTCCCATTCTCCTTTATTTTTATTCCCTCTCTGGGCCTCAGCTTTCTCATCTCCAAGATGGGGACAATGCCACAGATAGTGATTTTGATAATAATCACAGATAAATATGGAAATATGTTTTACATGACTTCACGTGTATAGTGAGTGCTTTCTCAATGGGTTGGAGAGGGCCAGGAAAGAGGGAAAGAATTTGAAACTCAAAATTTGAAAATGAATGTTAAAAAAAATAAAAAAGCAAAAAAAAATTAATCATCATACCTAGCTTTTATATAGTTCTTTAAGGTTTGCAAAACCTTTTATGTATGTTATTTCATTTGATCCCCTCCACAACTCTAGAGGTAGGGAGGCAGGTACTATTATCTCCATTTTATAGCTGGGAAAACTGAGGCTCCTAGAAGTTAAGTAACTCATTCAGGGTTACTCAGCTCATAAATATCTGAGGCAGAGATGTACTGGTAAAAGTACATAGAGGCAGGATAATCATTAAAAAAAAATCCTTATGTTCTATTTTAGAATCCATACTAAGAGGCAGGTAGGTAGTACAGTGGATAGAGAGATAGGCATAGAGATGGGAGGTCCTGGGTTAAAATCTGGCCTCAGGCACATTCTAGTTGTGTGACCCTGGGCAAGTCATTTAACCCTATTTACCTACCCCTTATTCTTCTGTCTTGGAAGAGATACTTAGTATTGATTCTAAGGCAGAATATGAGGTGTTTTGTTTTTTTGTTTTGTTTTGTTTTAAAGAATTGATACTAGGTATTGGTTCTAAGGCAGGAGAGTTAGACATTGGGGTTTAGGTGACTTGCTCAAGGTCACACAGCTAGGAAGATTTGAATCCTGACTCCAGGCCTGGCTCTAAATCCACTAAGCCACTTAGCTGCCACTGCAGGACACACTTTTAAGTTTAAACTCTTTATTAAAATTTTCTCCATCTTTTTTCTTAAAGCTAGATAATTAACAAAACAATAAACTAAGCCCTGATTTGTAGCATTTGCTGATTTCTGAGGTGTAAATGCCTGTACTGAAAATTTAACAATCAGCTTTGAGAGTCGATATGAGCTGGCTCCCACCAACACATTCTTGAGGCAGTGTTTGAACTGAGTTGTTCCTCCCTCTAAAGATCTATATACTCTCCCTGCTACCCAACTGCCTCATAACGGATAGCTTTTAAGGTTTGCAAGGGACTTTAAATATATAATTTTTAAGAGCTCTCCTTTTTTTTTTGATTCAAAGATATTTTATTTTCCCAATTACATGTAATGATATTCTCAACATTTGTTACCTACCATTATAAGATCCAAACCATCTCCCTCCCTTCCCTCTCCCTACTCAGAGATGGTAAGCAGTTTCACCTGGGCCATGCACATATTATTATGGTAAACATATTTCCATGTTGGTCATTTTTGCAATAGCACACTCCTACAAAACCAAAACCCCCAAATAAAACCGTAGATAAACTGACATGAAAGATAGTAGGCTTTGATCTGCATCTGTCTGACTCCAATGGTTCTTTCTCTGGAGGTGGATGGCATCCCCCTTTATAAGTCCTTCAGAATTGTCCAAGAATATTGCATCGCTGAGAGAAAAAGCCCTTCTTTAGCCCTGACACTTGATAGAAATCTGCTGACTTTGGTGCTTCCTACAATAGGTAGGGTGGATAGAATTCTGGATTTAGGATTAGAATGATTTGAGTTTGAATCTAGCCTCAGACACTTACCTAGCTGTGTAATCCTAGAGAAGCTGCATCATCTTTCTGAGCCTCAGTTTTTTCATCTGTAAAATGGGGCCATTAATACCTGTAGTATTTGACTTAGAGAACAGTTGTGAGGCTCAAACAAGTGAAACTATGTAAAACACTATGCAAACCTGAAAGCCTTACACAAATGCTAATGACTATTTCTCATGTGACTTCAGTAAGCCATTTCTTTTCTCTGGACTTTGGACTTCCCCTCTGGAATAAAGGGAGGAGGGAAGAGAGGACTTCTGAGGTCCCTTTCAGCTCTCACTCCTAGGCTCTCCCTTTTTCTTGGAGAAGCAGATAGGTCAGCAGGTTCCAGGGTGCCTGCTAAAGCCCATGCATGCCCCCTGGTGACTGTCAGGTAGAAAGACAGTTGAGGCTAAGCTCATTCAAACTCTTCTTTCCCTGCTTGGTATTTCACACCAGAAGGACCACACTAATCAATTTCATTGCTTGATGCAATCATTTAAAAATCACTTAGTTTTAATATAAATTTAAGATAATTTGCTATAAATTCTCCTATATGTGTAAGAACACTTTAATTTTTTTTTTTTTAAACCCTTTACCTTCTGTCTTGGAACCAATACTGTGTATTGGTTCCAAGACAGAAGAGCAGTAAGGGCTAGGCAATGGGGATTAAAGGACTTGCCCAGGGTCACACAGCTAGGAAGTGTCTGAGGTCACATTTGAACCCAGGATCTCCTTTCTCTGGGCCTGGCTCTCAATCCACTGAGCAACCCAACTGTCCTCTGTATGAGCACTTTAAATAAGAATTACAAGCAGATAATATTTTATTTTAAAATAAAAACTTTCATTTTGATTTCTCTATTTTCTTTGCCTTGCAGGAAAAAAAAGCATTCCACCCATTAATAAAGATTGGTCCTTCAAGGTATTCAGATTCATATTTCACTTCTATCAGGGCATAGCTTGAGCATCAGGATGGCAGACTAGAGCCATTTTCTTTCTTTTAAAAATTATTTATTTATTAATTTAGAATATTTTCCCATGGTTACATGATTATGTTCTTTCCCTCTTCCCTCCCATAGCCAATGAGCAATTCCACTGGGTTTTACATGTATCATTGATCAAGACCTATTTCCATATTATTAATTTTTGCACTACAGTGATCGTTTAGAGTCTCCATCCCCAATCATATCCCCATCAAACCATGTAATTAAGGAGATGTTTTTCTTCTGTGTTTCTGCTCCCACAGTTCTTTCTCTGGAAGTGGATAGCGTTCTTTCTCATAAGTCCCTCAGAATTGTCCTGGATCATTGCATCGCTGCTAGTAGAGAAGTCCATTACATTCAATTGTGCCAATGTATTCATCTCTGTGTACAATGCTCTCCAGGTTCTGCTCCTTTTACTCTGAATCAGTTCCTGGAGGTTGTTCTAGTTCACATGGAATTCCTCCAGTTCATTATTTCTTTGAGCACAATAGTATTCCATCACCAACAGATACCACAATTTGTTTAGCCATTCCCCAATCAAAGGGCATCTCCTCATTTTCCAATTTTTTGCCACCACAAAGAATGCAGCTATGAATATTTTTGTACAATATTTTTTATTATCTATTTAGGGTACAAACCTAATAGTGGTATTGCTGGACCAAAGAGCAGGTAGTATTTTAAAGCCCTTTGGGCATAATTCCAGATTGCCTTCCAGAATGGTTGGATCAATTCACAGCTCCACCAGCAATGCTAATGCTGTCCCAAGTTTGCCACAATCCCTCCAACATGTATTACTTTCCTTTGCTGTCATATTAGCCAATCTGCTAGGTGTGAGGTGGTACCTCAAAGTTGTTTTGATTTGCATTTTAGAGCCATTTTCTGATCCTCTTGTTTGCATGCCCTATTTCCTTAGTTTCTCTTATTTTTATTTATCCACATACTTGTTGCATGTATTTCCCAATAAAACCTTTGATCCCTGATTTTCATTCTGTCCCTAGTGTCTAGCCAAAATCCTAGGGTATAAACAGATAGAGATATGGATGTAGATAGAGATATTATATTTATATAATATAGATAGAGATATTGATACATATCTACATTTTTAAACTCATATTTTCTCTGTGTGAAGGGAATCCCCCTCCCAGGATTCTGCATTTAGGTCTGACCTGCTTCCCTGCCATCCAGCATGGATCATGGGGACAGTGACCTAGGCACATGACCAGGAAAGGATCAGATTAAGGATCTGGGGTTAAGTGAAGGAATAAAAGAGGGAGTTCCAGGAAGGAGCTCTCTCTCTCTCTCTTTCTGGCTCTAGACTATCTATTCCCTTGGACATGGCAGTGAAAGAACATGGGCTGAGAGAGCCATGAGAAGAGCACCCACATGGCTAGTTCAGAATAGCTTTCTATTGTCTGCCTTCTTTTTCTCAAATAAATATTAATAAACTCTATGGAAATTAAGGACTAGAGTTTTAATTCAGTTTTAACATCTCTTACTAACATTTTGAGACAGAAGGGCAAGGGCTAGGTAAGCAGGGTTAAAATATTTTGATAGATAATATCTGGGATCAGGAAAACCTCATTCTAGGATTTCCACCATTGGATAGGTAGAGCAAGAGGAGGGCTATGGTTCAATGATTGTTCATTATTCCATAATCCTATTTCCAAGAGGTGTTCTATTTATTTATTTTTATTCTATTCTTAAATTGTTTATTTACTTATTTATTTTAAATTATATTTATTTTTAATAACAAATTTTCACGTGAGTTTTCTGAAGTTATATGATCCAAATTGTCTCTCTCCCTTCTTCCCTTCCCCTTCCCAGAGCTGGTAAGCAATTCAATCTGGGTTATATATATATTATTACATAAAACATGGCTCCATATATTTTTTAAAGTTAATAATCTTATAAAACCAAAACCCTAAAACATAAATCCAAATAAACAAGTGAAAAATCATATGCTTCCACCCGCATTTTACTCCAACAATTCTTTCTCTGGAGTGGAAAGCAATCTTTTTCATAAATCCCTCAGAATTGTCCTGAATCCCCTATAGCAAGATAAATTCAAAATGGGTATATGACAAATATAAAGAGTGAAATCATAAATAAATTAGGTGAACATAGAATAGTATACCTGTCAGATCTGTGGGAAAGGAAGGAATTTAAGACCACACAAGAGCTAGAGAACATTGCAACATTTAAAATGAATGACTTTGATCATATCAAATTAAAAAGGTTTTGAACAAACAAAACCAATGCAACCAAAATTAGAAGGAAAGTAACAAACTGGGGGAACATTTTTATAACAAAACTCTGACAAAGGTTTAATTTCCCAAATATATAAGGAATTAAGTCAAATTTACAAAAAAATCAAGCCATTCTCTACTTGGCATGGCCAAGGGTCATGAATATGCAGTTTTCACAGGAAGAAATCAAAACTATCAATAAACACATGAAAAAGTGTTCTAAATCTCTTATAATTAGATAATTAGATAAATTATAATCAAAACAATTCTGAGGTACCACTTTATACCTAGAAGACTGACCAATATGGCAACAAAGGAAAGTGCTAAATGTTGGAGAGGATGTGGCAAAATTGGGACACTAATACACTGCTGGTAGAGTTATGAATTGGTCCAACCATTCTGGAGGGCAATTTGGAATTATATGCAAAGGGCCTTAAAGGAATGCCTACCCTTGACCCAGCCATACCACTGCTGGGTTTGTACCCCAAAGAGATAATAAGGAAAAAAACTTGTACAAAAATATTTATAGCCATGCTCTTTGTGGTAGCAAAAAATTGATAATGATGGGGTGTTCATTGATTGGGGAATGACTGAATAAATTGTAGTATATGTTGGTGATGGAATATTATTGTGCTGAAAGGAATAAAGAACTGGAGGAATTCCATGCAAATTGAAATCACCTCCAGGAATTGACACAGAGCAAAAGGAGTAGAACTAGAAAACACTGAACACAGAGACTGATACATTATGGCACAATCAAATTCAATGGACTTTTCTACTAGCAGCAATGCAATGACCCAGGACAATTCAGAGGAATTTGTGAGGAAGAATGCTGTCCACATCCAGAGAAAGAACTGTGGAAATGGAAATGCATTAGAAAAATATGTGATCAATTATGTAGTGTGATAGGGATATGATTAGGGTTTTGATGTTAAAGGATTGCTCTACTGCAGATATGAATAACATAGAAATAGGTTTTGAACAATGATATATGTATAACCCAGCGGAATTGCTTGTGGGATTTGGGAAGGGGGAGGAAAGAGCCGGAGGGTGGGGGGTGGGGGAGATAATGAATCATGTAACCATGGAAAAACATTCTAAATTTAAAAAAAGGAAAAAAAAAACTTTTACAAAGAGATATTTCCTAAGAGATATAGCGAGAGGGAGGAAAAAAAAGAATTGTCCTGGATTGTTCTATTAGTAGCAAAGTCTATCACATTGGATCATTGCACAGTATTGTTGTTACTGAAAATGTTTTCCTGGTGAGGCTTATTTCATTCTTCATCAGTTCATGTAGGTCTTTCCAGCTCTTTCTGAAATCATCCTGTTCATCATATCTTATAGCACAGTAGTATTCCATCACGATCATATACCACAATTTGTTCAGCCAATCCCCAATTGAGGGAATTCTTTTAGTTTCTAATTCTTTGCCACCACAAAGAGAGTAGCTACAAATATTTTTGTACAAACAGGTCCTTTCTCATTATAAAAAATATTTTTTTTGGATACAGAGCCAGTAGTGGTATTTCTGGATCAAAGGAAATGCATTCTTTTATAGCCTTTTGAGCATAATTCCAAATTGCCCTCCAGAATGGTTGGATCAGTTCACAACTCCACCAGCAATGCATTAATGTCCCAATTTTGCCACATTCCCCCCAACATTTATCATTTCCTTTTACTGTCATATTGGTCAGTCCAATAGGTATGAGGTGGTCCCTCAAAGTTGTTTTAATTTGCATCTCTCTAATCAAGAGGAACTGAGAACATTTTTTCATATCACTATTGATAGCTTTGATTTCTTCACATGAAAACTGACTATTCTCATTCTTTTGGCCATTTATCAACTGGGGAATGACTTAGATTCTCATAAATTTGACTTTGTTCTTTATATATTTGAGAAATGAGACCTTTGTCAGAGAAATTTGTTATAATTTTTTCCCCCAGTTTAGTTTTCCCTTCTAATCTTGGTTGCATTGGTTTTGCTTATACCTTTTAAATTTAATTTAATCAAAATTATTCATTTTACATCTTATAATGTTCTCTTATTTGTTCATAAATTCTTCCCTTTTCCATAGATCTGCCAGATAAACTTTTCCATGTTCCTCTAATACAGCCCACTGGCTGTAGTTTGCCCATCACTGTCTTACACTGTTCATTCATGTTTAATTTTCTTTGTTTTTCTGAACTCCTGTGTCTGAAGTTCAAAGATTCTATGTAGCTCCAGTTTTTTCCTCAGTAATGCTTGGAAATCTTTGATTAATTAAAAATCCATTTTCTCCAGTAGGATTATACTGTTTTGTTCAGTAAGTTATTTTTGGCTGTAAGCCTATACAAGAATATTGTATTCTAAATTTTGCTGCTTTCTCATTTTGAGGGCTGCTAAATAAAATGTAATCTCTATCTGGCTATTTGAAATATATATTTTTTAATTTAATCTAAAAACTAGACATTAGCAGTAATGTTCTATAAGGTTTCATTTAGAGATTTTTTTCCCCCTAGAGGTAACAGATTCTTTGTATTTCAATTTTGCCCCCTGGTTCTAAGATATCTGAAAATTTTTCTTTTATAATTTCTAAAAATATGTGTATGTGATTTTGGACATCACATTCAGACAGTATAATGTTCCTTAAATTTTTTCTTTTTTGGGGGGAGAGGGGTCAGTTGTTTTTGCTAGAATACCTTGAATTTTCATCTCTTTTTCTCCCCAGTCTTTTAGCCTTGTTTTAATGTTTCTTGTCTCATGGAGCAATTGGCTTCTGTTTGTTCCAATTTAATTTTTAGGGAGTTAGTTTCAGGATAGATTTTTGTCCCTCTTTGGTCAATCTGTTAACTTTAAATTCTTCAATAGCTCTCATTTCTTTTTCCTTTTTTCAACCCTCAAATAATAGCCAAAAACCTCAAGTGCTCTCATTTCACTTCTAAAACATTTTTAAACTTTTAAAAAACTTATTTCATCTCTTCTAGAAATTCTATTTGAATCTGTGCTCAAGTTGTGTTATTATTATTATTATTATTATTATTATTTTTGCTTAAAGGTTTTTGGAGTTATTCTCTTCTATGTTAATAATTAAAAAAATTTTTTTTAAACCCTTACCTTCCGTCTTGGAGTCAATACTTGACTCCAAGGCAGAAGAGTGGTAAGGGTAGGCAATGGGGGTCAAGTGACTTGCCCAGGGTCACACAGCTGGGAAGTGTCTGAGGCCAGATTTGAAACTAGGACCTTCCGTCTCTAGGCCTGGCTCTCAACCCACTGGGGTACCCTGCTGCCCCCCTGTGTTAATAATTTGAGTGTACTTTTCATGATGAGAAAAAAAATTTTTTTGTTTGCTTATTCTTCTGGTCTACTTTTTTTCTTGTCTTTTAATTTTTAAAAAATATTTTTCCATGTTTACATGATTCATTTTCTTTCTCTCCCCTCTTCCCTCTCCCCTCCCAGAGCCGACAAGCAATTCCACTGGGTTTTATACAAATGTTATCACTTGATACCTATTTCCATATTATTTATTTTTTCAATAGAGCAGTCTTTTAAAACCCAAATCCCAAATCATATACCCATATAAATAAGTGATGTCATATGGTTTTTTATTTCTGCATTTCTACTCTCACAGTTCTTTCTCTCGATGTAGATAACATTCTTTCTCATAAGTCCCTTGAGATTGTCCTGGATAATTGCATTGCTACTAGTATTAAAGTCCATTACATTGGATTATTCCACATTTCCACAATGTTCTCTTAGTTCTGCTCATTTCACTCTGCATCAGTCATGGAGGTTCTTCCAGTTCCTGTAGAAATCCTCCATTATTCCATTATCATCATATACCACAATTTGTTTAATCATTCCCCAATTGAGGAACATCTCCTCATTTTCCATTTTTTGCCACAACAAAAGAGTTTGGCTATAAATATTTTTGTACAACCCTTCTCTTTAGGGTACAAACCTGGTAGTGGTATTGCTGGATCAAAGCGCAGGCATTCTTTTTGGACATAATTCCAAATTGCCTTCCAGATCCAGAATGGTTGGATCAGTTCACAACTCCACCAGCAATGCATTAGTGTCCCAATTTTGCCACATCCCCTCCAACATTTATTATTATCCTTTGTCATATTGGCCAATCTGTTATGTGTGAGGAACCTCAAAGTTGTTTTGATTTGCATTTCTCTAATCAGGAGGGATTTAGAACACTTTTTCATGTGACTATTGATAGTTTTGATTTCTTTGTCCGAAATCTATTCATATCAATTGGGAAATTGTCTGATTTCTTGTACATTTGCTTTAGTTCCTTATAAATTTGAGAAATTAGAACTTTGTCAAAGATTTTTGTTATAAAAAATTTCCCCCAGTTTGTTGCTTCCCTTCTAATTTTGGTTGCATTGGTTTTGCTTGTACAAAACCTTTTTAATTTAATATAATCTAAATTATTCATTTTGCATTTAGTAATATTCTCTACCTCTTTCTTGGTCTTAAATTCTTTCCTTTCCCAGAGATCTTACAAGTATATTATTCTATGTTCACCCAATTTACTTATAATTTCCCTCTTTATATTTAAGTAATTTTTACTCATTTAGAATTTATCTTGGTACTATAGGATATAAGATATTGATCAAAACCTAATTTCCCCGTACTGTTTTCCAATTTTCCCAGCAGTTTTTGTCAAATAGTGGATTCTGTGAAGATGGGATTGACTTTCCCCTTGCCTACTTTTAAATGTAATCAACCAAAAGTGTAGACACCCTAAGTAGGGAGGTCTGCAAGCCAATTATTAAAGCAGATGACAACTCCAGAAGTGACTGACCAAGCCCTGGACTGTGCTAAGCAAATTTAAAGACTGTAATTGGTCCCCATAAAGTGAAGGAAGGGACAGGAACTGATGTAAAAAAAGGACTATAAAAGATAATGAACTTCCTGTGCAAGGGGTCTTCTTCCTGAATTTTTGGGTTGAAGGAGTTTGGACTGGTACTGTGGCTCTTGGACTGCTTCTGGTAAGATTGCTCTTGGATCTTCTCCTGGTGAGTGAAAAGCTGACTTTCCTTTCCAAGCTTCTGGGGAAATTAGTTCTGGAGAGGCTTCCCCTTCTTGGAGGAGGTCGTGTGGGTTGAATCCTTGCTTAATTTAACACCAAGTCCTTTGGCTGAGGGGTTAACAAGCCCTGCATGAGTTGAGCCAGGGACTGGAGCAACATTTAGGACGATAAGTTAGACTTCTTACTCTACCCTCTCATTTCTCTACTTTTTCTCTCTCCACCTTTTTTAATAAAAGCTGCTAAAAGTCATTTTGACTTGGGCTGTATTAATTTTAAAATCAGAGACCACAGTATTATCTTAAAATTCTTATATATTTTAGTCTAACCCTTAATTAAATTTCTTACAGTTCTTGTCCGAAAAGCTGGGATTTTGGGGTTTATCTAAGACTAGGTTGTTGAAGTCATTAACCCCAAGACTATTCCATTGATCCACCCTTTTATCTCTTAGCCAGTATCATATTGTTTTGATGATCACTGCTTTATAGTACAGTTTAAGACCAGGTACTGCTAGGCCTCTATCCTTCACATTTTTTTTCATTAGTTCCCTTGATATTCTTGATCTTTTGTTCTTCTAAATGAACTTTGTTATGATTTTTTCTAATTATATAAAGAAGGTCTTTTGGTAGTTTGATAGGCAAAGCACTGAATAAGTAAATTAATTTAGGTATGATTGCCATTTTTATTATATTGGCTCATCCTACCCATGTGTAATTAATACTTTTCCAATAGTTTAGATCTAGTTTTATTTGTGTGGAAAATGTTTTTAGTTATGTTCATATAATTACTGCATTTGTCTTGGCAAATAGATTCCCAAATATTTTATATTGTCTAGAGCAGTGATGGGCAAACTTTTTAAAGAGGGGGCCAAAGGAAAGGAAATGCTCATCTGTCAGTCTGTTTCTAAGGCAACTCTTTCGAAGTTTCATTGTATTGTATCCTACTCATTGTATTCATTAGATTAGGAATAATGTCCCCCGGCTGGATAGAACATTTCAGGGGGCCTGCATCTGGCCCAAGGTTGTAGTTTGCCTGTCACTGGTCTAGAGTGATCTTAAATAGTTTCTCTTTCTAACTTTCGCTGCTGAATTTTGTGGGAAATATAAAGAAATGCTGATGATTTATGTGGGTTTATTTTGTACCCTTCAACTTTGCTAGTTATTATTTCCACTAGCTTTTTAGTTGATTTTCTAGGATTCTCTAGGGATACCATCATATCATCTACAAAGAGGGATAGTTTAATTTCCTCATTGCCTACTTTGATCCCTTCAATTTCTTTTTTCTTCTCTAATTGCTACTGCTAGCATATCTATTATAATACTAAATAGAAGTGGTGATAATTTGATCTTATTGGGAAGGCTTCTAACTTATGCCCATTGCAGATAATTGCTAATGATTTTAAATAAATACTACTTATTATTTTGAGGAAAGGCTCTTTTATTTCTATACTTTCTAGTGTTTTCAATAGGAATGAGTGTGTTGTATTTTGTCAAAGGCTTTTTTCTGCATCTATTAAGATAATCATGTGATTTCTATTAGTTTGAATGCTGATATGGTCACTTATGTGGATGGTTTTCCTAACATTGACCCAGGCTTGCATTCCTGGTATAAATCCCACCTGATCATAGTAAATAATCCTTGTGATAACTTGCTGTAGTCTTTTAGCTAGAATTTTATTTAAGATTTTTGTATCTATGTTTATTAAGAAGATTGGTCTGTAGTTTTCTTTCTGTTTTTCATCTTCCTGGCTTGGGAATCAGTACCATATTTGTGTCATTAAAAAAATTTGGAAAGATTCTGTCTTTGCTTATTTTGTCAAATAGTTTGTAGAGAATTGGGATTAGTTGTTCTTTAAATATTCGATAGAATTCACTTTTGAATCCACCTGGCCCTGGGGATTATTTCTTGGGGAGTTCCTTGATAACTTGTCCATTTTTTTTTCTGACAATTTATATTTTTGTAAATATTCATCTATTCCACCTAGACTGCCATATTTATTGTCATATAATTGGGTGAAAGTTCTTAATGATTGCTTTAATTTCCTCTTCATCAAAAATTCACCATTTTCATTTTTGATACTAATAATTTGATTCTCTTCTCTTTTTTTTTACTCAAATTAACCAATACTTTTATCTATTTTACTTGTTTTTTCATAGAACTAGCTCTTAGTCTTATTTATTAGTTCAGTAGTTCTTTTACTTTCAATTTTATTAATTTCTCATTTGATTTTTAGGATTTCCAATTTGGTCCCTATCTGAAGGTTTTTGTTTTTTTTCTTCTAGTTTTTTTAGTTGCATGCCCGATTCATTGATCTCCTCTTTCTCTTTTTTGTTAATATAGGCACTCAGGGATATAAATTTTCACCTAAGTACTACTTTGGCTGTACCCCATAGATTTTGATATGCTGTCTCCTCACTGTCTTTCTCTTCAATGAAATCAGTAATTGTTTCTATGATTTGTTCTTTAACCCACCAGTTTTGGAGAGTTAGATTATTTCATTTCCAATTAATTTTAAATTTGCCTCTCCACGTACCCTTGCTATTTATAATTTTTTATTGCATTATGATCTGAAAAAGTTGCATTTATTATTTCTGCTTTTCTGCATTTGTTTGCAATGTTTTTATGCCCTAGATAATCTTTGTATATGTACCATGTGCTGCTGAAAAGAAGGTATATTCCTTTTTATCCCTATTCACTTTTCTCCAGATATCTATTACCTCTAATTTTTCTAAAATTTTATTCACTTCTTATTTCTTTCTTATTTTTTGATTTGATCTAGATCTGATAAGGGAAGGCTGAGGTCCCCCACTAGCATAGTTTTACTCTCCATTTCTTCCTTAAGCCCCAATAGTTTCTCCTTTAAAAATCTGGATACTATACTATTTGGTGCATATATGTTGATATTTCTTCATTGTCTATACTGCCTTTTATCAGGATGTTCTTGCCTTCCTTATCTCTTTTAATCAGATCTATTTTTGTTTTAGCTTTGTCAGAGATCATGATTGCAACTCTTGTCTTCTTTTTCTCAATTGATGCCGAATACATTATGCTCCAGCCTCTTACCTTTACCCTGTGCATGTCTATCTGCCTCATGTGTGTTTCTTGTAAACAACATATGGTGGGATTTTGGTTTTTAATCCACTCTGCTATCCATTTCTTTTTCATCCCAGTCACAAGTTATGATTACCATTGGTGTATTCCCCATTTCCTCTTTTACTCCTTCCCTTTCTCCTTTTACTATTTCCCCTCCACACCAGTGTTTTGCTTTTAATCAGTCCCTCTACCCCCCCCCCCCCTTATTTTATTCCCCTTCCCACCCCCTCCATTCTTAATCCTCTCCTGTTTCTTTTTAGGGTCTTTTATTTTTTTAAAGATCTTTAATTCATTTTTAAACCCTAATATCTTTCTATATCCTTCTATAATAATTTTATTTGTTACAGGGCTAGGCAATGGGGGTTAAGTGACTTGCCCAGGGTCACACAGCTAGGAAGTGTCTGAGGCCAGATTTGAACCTAGGACCTCCTGTCTCTAGGCCTGGCTCTTTTTAGGGTCTTTTAATTGCTCCCCCCAGCTCTTCCCTTCCTTACGTTACTCCCCTCCACATACCGCCTTTCCTTATTTCCCTTCAATTTCTCTATAGGGTGATAGGATTCTATACTCCAATAAATCTAGCTGTTCTTCCCATTCTGAACTGATTCCAATGAGAGTAAGGTTTAAGCATTATCTGTCACCACCCTCATCCTCCCCTTCTTGAAACAGTATTCTCCCCCCTCAACATGCGCCTCTTTATGTGGTATAATTTACTCCATTTTACCTCTTCCTCTGCATTTCTCCAGTACAATCCTTCCCCCCCCCAATTTTTTTACATATCCTAAACAGTTTAATATCATACCCTCTGCACATGTATATTTCTTCTATCTTCTATGATAATGTAAATGATTTTTAAGATATAGATATTATTTATAGATATAATTTTCCCATATAGGAGTATAATCAATTTGACCTTATTGAAGTCCTTAACTTTTTTCTTTCTTATTTGCCTTTTTATGCTTCTCTTGAATTTTGTAGTTGGACATCAAATTTTCTGTTTAAATGTGATCTTTTCTTCAGAAATGCTTGGAAATCTATTTTATTAGATGTCCATACTTTCCTCTGAAAGCACATAGTCAGTTTTGATGGGCAGGTGATTCTTTGTTGTAAACCCAGTTTCCTTGCCTGCAATATCATATTCTAAGCCATATAGTCTTTCAATGTGGAAGCTGCTGGATCCTGTGTATTCTTGACTGGAGCTTCATGATATCAGATTCATTTCTTTCTGGCTGTTTGCAGTATTTTCTCCTTGGCCTGGAAGCTCTTGAACATGGCCATAACATTCTTAGGAGTTGTCATTTGCAGATTTAATGTAGGAGGTAATCTCTTTCAAGGTCTATTTTGCCCTCTTGTTCAAGAATATCAGGGCAGTTTTCTTGTATAATTTCTTGTAATATGATGTCTAACTTTTTTTTCTTGGCCATGGCTTTCTCAAATTCTTTCTTCTGGATCTATTTTCCAGGCCAGTTTTTTTTTTTCAATGAGAAATTTCATGTTACCTTCTATTTTTTCTTTCTTTTGATTTTGTTTTATTACTTCTTGCTGTTTTGTGAAATCATTAGCTTCTACTTGCCCAATTCTAGTCTTTAAAGACTGATTTTCATGCATGATCTTTTGATTCTCCTCTTTGATTTGGTTTATTCTGGTTCTCATGGCACCCTTTTCATCATTAGAGTTATTTGCCTTTTCTTTCAGCAGGTCAATTCTGGTTTTTAATTTGCTTATACTTCATTTGCTTTCTGTGTCTCTCTTTCCATTTGGCTAATTTTTCCGTTTATTTTTTTAATCTCTTACCTTCCACCTTAGAATCAATACTATGTATTGGTTCCAAGGCAGAAGAGTAGTAAGGGCTAGGCAATAGGGTTTAAGTGACTTGCCCAGGGTCATACAGCAAGGAAGTGTCTGATGCCAGATTTGAACCTAGGACCTTCCATCTCTAGGTTTGGCTCTCAATTCCCTGAGTCACCCAGCTTCCCTCTAATTTTTCCTTTTAAGCTGTTATTTCCTTTCATTTCTTTTCCCCATTTTTCTTCCCATTTTTCTTCTATCGGTCTTACTTGGTTCGAGAACTCTTTTTGAGTTCCTCTATAGCTTGAGAAGAGTTTCCATTTTTTTGGAGAGTTGCATGTGCTTGTTTCTCACCCTCTCCTGTTGCTTCTGTTTTTTGCTCTTTTTTCTCCAGGGTCAAGAGCTTTTTTTTGCTGCTGTTTACTCATTTTCCCACTCGAGGACTGGGAGTCCTACCTGTTGCTAGTTATTTCTATCTTAGCTTCTATCTCACAAGGCTTTGCCTTGGGGCTTTCTTCCCTTCTCTGTCAGAGGCCTGAGCAAGCCTGGTACTATAGAGTTCTGACCCTCACCTCCAGAGCCTGGCATTTCCAGGTGTAGGTCTGCAGTGTTTTTTTGGGTTTTGTTTTGTTTTTGTAGATGTAGCAGGCTTCAAGGTGTTTTGCCCTGAGGTTATCTTCCCTGCAGCTTTTGCTGCTGCTGTTGCTGCTTCTGCCACTACCTGCAGTCTTGTGAGGCCCAAGTTCTGTAGCTCTGAACCTTACCTCCAGAGCCTGGGATTTCAGTAGGTCTGTGGTATACCACACTTTGCAGTTTTGCCCTGAAGATATTTTTCCTGTCCCTGCTGCTTCCCCCACTGCCCTAGAATGAGTCTGGAGCTATTAAGTTCTGAATCTCATAGCCAGGGCCTGGAGCAGCCTCCAGGGGTAAGTTTGAGGTGCTTTTCCCTTAATGTAGCCAGTTGC
Organism: Gracilinanus agilis; assembly: GCF_016433145.1. Lineage (NCBI taxonomy): Eukaryota > Metazoa > Chordata > Mammalia > Didelphimorphia > Didelphidae > Gracilinanus > Gracilinanus agilis. Next base: position 729,309,271 of record NC_058130.1, on the reverse strand, counting down.
CTAGAATTCAGAGATTGCCCTGGTCCTGGTGTGGTAGGTGAGGGGGTAGTCAGGTTGCGCTTTTCCTTGTGCAGTTTTGCCCCCTTAAAACATGGAAATCCCCTCTCACTGACTACCTTTCAAGCCATGTCCAGTGGAAGAGCCTCTTTGCTTGTCCTGCTTTTAATTCTGTCCTTTTGAGATGCTTTGTAAGGATCAGTTTAGAAAGAAATTCAAAACACCTCCAAGGTTTTCCTGCTACTATGCCACCATCTTAGCTCTTCCCTCTCCAGTCTACTTCTTGACTATAGCCTGGATATTAAGGCCAGGTTCTATGCACTTCTGGAAGGAATTTCTGGTCTAGTTTGTTGCTTTCCCTTATAGTACTGAGTATTGTGTTATTCTAGTATCTCAGGAAAAGCTCAGGCTTAGGGCCTGCAAGTCTTCTGTGCTCCCAAAGTAGTTTGATCTAGGGCAAAATCTGATTGCTGCCAACCTGATCTGAACTCTGTGAGTTCTTAACCTGTGTTTGGGTCTGAGCAATAGCAACTACTTGACTCCTGCACTATTAGTCAGCTGGGAAGCTATGCTGGCCCCAAATGAAAGAACTACAGGCTCCCCTTTGGGCTAGTATTCCTGGCCTGGTTATTCCTTTGCAGAATTCAGGCTAGGCTAGAAGCCAGAACTGAAATGCCATTCTGTTTCAGGGTATTCAGCATTGTTCCTACTTCTTTCTGAATTTGTTCTTTGTTCAGAATATCATGCAAGATTCATAATTGCTCCTTATTCTAGAATGCTATCCCTTGGTGCAGGTCCCCTCCTATGCCCACTCTGGATCTGACTTGGAAATGGGTAGTGGGTGACAAAGTTGTCCTGTTGTGGTGTCCCAGGAAGGTCCTAGGTTCTTTCCCTATGCTGACCTGGGCTAGGAAAAAAAAAAAACCCTGACTTTTATATTTTGGAGGGATTTTACTCATCAAGAGTCAGTCTGGTGCATTTTCTATTTGAAGGAATTTTGATGGGGAGCTTTCTGTATGTCTTTCTGATACTCTGCCATCTTGGCTCTATTTTCTCCTAATTCCATTTTTTATCTCATTAAAAATTTGATAATCTCAGCAAATTGATGGGAGTACACTTTGAACTCATTGTCCATATCTCTAATCAACAGTTCACAAAGTCCCAAGAAGGACTGTCCTTTCTGAATGCCTTCTCTAGTCCTTTATATTAAAGAATCTCAGAAGAGTTCATGTAGCACAAAACTCGTACTATCCCAAATTTACATAATTACCTCCCAAACATAGTTATGCAGATTTAGCAAAAGAACATTATACAATGCTTTCCAAAGGTTATTTCTTGTGTAGGCCTCATAAAGGACCTGTTTTGATGTTTCAAATGACCTTCCTTAACCCAAAGGCAATAAAGAAAATCATGTTTCCTATCTCAGAAGGTACCTATAAGTATCCGTAAAAACTTGTAACTCTTCGTACAGGCATTTAAGGACCATGGGGCAACTGTCAATCATTCCCCCTTCAGGTGAGAAACCAACCTGTTGTGAAAACTCTGTTGATTCCTTCAGGGCACAGAGCCATCCACCTGGGGACCAGACACAATCTCTGTCTGTATAATTTCTCCATGCAGTCCTGTAACATAGGTATTTGATCTCCTTGAAAGTCCAAGCAATTTTCCTCCAAATCCCTATATTAAAGGACACCCAACTTTCTCCAGGGAATCCCTGTCCCTGCAGGTCTGCAGTGCATCCTCGTGTGGCATCAAAAACCCTTCACAACCAATTTATTTGGCATTATTCCCTTTCAAGATAATGCAGGATCTGGTGTTGTAGAAGGACTTAACAACGAATCTGAAGTCAGGAAAAGTAGCTTTGGTATAGCAGAGATTGAAATCAGAGGAGCTAAATTGAAATGCCATGTTTTGTTACTTATAATCTTTTTGGCTAAGAATAAGTCATTTCCCTTCTATGGATCTTGGTTTCCATATCTGTAAGATGAGAGGTACTTCCTGAAGGTAGCAACTAGCCTACTTGCTGTTCCCTGAACACAACTCTCCATCTCCTGCCCCCACACCTTTTCACAGGCTGTCTTCCATACCTGGAATACACTACTCCATCAAATTGGGCTTCTTTGAATTTCTAGCTTCTTTCAAGGCTTCCTCATGTGCATATCCCACAGGAAGCCTTTCCTGAGCTTACTAGTTCCCTCCTCAGATGGTCATTTATACACATAGGTATATTTATGGCATGAGTGTGTACAAAAGTGATGAGAATGGAGGAGGCAGATGCAGGGGATGTTATGCAGGGCCAAGCAACAGTGTTTGGCAATTTTAATAAGTTTTATATGTGGGGGGGGAAAGGGTGTGAATAAGAGGGATGTGTCAAGGATAACTCCAAAGTTGGAAACCAAAGGTGACTAGCTTGAGATTAGAGTGTAATAAGACACTCATGAAAATGAATCATTCATAAAAAGTAAAAATAAGCTTACTAATAATAATGGATAAAAGATACAATTCCTAAGGTTAAAAAGGATGCTAATTCAGATAAAATACTACTCTCTTCTTCCACATTCACACTGATCCACAAACTGGGACCAAAAAAGCATCTCAGAGAAGAGATGGGAGCCTCATTAGGACCAAACACCAACTCCCTGTTGGCTGGGCCTTTTAGGCCTCATCAGGCAAGGAAGTCAAAATGAAAATTTTAACACAAGCCTATTAGGCTAAGTACATCCCACTGATGGCCTCACACTTATGGACTGAGAAGAAGCTCAGAGAAACTGAGGCTAAGAGGCTGTGACTAGTCCAAGGTCACACAGGCAATAACAGAGCTGTGATCCCTTCCTCCTCAAACGAGGGCCATCCCAACTCATATAAAACAGATGACATTTCAACAATACAGTCTTATCAGAAATACAGAATTTCAGAGAAAGGTCTGTCTAGGGGAGATGATGAGTTCCACTTTGGACATAGTGAACTTGAAGTGACAATGGCGTTTTCAGGTGGAGATGTCTGGTGGGGCATTTGGAGATGTGCCATTGCATTTAAGAAATTGGGGAGTCAGTGATTTGTGAGTCATCACTGTAGAGATGATAACTGAACATAGAGTCAAGGAGGGGTATTTGTGTAGAGAAAAAAAAAGGGCTTAGGATGGAGTCTTGGTGGACATCTGGGCTAAGCAGTCGGGAGAGAAAATTATCTAGCCAGGGCAGACACAGGTAAGAAAACCAAGAGAAAGGGTCAGGGACAATGACGAGAACAAAGTAAAATGTTTAAAAATGGTCAATATTAGGATCATCAACTGTGAAAGGCAAAAAACACAACCCTCCTATTTTTTGTGTTTTAACTAAAATTAATTTTTGAGATGTTCCACCTGGTAAGGAGCTTTCTTGTTCAATGTAGGTTGGCACCTACTTTAACACAGTAGCCTTAGGGAGTTGCTGGGGGGGTGGGTGGCATTGAAAAATCATTCAAGCAATTATTTATTAAGCATCTAAATGTGCCAGGTACTGTGCTAAGGGCTGGGGTCACAAAGAAAGGCATAAGGCGGTTCCTTTTCTCAAGGAACTAACAATCCAATGAAAACAATTATGTGCAAATGAAATATATACAGAAAAAGCTGGAGATTATCAACAGGAGGGCACAGGTATTAAGAATTGGGAAAGACTTTTTGTAGAATGTGAGATTTTACCTGGCACTTGAAGGAAGCCAGAAAGACTAAGAGGAGGAAATGAGGGAGAACATTTTAGGCATGAGGGACAGCCAAAGAAAATATTCAGATGAGTCTGGAAATGGAGTGTTTGTATGAGGAAGAGCAAGGAGTTGTGTTATTGGATCCCATAGTATACGGAAAAACAATGTGTGAGAAGACTGTAAAGATAGGAGGGGGCAGGTTATGAAGGGCTTGGGAACAGATAATTTATATTTGAACCTAGAGGGGATAAAGAGTCATAGTTTACTGATGGGAGAAGTAGCTTGTCTAGAATCTCATACAGCCATTACATGGTGGAACCAACTCTATCCGTTACACCATCCTGCCTTCTTTTTGGAGAGCATATGAGAAACTCACTTGGGTATTTGTTGAAAATGTCTCTTGCCTAAATAAAATGTATCAGTAAATTAAAAATAAAGAGTAATGCCAGGGAATCTAAGGGAGAAGGAAGTATTTAGAAGTAGGTGGTAGATTTTGGCTATAACAAAAATGATGAAAAGGTCAAGACGGGTACCAAGAAAAGGCCACTGAATTTGCAGTTTAAGAATCTTTGGCGGAGAGGGCAGCTGGGTAGCTCAGTGAACTGAGAGCCAGGCCTAGAGACAGGAGTTCCTAGGTTTAAATCCAGCCTCTGACACTTCCCAGCTGTGTGACCCTGGGCAAGTCACTTAACCCCCATTGCCTAGCCCTTACCACTTTTCTGCCTTGGAGCCAATACAGAGTATTGATTCCAAGATGGAAGGTAAGGGTTTAAAAAAAAAAAATCTTTGGTGGAGGCAACAGGGTGACTCAGTGGATTGAGAATTAGGTCTAGAGATAGGAGGTCCTGGGTTCAAATATGACCTCAAACACTTCCTAAGTTGTATGAACCTGGGCAAGTTACTTAACCCCTATTGCCTAGCCATTATTTTACTCTACTGCCTTAGAACTAATACATAGTATTGATTCCAAGATGGAAGGTAAGGGTTTAAAAGAGAAAAAAGAATCTTTGGCAGTGATAGAAAACAATTTCAAATAATGGCAAAGTCAGTAGAATGTAAGGGCCTGAGTACATACATGCATGTGGGGTGTATGTAAAATGCAGACAGTGAATATAGACTCCTCCTCCTAACATTGTGGAATGAAAGTATTGTAAGGGTTTTCTAACCCTTATAAATTATTGGTATTGATATAGTATTACCAATAATTGTATCCTGTATAGATAGGTTACTGGTTTGACCGCTGGGAAAGATGACTTCCCAAGCAGTCTAAAAAAATTCCAGCTCAGGCCAGGTTATATAAAAATTATTTATTGGAAGTATTAAAATTTAGGGAAAAGGGTAAGAAAAAGGAAATAAGTAAGAATAATATTTACCCTAATCTAACTGTACCCAAATCTCAACTTAAGGTTCACAAGAACCTGCTTCTCTCCTTGATAAAAATCAAGGCTAACTTATCTTTCTATCTTTTCTATTAACCCAATTCTAACTTTCTACCCTAAAACTAAAAATATATAATTTATCACGATGAGAAAGACTGGATTTCTTTCCTGCCATTTAGATGGGAAATTAGCTAGTCAGAATCCTCACAGTTTTGCTTTCTTTTGCCGCCACTAGCAAAGCACTGATATTGCACCATTGCATCTCCTTCCTTCTTACTTGGATATTTCTCAAGTAAAAAATGCACCAAATCTTCTCCAACTTCCAATTCTCTGAGCCAAAAACCCTTGGACCTCCTTCCTTGAGTCAAGATAGACCAAGAGAGAGTATTCATTGATCTAACTATCCTTTTCAAGAACCTCTGAGAAATTCTTTTTGTTTCCCATGATTCCCTCTTGGAAATTCTATTTTGACTTAAAGAAATCCATTTTCTCAAATTTCTATACTTATCTATTGCAATCAACCCTATTTCATAATCAACTCTTAATTAACAAATATCCTATTACAAAAAGGAGGAGATATTATAGGATAGTAGCTTGAGGGCATGGCAAGGACCAAGGAAGACTTGAATAGTAAGTCAGTTGAGCATTTATTAAGCATTAAGTGTTAGGGAAATGGTCTCTGCTCTTAAGAAGCTCATGTTCTTATGAGGGAGAGCATGCCAACAATTATGTAAAATGTAAATGAGAAGGAATTTCAGAGGGAATGTACTAGCAGGTAGAGGGAGTTGGGAAAAATCCTTTATAGAAAGTGAAATTTGAACTGTGTCTTGATGGACAGCAAGAGATCAAGATGAGGAGGAAAAGCTTTCCTAATATGGAGGTCTGACTAGTGCAAAAGCACCAAGTCAGGAAATAGCAGTTTCCCATATAAGGAACAGCAAGGGCAGCGTTTCTGGATCAGAATCTGTGAAGGGGATTAAAGTATAAAGAATGGAAAGAAGCAAGGTGTGAAGGGCTTAAAAGGTTAGACTGAGGTAGTTTTTGAGTGAGCAATTAGTTATTAGATAGGGAAAGACAAGATCTGAAAGAGGAGAAATGATAGAAGAGGCAAGGATGGGATGAAATCACAAAGAAGTTCATAAGTCTTGACAAGAAGAAAGGTCATAATATCTTCTAAATCTAAAGCAAAGGAGGGAGGCATATGTGAAGATGGAAGAGAGGGAGCAGAACCAATTAGAAGGGGGTAAAGGAAGAGGAGAGACATTTTCTTTGACATCTCTGACATGAAAGTCTTAATGGGCCTTACTATCTTCTGTTCTTCCCATCTTTCCTCCTAATGATGAGTCATTAAGGAAACATTAAGCTGCATCTTGAAGAAAAAAAGCTGTGTGTGTGTGTGTGTGTGTGTGTGTGTGTGTGTGTGTGTGTGTGTGTGTGTGTGTGAGAGAGAGAGAGAGAGAGAAAGAACACATGAGCATATATTTCTTTAGAAAAATATACATGTTGCCAAAGCACCTACATGTACAATAATTTCCATGATGTCAGCAGAGCAAGTCAGTATTTTATAAGGAAACTAAGGCTCCAAGCTCCAATGGGCCAGATGATTTGATTGCAGTTGCATAGCTACTGGAAGAGCCAAGATAGGGAAGCCATGTGGTAAGGTGGAAAAAGTACTGCATTGAGAGACAGAACAGGGTTCAAAATTCATATCGGTTATTTCCTATCTATAAGAACTTAAGCAAATCTCAAAATATTTTTGGACCTCAATTTCTCTCTCTGCAAAATAAAAAGGTTGCTCTCTTTCATTTTATAATCTCATGATCTTAGGGTCCAAGTCTCCTAATTCTAATGCTCTTTGCTCCCAGGGCAAGGAGATTTACATGAAAGATTAGGAGAATGGGAGGGGAGTGGTGGTAACTTTTAACGTGTTGGGCTGGTCTGTAAGGGCTAACTCTTGGGGGGTTAGGGTTCCACCTTACTGCAGGTCAATGAATAGAAACTGGATTTATAGTAGGGGAGATTTTTTGTCTGCCATGGGTTGGACAAGAGGCTATTATGGTTCATTCCAACTCTAAAATTCTTTGATTCTACAACCTTTTGGGAGAAATATAAAGGGCTGGTCTATGAAATCTAGAGAGGAGACATCAAGTATAAACTTCTGTTTTGAAATTTTATTGGATCATCTTGACACAAAATCATTACAGCAGCTTGTGGTATGTTTTTCTTTTCTTTGTAAGGGAATGTTGATAGCAAATAAATTCTTTAATATAACACATCATACAGTCTCAAAATTCTAGAATCACTGCACAGGATTCTGTAATAGAGAATACTCTACATGCTAAAGTGACAGTTTTTTTTATCCATGAAAAAGAAAATGTGAATTTCCATTCATTAAGGACCATTATCTTTAATGATAGTTTGTAACATGTTCAGTCTTTAACACAAAGCTGGCTGTCCTAAACCAAAATGACACTTTACCAGCTGACTGAACTGCTGCCCTCCAATCCCTGGCATAGACAAGTGCAATCAGACAACAAATAATGCTTTTTAGATCCCAACATCATCTCATTAATGCTGCTAAGGCAGGACTCCTTGCAGACACACAATTTCATGCCAGGAGCTTATTGCAAAAAAGCCCAGCCTTCCCTCATTGTGCACACATTGATGATGCCTAGGAAGAGAACCTGGGCTTCCCTTCACAGCATACACACCTTGGGGAAGTTACTACATGGGCTGACTGGCCTCACAATTTCCACCTGGAGGGTGGTTGGTAATACTTGAGCCTCTGGAATGGCATTTCATATATTACCAAGAACATTTAAGTGCAAACAACCTGAGTTTGTCCCTTTCTTGTCTTTCTGGACACCCTTCTGACAGCTGCAGTTGCACCATGTTGAAAACCACAATTCCAGTAATGAAATGAGAGGAAGGGGCTCTAAATTACACTCCTAAAATTGGCATAGAATCTCAAAATTCCACACCTTCCCCTGAAACGAGACTGAACAAAGTATGACAGGGTCATCATCAAGAGCAAGAAAAATCAATCCCTTTTTGCCATCAATGATTCTATTTGATTACTTCCCATTGTCACATGTAGTAACACTAATATCCTTCCTGTCTCTGTAGTGGCATACTCTAAACCCAAACCTGAGCTTCCCTCAAACTTCCCTTTTGGCAAGGAAGGGCTCAACAGATGAGATTTTTGGGACCCCACTGGGCTTTTACTAGCCACTCTATGATGAAAAATCAGTATTGTGGCAAAGGTTATAAGGAACAAGGGGAAAGTGATCCACAATTACATCGTTTATGCACTGCATTTGGGGGAAAATGAAAACTTCCAGATTAGGGGGAGGGTTTGAAGGTTTAAAATAGTACTTGTCAACCTCATGTGACAAGAGGCTTTCCTGTCAAAGACACACACATACCAACACCCAGACAGACACACCCACACATCTGCACACACCTACACCCATACATCCTTTGGACTTCCAGTTCCTTTGCTACTACATTCTATCTTTCAATGATGTGAGGTTTTGGTGGATTTTACAGGAGCACATCAGCAAGAAATCACAAGAGGGAATATATAATGGGGCAGATTTTTAGATGAATGGGGGAGGGGAAAAAAGGGAATTTAACTCTTTTCAGCCCCTAGGCTTTGCTCCAAAGTAGAAGAGAAGTCCAAGTCAGCTGAACTTTCTCTCCCCTTGCCTCCTCCTCCACTCCCTGGCACCCCTAACCCAATCTCCAATTACTCAAAAATCAGGAGCAAATATGTGTACAACAAAGGGTTCAGGGAGAATCCTCTCTGCATGCTAGCCTGTTACATGCATACTCTTTACTGCCCGCCCTGAAGGGAAATTCTGCAGTCTTGTCTCAAGTTCCCTTCTAAAGAATCTACTGACACAGCTACTGCCATAGGGGTCTCTCTGTGGCTAGTTAGGGGTTCTAGCACCCAAAATCAGGATGGGGGACAGATATAACTAGACTATGGAAAACAGCTGGATACAGAGACTCTGGGCAGTTTTGGATTTCAAAAGGTTTTGAGGCTGGAAAGGGTTATTGCTACAGTTGGTAAAAAGGTTCAAAGTGAAAAAATTTTAAAATAAAAGAAACCAATATAACCTACATCCTTGGGATGTCTAAACTGCAGGCGATTGTGACATTAAATTAAAAGCATGTGTCCAGTCTAGTACATGCGGACAAGGGAGAAATGTAACACTTGCAAGCTGTCCTTGGTGCGCCTTCTGCAGAGGCAGGATATAAGGGGCCATTCAACACTTTGCCAATGTTTCTCTCATTTCATCTAACAAATTGCTGAGTAGGGTGGAATCACTGCATTTCCCATCCACCGATACAGAATTTTCTCCCTGCAAAGGAAAAGAGAAGTTGTAAGCCACCATACCTCAAGTGTGCAGAGCCACTTGGGGCCTCCTGGGGTTGATGGGAAGAAAGGCCTCAGTAAAGTACCAGAGCAGGAGGCACTGTGGACTTTCTAAGTATTGGGCCCTGACTCTGGGCACGCCTGTGCTCAGACTGCTCAGGTTTGGGAAGGAGGGGCTGGTCCATCATGGGCACCTTGCAGGTCTGCCATAAAAAGCAAGGGGGTCCCCCCAAGGCCCAAGGAAGGGATTACTTCTCTTTTCCAGGTTTAGACTACCTACATCTCAGTCACCCTCTTCCCAAGAGAGGGAACCTCACCTTCTTCACCAACAGGCAGACGTGATGTCCTTGGATAGAACGACTGTACATGGAAGCGCAGGAATCAACTCGTTCCACAACTACAACACATTAAACAGCTCCCATGGTCAACTCCATCAAACAACACTCTAAATTTCTAGACAGGCGGTCTTTCTATAATTCTCAAGATTAAGAGAAAATGGGGTGGGGAGACTCAGCATCCAATCCAGAAGCACTGTGAACACTACAAGTCCAGGTCTCAAAGTGAGGGCTGGAAGCAGCTTCTGGATTCCATTAGGAAAAAAGAATTTTCATGTTTTTGAAAGTGACAGAGTGGATAGAGCACTGGAGCTAGTCAGGAAGAAATGAGTTCAAATTTGCCCCCAGATACTTATTAGCTATGTGACTTTGGGCAAATCACTTAATCTCTGCCTCAAGTTTTCTCATCTGTAAAATGGGGGTCATAATAGCACTATCTCACAGGGTTGTTGTGAGAATCAGATAAGATCATATTTTTAAAGCACTTTGTAAATCTTAAAGCATTATATAAATGCTATTATTATTATTATTATTACACTCATAATGAAAAATCTTAAGCTGGAACTTGAGCTCTGGTGAACATGGGAAGAATGCTAAACTTTCTTAAAGGCAATGATGGAGATATGGGATATTTCAATGTATAATTAGATAAAATCAAGAATGAGAGATTAAAGCATCAATCCTCACTATTGAAGGAAAGGCTGTTAGCCCCCTTGAGTATAAAACAGTTATAGTGAAGGGAAAAAGCTTCTGATGGGTGGTAACACAGGGGCAAACAATTTTCAAATCTTCGTGAGGGTTACATAGATTTCAAGCCTTACACAGAGGCCTTGACTGGGCTGCCTGTAGCTTCTCAGAATCACTGTTTCTATTCCTTCCTTAATTCAAACAATAGATTGGGATTCTAGCCTAGAAAGCTCCAGGTATGTGCTGAGGATGGTAAGCAGAATATCCTCCTTGGCTGTAGAGGAGAATTTTGTGTACAGAAATAATGGGAGTCGAAGCTGGAGAAGACAGGAAGGAGCCAGAGTGTGGAGACAAAGCTGAGATATGTGAACTATGCAGAACCACAGAAGATGTATGAACAAGGCCCTGCCATGATCAAAGAATGATGAGTCAGAACTGGAGAGCAGCAAGAAACAAAGGGCAAGTGGGAAGATGAATTAAGAAGTAACTGTAGTGATCTAGGAATGAGGTGGTGACTGGATGTAGCTGGAGTCAGAGAGAGGAAAAGGATCCAACACCAATATTTTTAACTGATTTGTGAGCATGATGAGGTTATTAAAAATATGGAAATCAGAAAGATGCCATCTGAACTTTTTCCTACCTCTCCTTTCAGTAATTCACCAAAGGTCAACCAAAATAATAGGTAAATAGCTGTACCATTATCTATACATGGATTTTTTATAGCTTCAAGGATAAGAAATTATTTTCTGCAGCTAATATCCTTAAATTCTACAATGATGATTCTTAGTTTAACAATGTTCATTTGGATAAATGATCACACTATGAATTCAGTTCTAGGTATTTGCAAGGTATCTTTGAAAAAATTAGTCAATGAATTAAAAAATATATACAGGTAATTACAAAATATAAAGGAGATAAATGATTATATGAAATTGAAAATCTTCTGCATAAACAAAATTAAAGTACCTAAGATAAGTAGTTGAATGGGAAAAAATATTTGTATAAAATTTCTCTGATAACAATTAATAAAAACGTAAGAGGATTAATAGCCATTCCCTAAGAGATAAGTGGTCAAGAATATGAGTAGTTCTCAAAAGAACTGCAAACTATTCACAATCACATGAAAAAAATGCTCCAAATCACTAATAAGATAAATCCAAATGAAAACAACACTGAGATTTCACTTTATCTCCTGAAAATTAGAAAAAATGACAACAGTTGGTGCTGTATGGAATGTAGAATGATAGGCACACTAATACACTGTTGAAGGAGCTGTGAAAGGGTACAATCATTTTGTAAAGCATTTTGGAATTATGCAAATAGGGCCTAAAATGTCCATATAGATTCATATCAGAGACTCTATTACTGGATTTATGTCCCAAGGAGGCCACTGATAAGAAGAAAGTCTCTATATACACCAAAATATTTACTTTTTGTCATAGGAAAGAATTGTAAATAATGTAGATGCCCATTATTTGGGGAATGGCTAAATAAAATTATGGTAAAAAAAATGCAATGGAATATTCCTATGCTTTAAGTCTTTTGGGACTTTTTCAATGTATTAACTAATTATGCTGACTTTTTTTTATTCTTAAAAAAATTACTTGCAATATGGGGTGACTATCTGGTAAGAGGAGGGAGGCATACTTGGGATAACAATGTAAGAAAGAGAAGTCATCAATAAAAACTTATTTTAAAAACTATCACTTACATAAAATATTAGAAAGATATGGAGAACCCAGAGTTGGGTATTGTGGGTAGGTAAAACACTCCACCCAAAAAACCTAAAAAGGACAGATGATAAAAACACAGGCACAATGACTTATAGGTTCTCAACAATACAAAGATCCAAGACAATTCTGAAGGACTTATGACAAAAAAAATGTTATCCACCTCCAGAGAGAAAACTAATGGAATCTGAACGCAGGTGGAAGCAGACTGTTTTTTAACTTTATTCTTCTTAGGCTTTTTGGTCTCTGTTTCTTTCAGAATACAACTAATATGGAAATAAGTTTTATATGACTTCACATTAGATCTTTATCAAAGATCTTGTCTTCTCAATGAGGGGGGATGGGAAGGTGGGTAGGAGAGAATTTGGAAATCAAAATTGTAAAATACAAAAGTTAAAAGTTGTTTTTACATGTAAGTGGGAAAAAATAAAATATTAAAATGAAAAAACATAGGGTCAAGTGCCACGGCAATGCTTTATTTGGTTGGAGCAAACTCTCAGGATTTAATTTCAAGACAGACCAAAGGTATTACACCAGGGATCAGCTCTGTTCAAGGTGAAATTCTGTTTTTTTCCTCAATTGTAACTTTGTCACATAAAGATCAGTTTAAATAAGTGGGGATCTTTGGCCTAGAGAGAAGAAAACTGTGAGGTGAGGGGAAGACTTAGAGGGAAGACATATGGTAGCTGTCTTTAAGTATATGAAGATCTGTTATGCAGAAAAGGAATTAAATTTGTTCTTCTTTAGCTATACATGGTAGAATAAGGACCAATGAATAGAAGTCAAGGAGAAGCAGACTTTAGACTGATATAAGGAAAATCATCAGACAAGTCATTTAATCTGTTTCCCACCAGTAGAAGAAGAGCATTGTCCCAGATGATATTTGATTTTCCTTATATCTATGATCCTTAGTTTAAGTAGAAGGTCTTAAGTCATACAAATTTCCCCACTAATTGAATGTGTCTCAGTGTGTCCTAATTCTATATTTCCATAAACAAGAAACATTCCAAAGGAGGAAGGAAGATGGATGACCTGCTATTAAATTTTTAAAATTAAATATTGGTGGGTAGAGGTTAAAAAATTTCTCAGGCACAATTAGTAAAAGAGATTAAATCAATTTACCTGAAAAGTGATGGTGAAAACAAATCTTCGCCAGTAGGTGTTGGAAAGAAATACTAATTCCATCAACTTTTATGGAATTCATGCTCAGCTCACCAGACTCCAGCAACTTGGCAAAAGCATCACTGTCCCAAAAACACAAAGTGGGAAGGGAAGGACAACCCAGAGACTGCACTTGAGTAGACATTCTTGGTTCCTCAGATAGAGTATGACCAATTTCCCCCCCAAACAGAAGAACGATAACAAGAATCAAAGGCAGCAGAACCAAATGTAAAAAATACAGTACTCATGTTTTTACTACCAAAGTAAGGAGACAACAGATTTGGAGGCTGGATGGTATCCTTGAGTATCCCATATAATATATTACTGGCTCCAATCTCTTGCTGGCAAGTCACAAACTTTCATTCTAATTTTAGAGAGGATGATATTTTCTTTTTAGGTCAAAATAGCATTTTAAAGTAAGCTCATAAGAAATTAATGCCACTTAAAGCAACTGTGTTTCCTTAAACAAAACAAAATGGGAGACAAATGAATTAGAGAAAGAAAGGGTTTGGTGAAGAGCAAGGCACATTGGGCAGTTCATGCAACAACCAGGGTATCCACAGGCAAAGCTCAGCTGAACATAGATAGCCAAAGCACAAGTCTACTTGAAGAGTGGCAGAACAAGAAATTGTGAGGGAGATTGGAGCTGCTGGCCTTGTTACCCACTTACCTATAGCAAGGTGTGGTGATCAAGTATGAGGTGCAGCTGAAGTGTAATTTGAAATCTAGCTTTTCATGGGTGGAGCCTTCGTCATTCTGCAACAGGCCAAAGGAAATGAGATGAATGGAGGCCAGAGGCTCTGCAAAAGGGAGACCCTGGAGCACCCCCCAGGATCCCCAGGCTTCAGCATAATTTCTATGGCATGATGTTATACTCTCCAGGCTAGGCCTCCTGCACAAATGAAGGAGGCCATAGTCCAATGGGACTGGATATACATAGGCAGGCTCAGCCCCATGACTCTACTGAAGTTACTGTTGGGGAAAGGGGGAGTTTATAGGGAAGAGAGGACTAGTAATGTATTTTTGAAATTCATGCCCTGGGTTCTGCATTTTAAAAATTATGTTGTGACTAAAAATCACAACAGCTTTAGAAAGTAAAATCATCATAATGCCTTAAGAAATACATTTTGAACCTTTTCTCTGGTTAAAGTCTGCTGGATTCCTTTTAATAAAGATATATTTAGACTTTCCTCTCTTTTTTATGTTAAGAAGAGGAACCCATTTGCCTCAAGTGATGCCAGGTTTAAAGAAGAACCCGACAGCTCCAAGCTGGCTCTCCTGCTGGCAGGTAGCGAGTCACAGCTGATCTACTCAACTTAAGGCAGAGTCAAGTGTCAAATAACAAAAAGTGCAAACAACCTGGCTTTGGGACATTGCTCTGAAGGTGGTGGTCCCTTTGGAGGGCTCAGTTGGCAGGTGAAATGTGACAGGTGAAATGCTGCTCCAGAAAATTCCTTTAAAGCAGTGCTTTCTATATGCAAACTCAAAAGCCCACATAGTTCAGACTCAATGCAAAAACATAGTTTAAAGCTGCACTTACTTTGACTATAAAGGATAGCGTCCCTTTTAGCTTCTGTGCCATGATGATGCTCTGAACAGTAAACACAAACTGGGCTTCATTAGAGATTCCTGACATGGAAAGAGATGGGTGAGGGAGAGAGAAATGAGACGCCAAGAAAAGCAGGGTGCATGAAAATCACAGGATGAAAAAGGGAGACTATACTAGTGGTGCAGTTTTCATTTGCAGAATGTGGTTATCCAGAGACTGTTTCTTAAAGGAAAGAGGGGACAGAAAGGAGGAAGTACCTTCACCTTTGCCTGAGCCCCTCCTTGATTCATTTTCACTACAGACACCATTCCCAGTTCTTTCTGAGATCAGAAAGCTGCCTTTGATTTACTATAGGTATTGGTGAAGAATAGAAAAATCAGATGATTCTTAACAGAAGAGGTGCTGGCTTTTTAAGAGGCAGCTCCCAAAATCCTATCTTATGGCAAACTAGAAAACTAACATTCTGAGCCTAGATCAAGTCTTAGTTGATATTGAATTCATCATTAGTTACATCTAAACATCAGAACAATAGGCTCTATTTGGGTAGTATTTTAGAACTTTCAAGAAAAACCAGACAATATACTCCTGAGA
This sequence comes from Gracilinanus agilis, assembly GCF_016433145.1. Lineage (NCBI taxonomy): Eukaryota > Metazoa > Chordata > Mammalia > Didelphimorphia > Didelphidae > Gracilinanus > Gracilinanus agilis. The sequence continues at coordinate 729,293,780 of NC_058130.1, read as the reverse complement.
CAACAGAGTTCACAATGGGGTAATGGGAAGAGAATTGGTTTGATTGGAGGACCTGGGTATAGATCCTTGCTCTGTTTCTAATAACTTGGGAAGATCTGGGTAAGCCAATTCCTCTTTTTGGGCTGCAGTTCCCCATTTACAAAATCAGCAGGCTGGACTAAATAAGATGAAAGGCCTTTTCTAGGCCTGTGATACTGTGACTGTGACTGTGACTCTGTGTGTGTGTGGGTGTGTGTGTTTCTCTTTTTCTTTCCAGGGTTTCTGAATTTTATTTAAATTAGATTTTTGAAGATGATGATTTTGAAAAATGGTGGGCCTGTAACAAATCACAAGATGACCTTTCTTAAGCTCTTCAGACACATAAATTTGCATGTGATGATTCTTTAATACACTTTTGTCTTATAGGATTAATATAATATGCCACTCATGAAACATGATGATTTGCTGATATTCACAAAAAATTAAATACCATTCACCACAATAATAAATCTTAACTTCATATTCAAATCAATCAGAATAAATTAAATAGCACTTTTTAAAAAAAAATAGAGGACTGAGGCACCATAGGGCATTATTGTCACATTTTAGAACTAGAAGAGCTGGTTTGAATTCTGACTCTGCTACTTATTAGCTGTGTGACACTGTACGTATGACCTCCTTTCACTAGATCTCAGTTTCAATGAAGTGAATTACATTAATACTGTCTTCTACCTTCAGGTCCTATGGGCTTTCTGTATGGCCCTAGAAATCCTCATCTGGATTTTTACCCAATGTTAGCCTTCTGACTTGTTTTTCTTTGCTTGAAAATTGGAGGGGAAAAAATTTGATTCTTAATTTTGGGGATAACTGCTAGACCTAAAGCAAATCTGTTGAGTCTTGGTTTGGCAGGTTTAGAGAAAATACTAGTCTTGGAGTCAGCAGAACTGGGCTTGAACCTTGACTCCTATATTTTTTATATTACCATGAGGAAATCCCTTAATCTCTAGGCTTCAGGATCCTCATCAGTAAGGGGGATAAGAATACTTACACAACCTATCACAGAAGCTTATGTGAGAGAATATACTCTGTAAACCTTAAGGTACTGAAAATATGAATTGTAATGCAACGAACATATGTGGCTATCATGCTGTGACAAATTTATTCTAGATTCACCTGAGTACTTAATTCATAATATCACCATATCAGCAGCCTCAATTTCCATATTTGCATCAATCAATTGATAAGTACTCATTGTGTGCTTACTGTGTGAGGCACTATGCTATGGACTAAGGATACAAAGTCTTAGAATGGTGCTGTGGGAGAGAGTTGGGTTGTCAGACAAGTATCCTGTTATAACTGGGAGCCTGGCTAAACAACAGTGGGCTCTTTGGACTTTACTCTCAGTAATGACAACCATCAATTATTCCAGGATCATGAAATGCCTTTCAGTGGGACATATTTTGATGGGATGGGCAGTCAGGATTCCCATGTATTGTTATTTATACCGGAATGAAAGACAAAGCTCTTGCTCAGCTACAACTGAAATGTCCCACCTCCCTCTCAAAGAGATGTGGTAAACTGCCTTCAGGATGCTTACCAGGGGGCAGCTGGAAAGGCACAGGGACTCCATCATGCACTGAGGCGTCTTCTGGTCGAGCCATTTTGGTGTTCAATGAATCCAGCACATTTAGTTCCATGCTTTTTAGGAAACTACCACTCTTGTTCTCAAAAATAACAGACACAGTCACCTGACTATCCTTCTGGAGATTGCCTTGGATGTCGTATGTCTGCAAAGAGTCAACAAAGAAAGGCACTGTCTAAGCTGTCTTTTAGTACTTGCTAAGTCCAGGATGAAGGTTTTAAGTAAGATAAGTAGAAATGGGGGTTGGGTGGGGGGGTGGAGATCCTAACAGATTTGTATAAGTATTGGTTGCATTTTCCAAAATCTAATCTAGTTTGTATAAATTCTCAGTGAAGCTCTTTGGAAATAAAGTAAATTAAAAATATAGGGGTCATCTGGGTAGCTCAGTGGACAGAGCACCAGGCCTAGAGATGGGAGGTCCAGGGTTCAAATCTGGCCTTAAACACTGCCTAGTTGTGTGACTCTGGGCAAGTCACTTAACCCCCACTGTCTAGCCCTTACTGCTCTTCCACCTTGGAATCAATACACAGTATATTGATTCTAAGATGGAAGAAAAGGGTTTAAAAAAATGTATTGAAATTTAAAAAAAAATTCATTTTAGAGATATAGAAAATATATGGGGATATTGTATACTCTGATCAATAGAGTATACCACTTGTCACTTCCCACATCTCATTCAATAGGAACAGCTTGGAAATATGTACATTGACCCAAATATAGTCACTGATCCTAAAAGAAGTTCTCTGAAAAGAAAAAATATGCACATTTCCTGAGAAAAATAATGATAATTAAACATCATAATTAGGTTTCATTCACAAAAAAGATGAAGTTATATGAAGACCAATAAGGAACTTGTAATCTGGTCACTTTTTTTTCCTCTTTTTGACTGACAGCAACATATATCATTGTGAGATTTTTAATGAGAAGACAAGTACATTCCCTGGTTGATGAATTGCTGGCTCATCTTGAGCAGTGTTTGTGAATTTCAGCAGGGAAAATCCCACTCTTTGCTCTAAGGTAAGATCATTTCCTCTAAGCCATATTGGTATACCCAAGACCAGGTTACTCACCATTTTAATAAAAGAATTTTCAGCTAGAAGGCAGTAACTGGACATAGGCTAGAAGAAAATAAAACATTTTCAGAACAGAAAGGTTATGAAAGGCAAAGAAATCTGGTTACTAAATAAACTGAGAGTCTTCTCCTCTTGCTAATAAATCACACAGATAATCAATCACTAAGTTCAAGGTGATGAATACAACTTAGCCCCAAGAATTGAGCTGGGAAATGTTAAGCATACAAAATGTATTAAAGGAATGTTGCAACCCAATTAAAGGAAATAAATTAATTTTTACTCTTAGGAAACGAAACAAGCCTGAGTATGTGGCTGTTTTGAATTTATAAAGAATCCTAGCTTAAGATCGAGAGGAATGCTACCTTTGATTCACAACAACTCTTAAATATGTCCCTTTTGCTCCCCTCATACAACCACCAATCCAGTTCAGGCTCTCATCAACTTTTCTCCTGTACTATTTTGATAATTGGGTTTCCTTGCCTTATGCCTATGCCCATTCCAATTTACATAGCAGATGAAGGGATTTTCCTCAACTACAAGTCTGACAATATCACCCCCAACTAAAAAAGTGGTTGCATCTAGGACAGTGATGGGCAAACTTTTTAAAGGGGGCCAAAGGAAAGGAAATGCTCATCTGTTGGTCTGTTTCTAAGGCAACTCTTTCAAAGTTTCATTGTATTGTATCCTATTCATTGTATTTGTCAGATTAGGAATAATGTCCTGCAGCCTGATAGAACATTTCAGGGGGCCACATCTGGCCTGCGGGCAGTAGTTTTCCCATCACTGATCTAGGACCAAACAAATTCTTTTCAGCATTTAAAGCTCTTCACAACTCTTTCTAGCATTATGAAACATTACTTGCCTTTACACACTCTATGGTCTGGTCAAACCAGTCTTTGTGCTGCCTCACACAGCAGGCTAACTCCTATTTCCATATCTCCCTGTGATAATTAAATTAAGTCTACACAGCCTATCTTTAGATTTAATCACCAAAAGTGAGAGCACCTTCCAATTCTGGGAGGTCCACTTGTACTAGAGTAAGCAACAAGTCAGAATCAACCAACGGCCTCCTACGCTTTCTATGAGAAAGTGTCTATTGTGATTGGACACGCAGGCTAAGCTTTGGAAGGCACTGGAAGTGACGCATATGTGGCCCCTTCCAAGGAGGAAGGGGAGTGAGTGAGGCTGGTTTGGTGAAGGGGACCTGAGGAAGCTTTGCTGGTTCGTGACTGAGACTGTTCCACGTTGTGAGTTTAAAGACTGAATTTTCCTGAACTTCTATTGAGATTATTCTTAATTGAGGATTGATAATAATTAAATCCTCTGAGGACCATCTTTAATATATTGAACCTATAAAACCTCTTTTTCACCCTTACATCCCCCTAGTTGGAAATGTGTCCCCTCCTCATCTCCTTTCAGGACTAAGCTCATGGGCACCCCTTTGTAGGAGGCCTTTTCTTATCCTCCAGCTTAGGGCCTACCCAGTCAAAATTACTTTATAAATTGTTTTTTTTTTATACCTATATATGTAGAATTTGACTTTCCTGTTGGAAATGTAAGCTCCTTAAGGACAAGGTCTGTTTCATTTGTATCTTATCACATAGTAGTAGGTGCTTGATAAATGATTATTATTATTATTATTATTATTATTATTATTATTATTATTATTTTAATTAAACCCTTAACTTCTGCGTATTGGCTCCTAGGTGGAAGAGTGGCAAGAGTGGGCAATGGGGGTCAAGTGACTTGCCCAGGGTCACACAGCTGGGAAGTGTCTGAAGCCAGATTTGAACCTAGGACCTCCCGTCTCTAGGCCTGACTCTCAATCCACTGAGCTACCCAGCTGCTCCCAAATGCTTATTATTAATTGCTGATTCACAGAACTTTGTAAAACTTGCTAACAAAACCACCACAAGCTACTCGAGGCTTGGGAACTGTGATAATGAAATTAAATCTGCCCTGCCCTTCCTTAATCTAATCACCAAAGGTGAGAACATCCCCACTTAATTCACAAGTTAGGAGGTCTGTGACTCACGTGAACTAGAGTGGATGAATCAGAATTTACTGACTGCCTCCTGGGCAGAATTAAGAAAAGTTGTAATTGGACATATAAACTAAGAGGAAAGCACAGGATGTGACACAAAAGAAGTCCCTTTAAAAGAGAGTGCCAACTTCCTCTCTTCTTGTTCTTGTCTTGGACCTGTGAAGGAGCACTTCTTGTTTGTGTCTTGGACCTGGGACCCTGAGACCTTGGTGAGACTGTTCTTAAATCTTTCCCTTAGAACTACATGTGGTGAGTGTAAAGACTAAATCTTCCTGGACTTCTCTACAGAAACTGCTCTTTCAAAAGAGATTCTATAACTGAAGCTTCTACTTCATTCATCTCCAGCCCTCGGCCTTAGGCTCAAGGCTGAGCCTCCTCTGATTGAAGATTAATTAGATCAGCCTGGGTTGAAAAAGGAGGCCAGGGCAAATTACTTAGTGTGTTAGTTTACTTATCCTATAATCTCTCTCATTTGTAAATAAACTTCCATGAAAGTCATTTTGACTTGAGGCTATTCTTTAATTGGGGATAAATAATTATTCAATTCTACCAAACCTTTTAACATTCACTTAACCAAAACCTTTTTTTACCCCTTACAGAACAGAGAAAGTTCTGGTTTTGAATCAGTGTTCTTACATTTGAATATTGGTCCCTTCAATTTATTGTTACTCAAGCTCTTGGCCTCTTAATGCCATCATTAAAAACAAAGATATCTGCACAAATTGGCCCTATTTATGTGGATTTATGAAGGAAAGACTAAGTGCAAATTATCATTATAATAATCAGACCATCTCTGCAAGACAAAGGTAAGTTGGCAGAGACAGTCCAAGGAACCATTCCAGCAGATGCTAGACCTGCAACATACTCTCTGTGAGGATAAAATATGCTGAGGCCCAAGTCCTTTCTTTTCCTCAAGAAAAAACCAGATTACATCTGTGGTGACCTGATGGGTAAGTTCTGGTTGGTTATAAGTGTCTAACACTGATTCCCCAACATCTAGGGAAGCTCATGCCCATTCCCAACTTCCTGCAAGATCAATGAAGCAGTCTCAAGTACCCCCTCACCGGAAGGGGCTCATCATCAAGAGTGCCATTTTGTATAGTTTCCACTTGCTCATCTTCACTTGGATGCTTTTTCTTTTTGGATTTCTTTTTGTCCTTGGACTTCTCTTCCTTCTCCTTCTTATGTTTTTTCTTCTTATGTTTGGAAGATTTCTAGAACCAAAAGAAGAGTCAACAATAAATTCTGAAAATGTTTACTTCATCATTTATGATAATAACTAATAAGATATTATCAGTCATACAAATTATATTTTCTGACATAATTTTAAAACACTAAATTCCATAGCAAATTTTGCAAAGAGAACCCTCTGACCTCCTCTTTCATCCTATATTAGGGTCCTACATGCTCATTCTGAGAGCTTTCCATGTCTTGTACTCAAAATCCCTCAGTGCCTCACTCTAGACTTCCTCCTGAATAATCAACCCCTTTATCTGGTGAGATTTTACCAGCCTAATCTCATTCTCTGCATCCAGACTTGCTCTGTGACCTAGTCAAGAGTAGATCTCTAGGATAATGTATGATGCCAAAGATACTCCCCTACACTTTCCCACTTTTGAGCCAACATTCACTATCTCCCAGAATCTCCAAGTTAGAAGAGATCTAAGAGAGAACTGAGTCCAACCTAGATCTGAAATAAAAATCTTCCCTATAATACATCTGACATGGCCTTCCCTTAAAGACCTCCAGTGAGAAAAAAACCTACTGAGACAGCACATTCCACTTTTTGATATCTCTAATTGTTGGAATGGTTTTCTTTCCAACAAAATTAGATTTCCTTCATTTTAACTTTTAGTCCAAGAATTTCTCTCTGGGTTCAAACAAAACAGGTCAAATGTTTCCTTTAGGTAAGACAGATATATTTGAAGATGGTGATCACGTTCCCCCTAAAATCGTCTCTATGTCATACACACCAGTTGCCTCACTTGGTGCTCATATAATACGATCTTTCCATCCGAGATACCTCCTCTGGAAACTCTCTAGCATGAATCTAAGATATCAGCAGACTATCTCCTCCTTAGTACAGGACATGTTGCAGCTTAAGATGCCATTAGCTTTGGGGCCTGCCATATCATACTGCTGATGGCTCCCATTCTAGGAAGTCTGCACAGCCCAAGCAGCATGGTAGTTTGTTATGCTCTGATTTTCTAAATGGCTACTACTATCAACAGTAGCTTGTCTTTTTCTTTGTAAGAGTTATATTAGTCTACCATCCAACCATTTTTTGTTTAGTTGTTTTTCAATCATGTATGTATGATTCTCTGTGACTCCACTTGAGGTTTTCTAGGCAAAGATACTAGAGTGGTTTGCCATTTCCTTCTCCACTTCATTTTACAGATAAGGAACTGAGGCAAACAGGGTTAAGTGATTTGCTATCCATTATTATTATTTATTTATTATTGTCTATTTATTTTGAGGTCATTATCTTTTTTTTTAAATAAGAATTTTTAAAAATTAACAAAAAAAAATTTCCTTTTTCTCCCAATTGGCTGTGTCCAAAAAAAATCCATTTTTGACTTGTACCCTGAGACCAAGATGTCTCAGGAGGGGGATAACATGCTTCTTCATGGGTCTTCCACAATTGTGGTTGGTCATTGTGTTGATCAGAGTTCATAAGTCAAAGAGCCCTTCCACAGTCTTGGTGTTTGCTTACTTTTTCTTCATCCTCATCTTCATCTTCTCTCTCTTCTTTTTTAGGCTCCTCATAGCCTTCAGCCACAGCCATAACTGTATTTACACTGGGTTCCATCTGCAAAAGGGGACAAAATGTTAGTTTTAACCAAATGACTCACATATAAACAAGCACATATAAACACCCACAAGGAAAGCACAATAGTTTCAGGAAGCACTATTTCCTCCTGTGTCAAACAAAGCTAAACCACTACCCCTTAATGGCCTGGAGTTTCACTCTTTGGTTTTATATACTTCAAATAATTGCTAAGTTAGCAGCAGTTCCGTGTTCAACAGTGAATGTGAAAGTTAGGTTTTCATACCTCTTCCTTTCAACTGTGATTATCTTTGGCTGAAGAGGTAGAAATAATTAATTCAAATCAATACTTAGTAAGCACTTATGTGCCCATCACCTTGTGAAATACCAAGGGGAAATTTAAAAGATGATCAAGGTCTTTCTTCTCAAAGACCAAAACAAAGACATCTAAGACAACATAAATTTTGGGAAAAATACCTTGATGGCAAATACACTTTAATATTTAGAAGAAGATTTGAAATATGAAACCAAGGATTCATAGATATATATTTTTTAAACCCTTACTGTCTGCCTTGGAATCAATACTGTGTAAGAAGAGTGCTAAGGGCTAGGCAATGGGGGTTAAGTGACTTGCCCAGGATCACACAGCTAGGAAGTGTCTGAATCTAGATTTGAACCTAGGACCTCCCATCTTTAGGCCTGACTCTCAATCCACTGAGGCACCCAGCTGCTCCTGGTTCATGGATTTTTTAATAAATGAACCATTTACTAAAAATTTTGTTCAATTATTTATTTAATTAATTGTTTGAATTAATTTGATTAAAAAATTTATTTAATAAATGGATCATAAATGGAAGGAAAAAACATCAAATGGCTGAAAGAACTTAATTTAGAAGTGACCAATAGGGCAAAGATAACCAAGAAGAAGTGTCCAGCTTAAAAGGTACTTCTTGATATAAGTGGCAGCAATAATACCCATCTATAGATATATGGCTTGTGCCATCCAAATGGACCTCCTTGCCTCTGTGCACCAGTCTGGCTTCCTTTTAAAGTTACACAATTCTAGAGGAACACTTGCCCAGGGAATATAGTGAACTTCCTGACAATTCAATGGAGTCACTGATACTGCCAGTCATTTCCAGACAGAACTATATTAGCTCTCCTTCTTGAGACAAATCTAAGAGAGTATGGTCTTTTATCTTTGAAGGGCCATTCTAGGATATGTACACTTACAGATGACTGTGCTGTGGAGGCAGGTGGAGGAGCAGTGGAAAGCCAGAAGTCCAAGTCTTCCCCCTTAAATAAAGAAGAAGTGAGGTTTCAGCAAGAAAAATAAGATCATGGTGTGACTTTTTTAAATATATGGAGTAATAAATTACTTGGCTTTTTTTCTCTCATATCCTATTAAGACATGATTTACTAGAATGGAGAAAAAGGCAGAAGATAATTGTTTGGCTATGTTCCTATCTATTTCCTAAATTAAAAACATCTCTTTATCTGGACTCCTTAGTAGAAGAGTGCATCTTTGTTGCCCACTATCTCTAAAGATTTCCCTATATTCCTTTCATTTTTCTCTTTCAACAAACTAAAGTGGTGGTTCCTGTTCCCTGCCTGGACTGGCAAAGGAAAGGGGGAAGGAGGGTAAAGAAAAAGAAATACTTAGTCATAACCTCCTTTATTGCCTGGGTTCTGTTCTTGGTAACTCAGGTTGCAATTCTGGACGCATTATTTTCATAAAACACTTCGCTTAACTTCCCGACATCTACCTTAATTAACAATGAGACTGCCAAAGTGGACTTGGTTCATTTTGTTCATGAAACTCACTAACAAATAAAAGGGTAGAGTTTAAAAATAGCATTTAGCTGTTTGTTACAACAAAACAGAGCCTTAAAGGAAAGATGTCTCTCAAGATTATAGATATACAAGTTTCTAAGAAAGTTGTAACCAGAGATGACAGTCTGGTGATTCACTGAGAATCAACATCTAATGAAACATGAAATGTGGGAGATGCTTCAATGAGTCTCTGATCTGAATGGTATGGATATAACTTCTTTACTGGTAGAGATTGCTACTCCTCTGTGCCCTCCTATGTTGGGCAGTTTTTGCCCATGTTCTTCTTTTATACGTCCTTCAGAGGAGCCACTGAGTGCACTGGAAGCCCTCCTCTGGTTCAGCACTGTTTTATTCAATGTTTCAGCAATAACCAGTTCAGCATTTAGGTTGTCTGATGATTATTCTTTAACCTCAACTATATGACCAGCTCAACTTTTTTAAAGTCATTAATGTCTTTTCTTTCATGTCAGTAATAGTTGATAATAATATAATGTGGTGTGCTGGAAAGAGCAATAGATTTTGAGTAAAAGACTCAAAAAAAAAAGTAGGTTCAAATTGTAAAGCAACTTAATTCCTAGATGACCTCGGATAAGTCACTTTTCCTCTCTGGGCCTCAGTTTCCTTAACTGTAAAAAGAGCTTGTTGGACTTGAAAGCCTCCAAAGCTTGTCCATGTTAAACTCCCATGACCCTCTGTACCCCTCTCTCCACCATCCTGCTATTGTCAATACAGAAAGAGATGAGGATGATCTAAAATTCTGTATTTTTTAAAAATCAGCATCCTGGGCTGCCATGATCCACCCAAAATTCATAAGCCAGTGACTACCTTTCCAGTGATAAGCTTCCTTGGACAGGATTACAGTTTGCTCTTGGTCTTTATTTGAAGCCTTTCTAGCCTGGTGGATTGTGGCAAGGATCAATTCTCTGAGAGCATCATGCTGTTATTTAACTCAGAAAGACCTGAAGAGATTTAACTAAAGCAAATCCCACAAATTCACTTCTGAGTCAAGAACAATTTGGAAAATTGCAGCCAATACTTGATTCTTCATAAACAAGTTATAAGGCAGAGGCAGCCTCACAAGTATTATAAACAAAATATTCATGATTTATAACTGCAGCTCACGTTTCTATAACACTGCAAAGTTTACAAAATACTTTCTTCAACACAGCTCTCTGAGGTAGGTAATACAAAGTTATGGATAATAAAAACAAGGCCCAGAGAACATAAGCCTTATATCCTTACTCTTCCTTTTCCTGCCCTCCTTCCCCCAACCCACCATTCCACCATGACTCAGCCTGTGGGAGAATCCAGGCATACCAGGTACTAGGAGAAAATATAAATCAGGAAGACATAGCTCCTGCCCTCAAAGAGTTTAGTGTTCAAAATAGCAAGAAACTAGCAAGAATTACCTTTTTATCTTTTCCTTTCTCTTTTTTCTTTTCTTTTTCTCTCTCTTTTTCTTTGTGTTTCTTCTCTTTCTTTTTGGGTTTTTTGCTCTTCTTTTCTATCACAGGAATTTCTTCTTTTTCAGGGGATTTTGGGGTTTCTGCATTTCTATGTCTTTGGACTGGTAGTTTTTCACTATCTGCTAAGGGCCTTAAAAGAAAAAAGGGCAATATTTGGTGACAGAGACCATTCTAATTCCCAGAACATTCACTAGTTTCTCTAAAATGTGTTTTCTAATGAAACAGATATTGCTTAGAAATCCCATTTATTCACCAGAACTTGTGACATGTACATACTCAGGGTTCCAAAGGGAATCTTTTGGGCACTGACAGAGACTGCTTTCTTCCTGCATGCATTTTAAAAACTCCAGACTGTATTTTTTTTTTTTTAACCCTATTAACCTTATCAACTCACTTGAAGATAGTAAAAGTACTTGCAGATCAAACAACATTTTCAAGAGAAACAGTATGGGAACACAAACACACGCTGTTAGAGCCTCATAAGCCACATTATCCTTAAAGCCATGAGGATATAGAAGAGGAAAAACTTAAAACTTGAGATAACACAAATTGCCATACAAAGCAAGCTATATAGCAACTCATTAGATCCTTACCAGATGGATAAGACAGCTATGCCTACAAACAGAGGAGAGACTAGTATTTTTTTTTTCTCAAGCCTGGAGATTAGAATGATTTAGAAATAAGATTCCCATCTCCCCCAATTTATCAATCATCTATCTGTAGAAGCAGTGGTGGGTGGTATTAATCACCACTTGGCCTTCTAATCTAACCTCCATATACCATGCAGACAGACCCTCAGAATTATACTCTTTTTCTCTAAGTTTATAGTTTTGCATTTAAAAATAAACACTGAGACAGCTTGTATCACAAAGATAAAGCTGAGGTAGGCCCATTTCGTACTCTTCAGATTTGTCAGACAATTCAAAATTTTAAACCTTCAGGTTAGCATTAATATAGTTTAAATTCAAATTTAAATTAAATTTGAGTATCATTTAGTATTTTAGTGTCAGCTAGTAAGGAGGGCAGAAGGAAGCCTGTTCTAATTTGACTTTAAAACACAGTAAACTCCCAAGGATCACTTGGTAGTTTAACTAATAAGTAGCAGCAGAACTATAATATGCTTAGCCTTCTAGAAGACTTCTATCACATGAGAAAAATCACTAAGAACAAGTGGCTGCCACAGTTCAGGTTCTGCTGTGATAAGACCACGTGTGATCCTAGGAAGCTGTACAACACTGCTTTGGGGGCAACAAACCAATCTTTTCAAAGAATGCTGAAATACTGGGATATCTTACCTGGGAGGCTTCCCTGAAACCAGACTGCATGTGAGTGTGAGACAGACATGGCAATGTGAGCAGAGAGAAAGAGAAAGAGGACAGAGATTATGAGAACAAGTGACGGACAGACAGGGGCCAATGGGTTTGAAGAGATGGGAAGAGAATGGACAGATACAGTATGAAGAACCAAGCATTTTCAACTTGGAACATCATTTAATTTAGAGATAATTCTAATATGAGATTTCCCATAAACTTATCTTTGGGTTCTACCTTTGTATGGCACTTCAAGGACATTTACTGTTTAAGGATCTTACTGATGCTATTAATTTCTAATCCAAAGCTATGATTCTCTGGCAATTTCCACATCAGGCAACTGAAAAGTAGGAAAGGATTATGATTATGAACAAGCAATTTAGGATGAAAGAGTGCTTTAAAAGAGTTCCCATCTTCTGCCTGGTAGAGAACCAGGAATGCAGAATTGTCTTTAAATGGAGAAGCTGGGTAAAGCTAGGACCTACTCATTCCCCATGTGTAAACCAGGATTTTCCATAAATTTATCCACTATAAACAAATAGAAAAATGGTGGCCTGAAGCAACCTGCAATCTTGTTGCAAAAAATGGGCCATTAGGCCTATGGCTTTATTCCTCCCTACCAGGATGCTTAAGTGCTAAGCAAGTTATTTTTCAATGAATGGCTGAAAAAAGCTTTGTTATTTCAAGAGAAATATCCCATCAGTAAAGTGGCTCTGACTTTTGTGAAAGCTACTATTATGAGAGAAACATTTTTTAAGCCTAGCAAACCAATAGCAGTTGTTAACACTAAATAGAAAAATTTCTATTCATCACATCTGGTGCAATAATAAAGCTAGTATCAGAACTGACAAACTGAGAATGACACTGCTATTCATCACAGATTCCCCTACTATAGGACTTTTTTTAGGAAGATCACAGAACCAAAACAAACTTAAAAGAAATATTTTCCAAACTATTATGAGAAGTTAGCTTTAAACTTCTTTCTTGGTTTACAGTCCATGCCAAAGATGTCAGTTTTGTATCTGTTTGTATCTGTTCTTGGGACAAAAAAGGGGAAGAAAAGAACACTAATAACCCAGGAATAAGGTGCTCAGGTAAATAATTCTGCCATTTCTATAGTGTTTTAAGGTTTCCACAAGAGGCAAGATGCCGGAGAGAACACAGTGCTGGCTGGGAAGTCTGGAAGAATCTGATACACTGATACAGTCAAGGGCAAATCACTTAGCCTCTCAGTCATCCCAAGGAATCCTTTAAGAACACAAGTTACAAAGGAGTTGCTGATCTCAACTGATGGAAGGAGTTTCCATGTTTAGAGTTCCCAACCAACATATTTATTAGCTTTAAGACCACAGGCAAATCAATTAATCTTTCCTAGTCTCAGTTTGCTCACCTGTAAAATGTGGATAATGATAAAAGCACCTATTTATCAGGATTATTATGAAAACCAGTTCCCTGACTAGGATTTTCTTGAAGGCCACCTTTAAACACCTGCTCTATTGAGACAGGACACTATCAGCCTGGGCTCTGTATCACTCTAAACTATCTGAGATACTGGAATGGAGGGGCGCAGCTTGGGACACAGATCTAAGATACCCAACAAAACCTCAGGGGAAGAAACCTCAGAGTTTCATTCTCTTAGGTTTGGCCCAAAGTGGGTTGGTTGATAAATCTATACTGTACATAGGAAAATCTCATGGAGGTCACCAGGCTCAATCAAAGAACTGTTATGATAACTTTTTAAAAAAGTAAAACAGCAAACAAAAAATAAAGCAACCAATGAATGCTCTCATTATATAATGGGAAAAACTTGAAAGTTTCCTAACTCACTAGGATGGACACCTGAGTTCATTTTGGGTACGTTTTTTAGAAAGGAACACATAGGATATGTTGGACCAGACCATATACAGAGAACAACAAAAAAGATGATGTTCAGTCATTTTTCAATCATGTTTGACTCTTTGTAATCTCATTTGGGGTTTTCCTGTCAAAGATATTGGAGTGGTTTACCATTTCCTTCTCCAACTCATTTTACAGTTGAGGAAACTGAGACAAACAGGGTTAAGTGAATTGCCTGAGGCTACAGAGTTTGTGTCTTAGGCCAGACCTGAACTCAGAAAGAGAAGTCCTTCTGATGCCAGGCCTGGCATTATGCAATGTGCCACCTAGTTGCTCCAACTAGGATGACAAGCAGATTTTAAAACCATACCCTGTGAAAACTAACTAAAAAAATTAAGATGTTTTATCCTAGAGAAGCTAAGATTAAGTGAGTTCATAATCATGATTTTTAAATTTTTAGAGAGCTGCCACACAGAAGAATGAGGAAGCTTATTCTGCTTTGTTCTAGATGGCAACATTTCACAATTGGTTGAAAATCAAAAGTAGATTTCCAAATACTGAGGATGTCAGAAAATGGAATGGAGTGTACCTTGTTAGATGGTGAGTATAGGCCAAAGACTATGGATATTGCAGAGGGGAATCATCCCTGAACAAAGAGATTAGACCAGCTGATCCAGATGGTCCCCTAATGATTCTTATAACTACTGTCTATGATTCAATGTTTAACGTTCCTCACCATGAAAGCCCCTAAATAACATAAGTGTTTGCTATACTTTCAGAAGCATTTCAACCAAAAGGCAAAAAACCAAAGAATTCAATTTACTTACTTATCCAAATCTATGTCCAGGGCCTTATAGGGATCATTGGGATCTTTGTCATCTTCATCACTTGGAAGTGCATTCTAGGGATGGGGGAAAAGGGAGAATTAGGGGAGAGAAATAAAAGAGAGCCTGTCTGTTTACACAGAAACCATCCATTCTAAATGGGAATAACTTTAGAACCCAAGAAGCCCTAATGAGAAGATAGCTTACAACTCTAATTTTATGTAAAAAGGCTGAAAGCTGTCTAGCCAGTTATAGCTTACACTTCCAAATGCATACTTAGAAGAAAAGATTCTACTGTGGTGCTCAAGAAACCTATACATATTAGGGCAGCAGAATTTACTGCTGAGACCCAAAAATGGATATTCTGACCATATGATTTAAGACAAGAAACTACTAAAAACAAATTTAATTATAGCTTAAGCAATGCCCCATATATACTATATATCTTCAATGTAAAAATTACTGAATGAAATGTACGTTAAAATATTAGTGATGCAGCAGAAGGCAATGGAGGAGGAAGCTATGTTGCTTAGTCAAAAGGTGTGATATAAGTTTGTTACCAATCACAATTGACTCATTGCTTAATTGTTAGGTTTCATGCCTCTGGTTCAGTGTTTTCTCCCCTTAAAGATGTCAAAATAGAAAGAAAGCAGAAGTGGCAGACCAATGTCATTTAACAGGGTCCTGTTCCGGAAGAGAAGTCAGGACCTCAGGCAATGGTGACTCTAGGGGAGGCTACAGAAACACAGACCTGGGAAAAGCCAGCTATGCTATGAATAGGTTACCTCTGAGCCTTACCCAGGAAAGATGATTACAGTATAAAAGCAAGGAAAAGAGAGGGCAGTGTGGTAGGGGGAGGGGCATGTGGGACACTAACCTCAGGCATCTCTTCAGTGATGATATCCACCTGCTGTGCAGGGGCTATGTCTTCATCACTTTCTGTGTGAAGTGAGTTGTGTCGGCGATGCTTGCCTTTCTTTTCCTTTTTTTGCTTTTTCTTTTTCTTGTCTTTCTCAAGTTTTTGTTTATGTCTCCGTTCTTCTTCAAGCTTTACATACTGGTCTGACATAGGAATACCTACAGAGGATACAATTATTATTATAAGTGGTGGGGCTCAGAGCCTGTTAAGACACCAATTTCAAGAATAGTGACCCACAAAGTTTTCCTGATAGCAATGGTAAAGGAAAGAAACAGAGATGATATAGAAGCGTTTATTTCCAGTTCCCAATCTCTTCTATGTTGGAGGGGAAGGGGTACATGTGCACTTGTTTGTGAGGAGGTGGTGGCATGGCACTACCATATGCTATAGTCCAGCCCTCACTATCCCTCACTTCTCCTTCTATCTCTTTAAGTCCATTCCTTCTTTCAAGAACCACTACAAGTGGCAGTTCCTATGGGAAGAAGATTTTGACACCACCATTAGAGGTAAAAGTATTTTCTCTTTCCTCAATATTTTTCCTGGTCTTAGAGTGGGCCTTCTCTCCCTGGTATAGTTACTTGTATATTTATTTCCATACCTCCTCCCTGCCCCCCACTATAGACATTTTCCAAAAAGGACTGCCTTATTCATTTTTTTTTAAAAACCCTTACTTTCCATCTTAGAATCAATATTATAATTTGGTTCCAAAGTAGAAAAGTGGTAAGAGCTAAGTGATGGGGGTTAAATGACTTGCTCAGGGTCCCACAGCTAGGAAGTGTCTGAGGCCATATTTGAATGTAGGTCCTTCCTGTGTCCAGGCTAGGCTCTATCCACTGAGTGACCTAGCTGCCATGCCTCATTCATCTTTATATCAGTAGTGCTTCACACAGGTGCTGAAGACAAATTTACTGAACTTCCTTTCCTGCTCTGAGTCAAGATGTAGTAGGTCTGCTCTTAGTTACAACTTTGTAATGCAGGAAAGGCTTTTATCTTGAGAACTGAAGAGCACAGGAGAAAGCATTTCTAGTGATAAGACCCTGTTATAACATTTGTTGGGTGCTCTCATCATCAACTCCTTTGTGAGTAGCTGTGATAATAACATTCATAAATATTAGATGTAGAAGGGACCCAAGGTACTACCTAGGTCAGTGGCAAAAAAGGAAAGAGTTTATGTCAATTTTTTAATATGTATGAAATATATGAAGAATCTGAATGTCATTCCCACGTGATTTACTTCATCTTTCAAGGTACCCTAACTTCCTACTCCATTTTGTCCACCCAAAAGCCTCCTAAAGTTCTTATTTCTTTCAAACAAACATTATATGAAGTGATAGGGTAAGTCAGATAATCTCTAAAGTACTTTTCAACACTAAAATTTCATGATCTATTTTCTAAGATTCTTTGAAGCTCTGACACTGTGTTTCACATAAAAAGGTCCCTTCCAACTCTGACAGTCTATGACAGTTTATGATATTCCCTTTGGGCCAAAAGATACAGGAGAGAGTTGAGAGACAAAGACAATGAGAATCACTTACATGATCTAGTAGGAGTCAGCAAATCATGGCCCCTTTGCTAGTTAAAATAGACAGCAGGGGTCAGGGGGAGGGGAGCAGGACTCAAATCCTGCCCTGGCTACCACAATGGCACCATTTTAACCTGAAGGTGTAGTTTCTCAGATAAAATTCTTTAACAACATAAAACCAGTAAATATGTAAACCTAAAATTCAAATTAAATAAAGATTCAAAAGAATTAAATCAATATTCATTAGTGCCAACCTCTTATTATAGCCTTTATTCACCTTTCTAGCAGTAATCATTAAAAGTTGCCAAACATTATCACCCATTATGACTCCAGAAAAAAATGATAGTGACCTCAGAGTTTGTTAAAAATTTACATGGCTCAAAAATCATACTGAGAATAAAAGAATAATTTTACCAAAAATAAATACTGTTATAATATTTATCACTCACAGTAGTGAGTTTGTGAAATGATTTTTAGCACTTGAACAAATTCTGGCAATGAGAATCAATTAGTGAATTATTAATTCAATCATTCATTAAGGGCCCAGTATATACAAAGGACAGTATCAAACTAGGAGAGAGACAAAGATTATTTACTGTTCAACCTTTTGGGAAGTAAAGAAGTTCATCTTGGCCTTAATCTCTTTTCACAGGATTTGGCACTGAAGGCCTCTGGTGTTCTGTGCATTTTGCCAAGGAAGTTGCAATTCCTAACAGTGAAGCCTTAAAATATTTCTCAGTATTCTGTTGACAATATATTAATGAAAAAAGACAGGTGGGAAATTCCTTTCTGAGCTGAACTTGCTTCCTTGCTGAACTCAGTCCTCCAAAGAAATGTAATTCTCCCTCCCTTTATATATATATATATATATATATATATATATATATATATAAAATAAAATCTACAAATTCTGTTTTCTATAACTCTGGGCAACTGGGCTTCACCTCTAACAATTTAAGGCACACTTTGTTGCCTTCTGAAATCCTGATTAGCCCGGGAATCCAAATAATGACTGCCATATAGCCTTCCAAGGGGGAAATTCTGTTGCTTGGAAACTTTTTTTAGAGTCTTATGCCTTCATTGGTAGAAGGAATTGCTAGTAAGTCAATGCAAATCTGTAGCAGCTCTGTAATTGATAGTTTTAATTTGGGGGAGTGAGGGGAGAGGGTACAAGAGGGTATGAATGAGAGTTTAATTCAGCGTCATTCCTAAGGTCAGCATACCAGGGGATGAACTTAACTCAGGTCTTTCCAATTCTGGAGGCGCAAAATTCACTATCTATATGTTGTCTCTCCAGAAATGTTATCACTACATAACTCCTTTCCTTTGTGTAGATAGAATTCATTCCCAGGCTCGTCTGACCCAGCTTTTCCTGCCCCCCATCTCATTTTGTGTGCATACATTGTGGGACGTACGGGCACGGAGGATAAAAGGTGTGGGGCTGGATGCGCTCTCTCTCGCTCTTTCTGGGTTAGCATGGCAATAGAAGATGGTCTGGAACAGGAGATCTGGTGCCTGCTGTGCGCTCCAGGGTTTTTTTGTGGACTTTGGCAGCTTGGCTTGCTTCCTGATTCGGCTAAGTGTATTATTTTAGAGAGGTGCTATTTGCTGTCCCTTTCCTACACTTCCCTTTTTTCTATATTTCCATTTTTATTAAAACCTTAATTGTTAGAACTATCAACAGACTCCTGACTTAATAGTTAATTTTATAAATGGTGACCATACTCTTTTTTAAAGTTTTACATTTAATAATTTTACTTTCATTTATTACACCTATTTCACCTTATTAGGAAATTAAGTTGATTAGCATGGGTAGTTTTTTTATGTCATTGTCTTCTTAGTAACTCTTCTAAAATAAAGTTTCATTTGTGACCTTGGAATTAGGAGAGGGACCTTCATATGAATCTGGTTTTGGCATCAAGGAAGAAATAGACATTCCAGTTTCTGAAAATATTGAACTTAATTCTTTACCTGGAACTTTCAAGGGAACTGAGAGATCAATCTGGACCACAGGTATGTGCTCAACTCCAGGAGTGTCCTGATATCGCTAGAAAAGTTAAAATTTCAAAAACATTATTATTGAAAACCAACTTGACTAAGCAATAAGTATAACATTACTTAATTTTGTACAAAGATAAAGGACAAATCTTGATGTCATTAGGACATCAAGCAAATAAAGCTGAATATGTTTGCATACCCAAGCCTATTATTCCCTTAACATCTAGAGCCATAGAAACTTAGATAGAACCAATCACACAGATGATAAGAGGGGAGTATTCTTTAATGATTAAGTTGAACCCTAAAAGAACTGACTGAAGGATATCATGAAAAATGGGAGTCTCTGAATAAGTATGATGTTAGAATATATGGAGAGCTTTATTTTGAGAAAAGATGACAATCATAAAAGTTAATGTAAATGTATATCATGAAGCTCTTTTACATATTAGGCACAGAAAGCATGGTTAGCTTCAGAAAACACAAAGCTGGAAAGGATAATTAGGTAATGAACCAAGATCCAAATCTGATAAATTGGAACAAGATGAAAATATAATAGGAATGGCAAGTCTTGCATTTGGGATTCTTAAAAAGTTTGTACACAAAGAGATATATATCCACAGGCCTGAATGACTGTCAAGCTCTGTGAGAGGACTGAAGATACCAAATGGCAATGCAAAGAGAGAGCAGGACTTTTAGTCAGAGCAAAAGGATTTCAAATAAGATCACTCTGAAATTTCCTCTGTGTATTACTATGGTTAAGAGAAAAGACACCTTTCTGTGTTTTAGTTCCTTCATCTATAAAATACCTTAAAAAACAAAACAAAGTAAGATACATATTGTATCATGGAAATGGCAGGGTGGAATTCCTGCAAGATACAGGGTCAAGCCTCACCCAGAGTTCTCTTGGGGGCCCCCCCCCCTGGAATTCTGGGTTGAGAGACTCTGGGTGAGGCTTGACCCTGTATCTTGCAGGAATTCCACCCTGTCATTTCCATGATTACAACATACACACACAAAGAGTATCTGTCACACAGGGTTATTCACAAGATTACAGATCCAGAGCTAAAAAAAAAACCTTGTAGGTCATCTTGTACAACCTCCTATTATACTGATGAGGAATATATAACTGATTTTACTGAGGCTATAAAGTTAGTGACCTAACCACGGTCAAATCAAACCCAATTATTCTGACTCAAAATTTGTTATTTCACTGCTCCATGTTGCCCCTGCTTACCCTGAGGAACATATGAAATAATGTATATAGGAATTTAAGATTTGTAAACCTTAAATTCTATGTGAATTTTATTGATGAAAATTAATTTATTAGATAAATTCATGGATATTATTACTATATTAAGAAGGTAACCAGGAGGCAGCTAGTTGGCTCAGTAGATTGACAGCTAGGCCTAGAGACAGGAGGTCATGGGTTCAAATCTGGCCTCAGAGTAGCTATGTGACTTGGGCAAGTCACTTAACCCCCATTGCCTAGCCCTTACCATTCTTCTGCCTTAGAACCAATACACAGTATTGGTTCTAAGACAGAAGGTAACGGTTTTAAAAAAAAAGGTAACCAATAAGATATTAAATAACTACAATGCAGATTCTAAATTTCTCATTTCTATAAAATCTTTTTGAAAATAATTTACACAAATATCAAAAGCATCTCTAATGACAATATAAGAAGGTAAAAGGCAAGCTTTCACAAAGGATATTCCATAGCCAACTCCATTTCAACAGTCACACAAATAACTAAACAGTGCAGGGAATACAAGACTCTACTGTGCATACAGTCTGTAGGCTATAAACATGTATGTGATGCAGTAGAGCAAAATGAATTCTGAAAAGTTCTCCTCCAATGAAGCAATTGACCTGAAAGGATTAGGATCATAAAAGATTCTGTGAATGACACAACAGAGATAATTTTGTTGAATAACACTGTTAAGATAATTTGAAGGAAAAAAAAACAACCAAGTGAATAAAGACTACTTAATGTCTTCATTATATCAGAGTTGGAAGATTGGCCTGATGACCTATTTAATTGGTTGGTAGTACATGTCTTAGACAGACAAATCTAAGATAGACAATGACTTGAAACCAGGCTTGAATAAGGAGAGCAGAATGAATTGTCTTTGAGGAATTGTACAGTGCTTTTAATGATCCTCAGAGTCTCCCTAAGGCAAGCAGCTTATAAACACCAGTCATCTTCTGATGATGGCTGTGAAAAATTAAGAATCATAAAATCTAAAGAATCAAAATTTCAAGTCAATGAACAGAGATGAATGCTGCACATAAATATGTTGTCCCTTGCTTCCAAGGACGTTTTGCAATGCTAGGCAGAAAATATGTAAAAAAAAAATAATGAGAAAAGTGGAGTGATCATGTAAAACAATAAAGAATATGCATCCTATAAGTAGTAATCACTTAATGTCAAGAGTCCTAGAAAAAGGGTCCCAGTATGGTGGAACTCTGCATAGAGGGTGTACAGGAAAACAAGGACAAGAATGACACAAGATAAAAATGTGTATGGGTTGCCTTTTGCACATTATAGAAGTATCAATGTGAATGCAATCATAAGCTTAGTCTAATACTAAAGTAGAATTTTAAGGGTAAAACTTGCTTTGAGTTATGACATGCAGTATAGAAATGAATACTTGCAAATGGCTTTTTCAATTTTCTTTGAATGTGATCCCCTTCAAAGGATATTGACTTAGATGCATTGTGTTTAGAGGGAACAATTTACTGAGCTAGATTCTATCATGCATTGCAACTCTTAGGGACTAAAGAGCTAAATGGAACTATTAGAAGATAACTGAAACATGGGGCAGCTGGGTAGCTCAGTGGATTGAGAGCCAGGCCTAGAGACGGGAGGTCCTAGGTTCAAATCCGGCCTCAGACACTTCCCAGCTGTGTGACCCTGGGTAAGTCACTTGACCCCCATTGCCTACCCTTACCACTCTTCCACCTATAAGTCAATACACAGAAGTTAAAGGGTTTAAAATTAAAAAAAAAAAAAAAAAAAAAAAAAGATAACTGAAACTGACTTGCAACTTGACTACTTTTAGTTCTCTGGAATATGTAAAAGCACAATCACTGATAGGACAGTAAGGAAGAGAAAGAAGACATAGGTGGTGGCACAACCTAGGCAATGCTCCAAAGCTAACTGTCTAGTCAGGGCCAATTTTATTGATAATTATAATGTAGAGTCTAATCAGATGCTGGCTGAGAAAGGTTGCCCAGCAATAGGCAAGCATTTATGTTATAGTACAATATAGCTTAGTAATAACTCCACTATGCCAGCAGGGGATAAGCAGTCTACTGATTTGAGACTATAATAACACAATCATTGTAAACATTTGAACCAAGAGATTGAGCCAACTAGCCTAACAGCTTCTTGGTTACCACAGGGGCTGTCAATTTCATCAGACTGCTAATAAGACTGAGACAGAATAATTCTAAAAGGTTCTTGAAGTAAAGGAATTTGAAGGCTCAATATCATGGGTCTTTAACCTTTTTTGATTCCTAGGACAGTTTCTTGGTGAAACTTGTGAACCTTTTCTCTGAATAATGTTTTTAAATGCAAAAAAAAAAAAAATACTTAGGATTGCAAAGCAAACTAATTCTATTCAAATACAGTTAGCAACTTAAAAAAAAAACAACAACAAAGGCCCCAGATTAAGACTTCTAGGCCCACTCGTGCTCTTGAAAGAAGTTTTAGCCAAAGCAACTTTAAAATGGGCAGCTACTTATCATCAATGAGAAAGACAGAAGCTGATGTGAAATAGTTTATTCTCTAGAGAGGCTAACATAGAAGCTTGATCATTGCATACAACTTGAACCAATTACTCAAGTTCTAGGACAAAATGAAAACGGAGACCCTTATAAAAGAAATTATTTGAGATTATATGGACTAACACTGGGTATAACTCTATACAGAGCTATAAAACAAAAGGTATTTCAATGTTTAAGTGTTTGAAATTTAGCAAAATTTCCTTTAGCTTTTTGCCGTAAAGTAACAAAACTGCCACCTTATTTCTGTTAGTTATTAAACAACATAGGGCTATTAATTTGTTTAGAACATTTGAAAATCAAACAACATGTATGTAAATGAAATGCTTATAAAGAGAAAACAAATAGGAAAATATTCATTCCACTACTGAGGATTAGTTTTAGCCACTGCCTTATATGCAGAAAGCTTATTTAAAAGAGCAATTTCTTACTCACCTTTTGAGGTGATGGTGAACTTTTGATATAAAATGGATTGTTGGCTTGTTCCTGTTTCCGTGCTTCCCGGCGCTGAGACACAGTATTAAATATGCCATGTAAGGAAACAAACAAGCAAAAGATCAGTTTAGTGTCAGGGTATTATAAAGTATACCTGGAATGTTTCTTACCTGATTAATTTAGACATAACTTACTATGATTAATTCAATTTTCAACATGATGCAAGAAAGGCATACTCAGAATTAAATCAAAATTCTAGTCTGTGGTTTTTTTCCCCTACGAAAAGTACAAGAAAAATCTATAAAGTTCAAATCAATGTGACCAACATTTATAAAATGTCATGTGAAGGCACCTGCTCTCATGTTTGCTAACCTTTTTTCTCATAGAGAGATGATAGAATATGCTGGGAGTCAAAGATCTGGGAGCACTAGAGAGGAGTCCCATTTGTGACTATGGTAAAGTTATTTTGCCTAGATGACCTATTTCCTTAGATGTAATAATCCTTGCATAATAAAGCACTATAAAATGGACCAATTATTTCAGGAGAGGCAGAGCTCTTCACTTATTTTAGAAAGAAAGTGAAGGTAAAATACACAAAAATAGGTTAGTGTAGGGACAGCTGGGTAGCTCAGTGGAGTGAGAGTCAGGCCTAGAGACAGGAGGTCCTAGGTTCAAACCCGGCCTCAGCCACTTCCCAGCTGTGTGACCCTGGGCAAGTCACGTGACCCCCATTGCCCACCCTTACCAATCTTCCACCTATGAGACAATACACCGAAGTACAAGGGTTTAAAAAAAAAAAAAGGTTAGTGTGAAAAGCCTCAGCAACATAAATCTAAGAACAAGTTTCTGAAGGGAAAGAACAAAGCAAAATGGTTATCTGGAAGAGTTCAATTTACTTCTGGTTTCATCTATAATCCTTCAATCTAGGCCTACTTTGTTGCTTCATTGTGGTGTGAAAGTGACCATAGATTCTTGAAGGATTTTCCAAAACATGACAAGTCTGTCAAAGTGGATTTTTCCAACAGGTATATCAAAAGCCTGTATAGTCATCTTCAGAGTACAGAGCTCAATTCAGAGTAGCTCATTCCTAAAAGGCTGGACACATAATAGGACTCTCTATTGGCCTAGTCTCCATCCCTCATATTCTATTTTGTCCCTCTGTTCCTTTGCAGTGGCTGACCTCCTTACCTAAGAATGGTCTCCTTCTCTACTTTCACTTCTAGGAATCTCTAGTTCTACTCAAAGTTCAGTCCAAGTGTTATCTCCTCCATGAAGCCTTTCCTGATTCCCAGAACCATTAATGTTTTGCTCACCTCAAAATTATTTCGTATTAACACAACTGTGTACTCAAGTAGAATGTAAGCTCATTGACTAGCATAATGCCTGCCATAGAATAAAGTACTTAACAAATGCTTACTGAATAAAAAGGAACTTGTTTTCACTTTTTCTGTAACCCTGGTCCCTGGCACAATGCTTGGTACATAAATGGCACTTAAAAAATGGTTATCAAATTGAATTAGAAAAGGGAGACAAAGGTTGGAATCTATATGAAAAGAAGGAATACTCTTCTGATAAAATCTGAGATCCTATAAATATTGGACTCCACAAAGTACATTAATACTAAAAACTATGATCAATACAGTACTTATATAGGGATATCTGTCTGCTTCTGATTTCACAGTTGCCATAGGATATTATACATAGCAAACAAATACCCTAATATTTGGTTTTAGACTGAAATGTAAGAAAAAAAGTCAATTTAAATTCTTGCCAACATGGAAAGAATTGTATTTCTTAAAGAGAATTATTTAAAAATCAAAACAAGGCCTCATATCTCAACTAAGATTACTACATCTATTTAGTTAAAAAGCGAACAGAAAAACTATAAAAAAAGGTATTTTTGTTTAGCAAATGGTTTAGTTATATTATATAGAGCTATTTTTAAAAAATGTTCTTAATGAATTTAAAAGATAAAAGCAAGAAAATTCAATATCTTTTTTAGAAATAGTGACAAAATGAAAGAGTGTTAGAGAAAATTACTCAGTTGGTATAAGAATATAAAGTTCCATAGCAGAATGCTACTTGTTAATAAATTCAAAACTACAGAACGTGAATGCTAGAAGCAGTCTAAGAGTTGATCTAGGGTCTACCTCCTCATTTTAAAGGTGGGGAAATATGCTTGGAAAGAGTTTCTCAATTTGAGTAAAGTTGGTGATATATCTATAGTTCAAATGAGAATGAATACTAGCACTATCAACCTATAGGCTCTCTAAAGAAAGTAAATAAAATAAATGAGTTGTTAAATTAAAGTCATTAAATATAAGCCTATGAATAAGAATTTTGTAGCTTGCTTACCCTGGCCAACTCCTCTTCATCAATCTCAGGTTGTCGATGCTTAGAATGTCTTTGTTCTTCATCATGGAAAATGGTTTTGGGTTTTTCATCTTCAGAGTCACTATCTGAAGGAGGTTCATTAATCCAAGCATCTAGGTCCAGACTAAACAAGAGCAATGTAATTATGTAACACATAAAAATATTACCTTTTTCTGATATTGAGTATCTGATATCCTGGCACAAAAAGTACTCTGTCCAATCAGAAAGATTCTGACAAATCTGAGGAAAAGAACTGCTTCCTTTTCTATCCTCTTACCCCAAAACTGAAGGTCTGAATTACTATTCATGCTGTTCTAGTTGGTTGGTGAAATCAGTTCAGCTTAGTAACAAACATAGAAGAAATAGTATAAATATCTACTTTGTGCTTTCAAGATAATCCAGTCATATACTGACACCAAATATGGTAGACTTACCCCTCTGGGACAGGAACTTTTTTCTGTGCTTTGGGAGCCACAGGGTTCAGTTCTCCAGCAAATAGGGCAATCACCTCTTCTGCCACTGGTACTTCCTTTGTTTGTAGCTTTTGAATATACTTAATCAACTGCAAGATGCAAGATGCCTAGAAAAAAAACGTTATAAAAAAGTTGCTGAAACATATATTGGTTGAGAAGGGATATAAACAACTATAGCCACCCCATGGCATTCAATACTTTGTTCTGATACCAGAACAAAGGATAATGATGCAAAAAACCTGCTGTACTACCCTACTCTGGTCTCCTTGTCTCTCAAGTCGAACCCAAGACAGTCAGACTGACAAACGGTGCTGAAATCTGGGAGCTGGTACGATGTGACCACCCACTCTCGGGCCAAACAAAGTCAAACCAGTTCTCTGAAACAGGTTTGACCATGAGACTTTCTAAGACCCTCTCTCTTCCTCCCTTTTCCTTCCCTCCTTGACTCTTAGAATCTATCTTCCTCTTCTTTCCTCTGATCATATCCCTGACTGCCAAACACCAGACACGATATCTGCAGGTGAGTCTAACTCCTATCTCCTCTTATACTCAGTGACTCTGTCCTCTGACTTTCCAGGAAAGTCCATGGCACCTCTGCCCTTGCAAATTTAAATATTTAGTCTAAGTCTCTCTCTCTCTCCTCATCCCCCCTGATTCCCCCTCACCAATGAAATAACTTGAATCCCTAAAAACTACATTACCCAAACTTCCTTTCTGTATTACCTACAATGCTCTTCCTTTTGTTTACGTTTGCGTGGTCACATTTTGTATAAGTTCTGAGGCTCCTCCTTGTTCTTTGCTCTGGTGAGTGGGCTAGGTGAGTTTAGCACCTTTTCTCTAGTTTTTTATGTTAGTTTATTATTATAAAAAATTTATAAATATAATATTTAGTTCTTGTATATTAATTTTAATCTCTACATTTTTGGCAACGTATGAAGGAACCCCAGAACCTAACCTATAGGTAAGTAGGAACACCTTCTCCCCCTCTCCCCACACCGAGACTCCTGGGCTTCCTGCCCATGCAGTGGGTGGGAAGCCCCTCCGGGCTTTCCACTCCATCTACTGCCTTTTGATTCTTTGTTCCCCCCTGATCCTTTCCATTCTCCCTACTTCTCTCTTCATCCTTTCCTCCACCTCCTCCTTCCATTCAGATCCCCTGCAGTGGGGCTCTTTCCCACCAAATCCTCAGAATGACTCCCTCTCTCCTTGCTTTCCTGCTATCCTCCTTCTCCTCCTCCTCCTTCCTTTGTCAGATCCAGACTGCCTGCTTCTTGCTACTGTTGCACTTTTCCTCTTTCTCCCTTCCTGTCTAACCCCCTCCTCCCCCCAGGTTGAGCCTCTCCATTCCAAGGCTCCCCCCTCCCCAACTTCATCCCTCCTGTCCTGGCAATCCCTGGGCTCCCTGCTTTATCCCTGCTTCTGCCCCCTAGTTGGCTTTTTGTCAATGCACTTAACAATGGTTTTGTTCTTTCTCTCTTTTATTTTCCTTTTATCCCCGAATTATTATAAGTTTTAATTTCTGTTTCCATAATCCATTGAGGAGACAGGTCTCCCAAAGGATCACAGGGGGGAAATGTATAGTTGGACAATCTTGAACCCCTGGAACTGTATTGCCTAAAACTCCTTTCTATATTATCCACAATTCCTTTTGCCTTTCATATATGTGTGTCATTATGCAGTCTGTATATAGTTTGAGTTCACTCGGCCACACCCTCTCTTCCATGTGAATTGAGTAGTGAACGGAACAGTGTTCTTTAGCTCTCTAGTTAAATATTATTAAATCTTTATAAATATTATACTTTGGAGATATAGAATAATAATTTTAAAATCCACACCAAGGATACCTGGAAGAAGGGAAATCACCGTATTTCACCTGTGGACTCAGGCCCCCTCCATCCTGAAAAGAAGGATGCTTCTTTTTGAGGCAGCAGAGAAAGGGTTTACTCACCTACCCCTTACCATTTGTTTCAAAATTTCTTAAGGAGAAGGGCAGTCTGGGTGCTTAGCAGGCTGCTAGAAGGACTTGTTTCAAAAAATAAACAAACAGAAGGACTTGTTTCCCCTGAGTGTGTATGTGTGTGCATGAGACATGGTTAAGAGTTATAGGAACCAGTCCTCATTTTAAATTATCAAAACCCAGACTCAAATGCTGTCCAAATTCCCTGGAGGTAAAAGGACACAAGCCCTCTGACTTTCTGGGAAAACCCACAGCCTGGCTCTCCTTCAGGCATGCCATTCCCCCTACCCCCTACCTCAGGGGTAGAGGCTCAGTGCCTGTCTCATCTGTCTCCTCTGCCTCTGATCCCTCTCCCTCTGTTCCAGCAACCCCACCCCCCTTTACTTCCCTTTTTTCCATGACAGATTTGGCTGATCACAACTATTATAGTATGTATATGTTGTTTTGGAAATAACAACTTAATTCTTAATTGTGTTGGACTTAGGAAGTTTTCAAGCTCTGAATATAATAACATTAGAATTCAGTCCTATTTACAAACTGTGACATTCTGAGCTTTGCAGTTTGAAAAACTCAAACTTTCCTAGCTGATTAAAGAGTTCTGTGATCAGCCAAGAGTGAAAGAAACAAGAACTAAGATTTTTCATAGTCAAGAAGTACTCACAAGCTCCTTTAAACTTTTAAAACTGTAAATATAGGATGGAACATCTATCAGAGTGAAATTTATTTGGATTGTGAAGCAAGTAGGAACATTAAGAGTTAAGACAGAAAGATGTAATGAACAACAAATGAATAAGCAAAGGATTTGAAGGTAAACGGTATGAATGTTTTGAAACTAAGAGAAACCAATCAAGTATTTTCCTCTTCTCTCAGTATTGAAGCAACCATTAATCAAAGAATTGTTAGTGGAGATTTACTCCCCACAAAATTTTTAACCCTTTTCCTGTACATTTTCCTTTAGCTGTAACTTTTGGTCTGTGTGAACAATCACTATCTCTGTAAAACAGAAAGTGCCGTTTGAGGTAAAAGCTTTTGGGGCTGCAACTAATATTATTTTGAGTTTTGAATTCAGGTATAGTTGTCCAATGGATCAATGATCAGTGTGCTGGTAATCCACCAAATAAGAGAAAAGCTTCAAGGTACTCAGATGGATTGTAATACTGAACTATCACAGAGAGAGGTTTTAAAAGTTGAGGGGACAGTTTCAGCATCACTGAGATGGGATCCTTTCCAACTGTGAATCCCACCTGATTATTCCTGAGTCTGGCTGTCAAGTGCAACTGTTATATATTTATCATAGTTATGAAGTTAATATTTTAGGAGGCAGACACCTCCTCTATAGAGCTTTTCTTAATTCTCTCTAGTTATTAACATTTGGTCCTGCCTCAAATATCCCAAGGGCGTCTAGGTTTTTCTATCCTTTGTCCCTTTTACTCTATATTTCACCTCCTAACACAAGACCATTTGTCTCTGCACAGGAATTCTCTTGACCATATGGTTTGGAGAGTGGTTAGGATTTACAGAATACCAATTATATCCAATGATCCAGAAATAAAATGACCATGAGTCTCATACTTGAGTAGATAGGTTACAATAACCATGCATCAATAATACTTTCAAGATGATAATATACCTGGTATGCCACACATAAAGAGAAACCATTTCGATGAAGAAAAAAGGTTAAGTTACCTAAAGAGACAACCAATGTAACCAATGTAGATGCACATGAAACTCACTGACCACTTTATGTTCTAAAAAATCCTTTACAATGAAGAGGAAAAAGGCAGAAATAAGAGAATTATGGCTATGAGGAGAGTGAGAAGTAGCCTAAAGAGATTGAATCAAGGATTAAAAATGAGGCAAAGCTGGTGAAAAAAGCCAATTACAAAGGACTTCTGCCAAGATGTTTGCCTGAGTGGATCACAGATCTCCCAGCTCCCAAATAACTAACTTCCACAAAAGCCTTAAGTTTATACTAGACTCAATATAATGATCAAGAAATCCAGTAAGAAACAAGTGACTTCAGACACTCAAGAACTACACAAAGTTAACCAGAAGCTCAAAAGTAATTGGGAGAGAGGCCTGTCCAGAAAAATAAACATCAGCACATCCAGAGACTGGACACTTATAGCTTGCAACTATCTCTATCTGGAGGCAGCAAGACTCAATGGCTGCTTAAGAAAAGCACCAGGGTGATCAAAAAGTTTCAGTGGGGAACTTGGAAGTCCCAGGGAATGCTCACATCAGCTCAGCTTCCTCAGAGGCTCTGAAGTCCCTATTATTCTACAATGAGGACAGAACTTGGCCCTGTCACAAAGCCTCAATTAAAAAAGTAAAGCTCTAGAGAGAATTAAATAAAACACCAAATAGTATCAAAAAATGCAAATCTAGTGATCTCTCAAATGGAAAAAAATGCTGTAAAACTTACAAGCACAGACTCAAAAGGGAAAAAATTATTTTTATAAGGATTATATGAATACCTAGAAGAAATGAAGTATAAGATTAAAAAATGAGATGGAATGACAAAAGATGATGGACTACCAAGAAAAACTGGAGCTCCCCCAAACCCTAAATCTTCTAAAGAAATGCATCATATCAAACATGATGGGGAAATCAAAGAAGTAGTCAAAGTGGGTAATTTTTTTCACAAAGCAGAGGGCTATGAACTTTAGGGTCAGGGATCTAGTCATAGGCCCAAGGCTGCCTCAAGAAAAGAAATCAGACAAGCATAGTTCCCAAATCCATACAAGGGAATCATAACCTCATGCAGGATATAGATACAGATACTAACTAGTTTGTTGCTCACTATCCAGTTTTGGGTCAGAGATCCAGGGTAGAATGGGGAAGTAGTCTATACCTCGAGGTAGCATTCTCAGATTAAGAGTAGTTATAGTTTCAGGGTTAAGTACTAAGAAAGGAACAAGATCACATGTAAGCAATAGCTTTGTGACTCAGATTCCAGGAACAGAGCAGGGTCTCAGTTCCATTTATAGCTCAGAGTGAAGCCTACCAAGGAATAAATAGGGCAAGAATAACAGATCAAAATGAAGCCTACAGTTCTCTCACTCTGAACCAATAAAGCTATCTGGATGGTTGATATAGGCTGAGTTTATCAGCAATCTACTACTTCTTAGACCCAAACCTAGGTCAGGAATATGTAGAGCTCAGATGAGAAGGAAGCAATTAGACTTGTGCCCTGAATCAAATCACTCTGGATGAACAGAAAGCTTGCAGATTTCTAGCCTGAGCTGTCTGTGTGATACTACAATAACATTCAGTAACTCGTAAAAAGCAACAACGAGCCCAGACCAAATATTCCTTCCAGAAGTGCACATTGTCTGGCCCTAAGATCAAGTCCACATTAAGGAAGTAAGCTAAAAGAATGAGAAAAGAAAAAAAAAGGTGTCCACTATAAGAGCTATAATGATGTTAGGGATGCTCAGAGCACAAACTCAGAAGAAGAAAACAACTCTAAAAATATCTGGAGCAAAGCCTCAAAGTAAAACAGAACTCGGGCAAAATTAAACTAGATTTGGGGGCAAATAGGTGCCACTGTAGATAGAGAACCAGGCCTGGAGTTCAGAGGCCCTGAGTTCAAATCTAGCCTCAGATACTTCCTTAGGGAAATCAATTATCCCTTTTTGCCTAGCTCTTGCTCTTCTGTCATAAGAGTTGTTACGAGGACGGAGAGAAAGGGTTAAAAAAAATTAGGCTAGAATTTCTGGGAAAGATGAAACAAGAATTTTTTTAAAAAAGTTAAAAAATGTTTTTGCTAGTGAAATGAGCGTATTAGAGGAAAAAAAATGGAAAAGAAATGAGAGTTATGGAAGAATTAGAAAAGGGAATTAACTTGGCCAAGATATATAGAAACTTGTCCAAGCAACAAATCCCTGAAAATCAGAATGGACCCAAATAGACGCCAATGAAACAACCAAAATATGAAAACAAAATTAAAAATAGAAGTAATCTCCAGATGATTATTGCTAATATCCTGAGTTTCCAGGTTAAAGAAATAGCAATATTTTAAAAAACAACAACAAAAACCAAGGATGCCATATTTCAAGAATTCATAAATGAAAACTGCTCTGATCTCAGAGGACTAGAAGGCAGAAAGAAACCACTAATCAGCTTCAAAAAAGAAAGTCTCATGAATATATTGCCAAAATTTAGAACTATCACATTAAAAAACAATGGCAACAAAATCTTATATACTAAACATAGTTCAAGTAGCAGGGAACCACAATCAGATCTTCTAATACAATATTCCAAAAGCAAGAAGCTTACAAACAAGAATAACTTATTCTGAAAAGTTAAGCAGGTGAAAAAAAAATGAACTCTTAATAAATAGAGGATTCTAAAGCATTTGATGTAAAGAGTAGAAACTCTGAAATATAAAGACACAAGAAACATAAAGAGTTCAGAGAAATCTAGAAAGGTAATTGAGTAACTGCAAGAAGCTGTTTGATGATAAAGTGCTAACATTCTAACCTTTGTCTAGAGTGCCATAAGAAATGACAATAGACAAACCATATCTCAAGAGGAAATAAACAACCCATTTCCTGACAGAGAAGTGATAGACATAAGGTACAGAAAGATAACACATTTGTGGAAACTGAAGCCACTGTGTGAATTTGTTTTGCTTGACTATGTTTCCTTGTAAAGTTTCTTTTTTTTTGCTGGTTTGTAATTGAAGTGACAAGAGTAGCTAGATGACGGCAATAGCAAAAGAGAGATTAAAAAAAGGCTGGAATATTTTTTTTTAAAAAGAATGAAAATCCTGTTAAAAGAAGAAAAAATAGGATTGTTTTTTAAATGGCCTGTAAAATTCTACTATATAAACTTTAAAGAAATTTTAAGAAAGGAAATTAAAGACAAATAGATTTTTAGAACTTTTCAAAAATTAAAGTAGGAGAAAATGGGAGATACAAAGAAAGGCTAGGAGATTGTTCAAGGCAGATGATAATAACAATAACAGTGAAGAAAAGGCTGAGATACTCCTTCTTAATTTGCTTCTGTTTTCTCTGGCAAGGAGAATATTATTTGGACTAGAAAGAACTGAAAATGGCCAAAAGGCAGTTGATGTACTCAGGAAAACTGCCTAGTCATCTTTTATGTGTTCATGTTATCAAGTTTAAGGGAACTACATCCTTGGGTATAAAGAAAATGAAGGATATGACTGATAAGCCACCATCAGTGCTCTTTAAAATACTGTAGTAATGGAGCAGCTGGGTAGCTCAGTGGATTGAGAGTCAGGCCTAGAGATAGGAGGTCCTAGGTTCAAATCTGGCCTCAGACACTTCCCAGCTGTGTGACCCTGGGCAAGTCACTTGACCTCCATTGCCCACCCTTACCACTCTTCTGCCTTGGAACCAATATACAATATTGATTCCAAGAAGGAAGGTAAGGGTTTAAAAAAAATTTTTTTTTAAATACTGTAGTGAAAGGTAAATGTTCCCATTTTCAAAAAAAAAAAAAAAAAAAAGAAAAGAAAAAGAAAGAAAAAGAATGAAGTTTGTAAATTCTATAGTCTTTAATTCTTGGCAATCTGGAACGTTATTTAGGGAACATCTAGATTAAGGTGAACAGCTAAAAAAGGAAGTAATCATTAAAAAGAACCAATATGGATTCATTAAGAACAGATTTTGGGGTGACTAGGTGGCTTAGTGGATAGAGTGAGGCCTGGAAACAGGAGGTCCTGGGTTCAAATGTAGCCTAAGATATTTCCTTGATGTATGACCTTGGGCAAGTCATTTAACTGCTGTTGTCTAGCCCTTACTGCTCTTCTGCCTTGGAATTAATGCTTAGTATATCTAAGGCACAGAAGGTATTTAAAATATTATGCCAGGGGGCAGTTGGGTGGCTCAGTGGATTGAGAGCCAGGCCTAGAGATGGGAGATCCTAGGTCCAAATCTGGTCTCAGAAACTTCCTGGCTATGTGACCCTGGGCAAGTCACTTAACCCCCATAGTCCTTACCCCTCTTCTGCCTTGGAACCAATGCATAGTATTGATTCTAAGGCGGAAGGTGAGGGTTAAAAAAAAATCATCCAGCAACTGTTGTGAGGAAGATTATTATTTAGTTATTAGCTTAGTATTAGTATTAGACCTAACAGGGAGGGCTGGAGAATTCCACATGGAATGGGGAAGCAGGAAGTGGCTTGCACTCTCTGAGAAGGACTCCATGGTGGTTGGAACAAGTAGTAACTGATTCCCTGGGATCCTGGAGTGTGGTGAAGGTTGGAAGCAGAGGACATCTATCCTGCATGACAGCACTGAGTAGGGAGCGATCTGGGATCTGGTGGATGGCTTGCAGACTTCCTCTCTCTACTGGGCTCCTTTGGACCATCAGTTCTGGAGGAGTTGGTTCCTGGCATCCTGAAAACATCTCTGGACTCTACTGTGAGGATTCCCACTCCAGTACTGTTATTTTCTGGGCCTTGCCTGGCTTAGGTCTTAGATTAGTGTAGATAAATCCCTCCCTTGGCCCTGTGGTTTGCCCTTAGCTTGTAAGAGTAGAATCCCTTATTCCCATCCTTTATTATTGTTTCCCTCAATTAAACTGTTAGAAACCTTTGCCTTTTGCCTGCTGGTTCCACAGGCCTTTGCCTAGGTGGGCTGAGTGACTAACAGTTACCTCCTAGTAGTTAAACCTGGTCTCCTTACCATATTTGGTCCTGTCATCTGTCATTTCTGTCACCCTCACACCCCACTGTGAACCCACAGATAATATTTAGTTAACTTCCCTGGTAATTCACCTTTACAGTTTGTCACTCCCAGATGGCTGGGTAAAAGGGAGAGAGGCAGGAAGTTCTCTCTTGGGCAGCCAGAGCTAGACTGGAAGCCAGGGGGCTCTGAACATTCCGTGGGGAGGGTTCAGACATTGGCTGTGAGCTGAAAGTTCTCAGCCAGTGGTGAGCTACTCAGAACTGCTCACCCCCACCCCCCACCCCCGGTCACTGATAAAATCCCTATGGGAAGCCAAAATACTATCAGGGCTAGAATACTCCCAGAGAAAGGGATGCATGTATTTTTCAAAATTGTTTGCATTTATTAGTTGGTAGGATATTTCTGTATTATAATTATACAGCACTCCCAGGAATTCATCCTTGGTCTTGTATTCCTGGATAAAGCTAGCATTCCCAGGATTCTGTCTCTGGAGGTTTCTTATTTCTCAGTTGCAGATGTAGCCCTAAAAGGATACCACTTAATTCCTCCTTTTTTTCGGTTGTCTTCTAATATAATGAAAGGTCCTTGACAAGAGAACTGTCTTATTTACTTGGGCTTATATCCTCAGCTTTTAGCACAATGTGGCATATACTAAGCACTTGACAGATATAATTCATCCTTCCTTTCCTTTTTCTAGCTCTCCATAAATGACCAAAAATTAGGAGAAATATCTAAGATTGTCTAAAAGAATTAGGTTCCCAAAAATTTTTGTCAGAGTAGAACCTTTGGCTAAATCTAGTAAATTAAAATGTAATGAGCATAAATGCTAAGTCTTACACCCAAAAAATAGCTTTGTATAGCATGGGGCACTGCTAGATAGGAATTTTTCTGAAAAGGAACTAGGGTTTTCAGTAGGCAACAGGTTTGAAAAAAGCCAATTACATTTACAAGGCTTTCAAAAATGCAACCTAAGGCTATAATGACAGCAGCTTAGTGTCTAGGACTGATGCAGTGACCATCTCACTGTATTCTACACTGGTCAGACAGTATCTTCAGCATTTTAAAGAGTTCTGGGTGTCTTATTTTTACAAGGACATTGATAAGTCACAGAACAATTAAGATAGAGAAGGGTCCACTGGAACATGACATAGGTTTTCTAGTTTTGTTTTGGTTATTAACAAAACCCTTGTGTTGTCTTAGAATACAATTATCTTTCTTCTGGTCAAGATTCTTCAGTGCTCCAGGATACATCTCAGATAAAATATAAACTCTTCAGACTGACATTTAAAAACCATTGCAATTTCTCTCCAGCATATCTTTCCAAGTTTATTTCACTATGCTCCCCTTCACATACTGGACATATAAAATCCAAGCTAAGCTGTCTTACCTGGTGTTTCCTAAAACTTATCATTCTGTTGTGTCTCCTCTAAGCCCTGAAACAAGTACAACTGGGATTTACTTATTATTCTTTCACTGTAGTGTGATAATGAAATTAAATCTACCTTGCCCATTCTCAAATCTCATCACCAAAAGTGTAATCAACTCCACTTATCTCACAAGTTGGGAGGTCTGTGGCCAACAGTGTGCTAGAGTGAGTGAGGAATCAAAATTTACTGACTGCCTCCAGGGCAGCCCTAAGAAAAGCATCTGTTGTGATTGGACATGTAAAACTAGGAAGAAGGCACAGGAAGTGATGCAAAAGAAGCCCCTTTAAAAGAGAGTTCAGTGAGTTCAGCTTCACTCTTCTGGTTTGTGTCTTGGATCTGAAAGCTCTCTTTTGGTTCTTGCTTGGATGTGGAGGAGCTCTGGACCTAGGAACCTGAGACCTTGGTGAAACTGCTCTTAAATCTCTCTCTTAGAACTACACATGGTGAGTGAAGAAGGCTGACTCCCTTAACCTCCTAGGAGGCACCAGCATCCGGGAGGCTCCCTTGATTGGGAGAAGCCCTTGTGGCTAAACCTCTTGTTAATTGACTTTTAGGCTCTGGCTGGGCCTCTGGAGCCCTGTTGAAGTAAAGCCAAGACTTGAATACAAATCTCTTATTCTATCCTCTTCTCATCTCCCTACTTCCATTCTCTCCTATATTTTGTAAATAAATCACTAAAATCATTTTAGGAATTGGTATTTATTCAATTCCTTGGCAACCACACCTTTAAATATTAATATCCAAACAAAAAACCCCTTTTCCTCCTTACAGTAGCCACTTAGCTTCATTCAAGGCCCAACTCAGTCTCCTACAGGGAGCCTTTCCTGACTATCTTCATTTTCTGTATGCTCTATCCATATCCCCAAATTACATTACATCCACTTATTTTTGTATCTGTCCAAAGTGACCACTTTCCTCCCACCAGCCTACTCCTCACCTCCCTAACACAAAATATGCTCCATGAGTCCAGGGACTGTTTTTTGTGTTGACTTTGCATCCCCAATACCAGACAAAAAAATTTGTGTTAAACTAAGCCTAGTAAATGGTAGCTGATTTTAAAATGAGAGTCAGACTGAACTGAATTGCAGATTTCTTCAATATTCACAGATAACTTCTTCTGTACTAAGAATGCCAAGAGATAGAAGCAATTTTGTAAACCAAATAGATG
This sequence comes from Gracilinanus agilis, assembly GCF_016433145.1. Lineage (NCBI taxonomy): Eukaryota > Metazoa > Chordata > Mammalia > Didelphimorphia > Didelphidae > Gracilinanus > Gracilinanus agilis. The sequence goes on along the minus strand of NC_058130.1, from coordinate 729,256,287 downwards.
TCAAGGGAAAAAAGGTTAAATTTTTTGAAACTAAGTTCACTAAATTTTTATGTTTCAATAGAGCATGTATAATCTCTAACTAACACCTCATACAATGTTCTTTATGTAAAAGGAATTTAGTAACTGGTTGAAATTTACTAAAAAATGACAGTTTCCATTCTTCTAATCTAAAGGACTTGGAACAGTGGAGGAAACTGAGGCACAAAGTGAAGTGACTGGCCCAAGATCATCAGAACTGTAAATGGCAGAACTAGAATTTGAACCAAAGTTCTCTGTTGAGCCTCAAGAGGCTCAAAGATTGATTTAATCACACCACATTAAACACTATAAAAATGAAGAAACTTTAGCCTAAGACACCATAAGTCTCAGACTATAAGAGCTTTAAAATATTCGCATTACTTCAATGAATACAATAAAATCCCCAATTATGCTGTTTGTTCTTTTTATACACGGTTGGAAAAGGGCTTACAGATCATATAAGTTTGCAAAAAGCTACCTCATTTGAATCTCACAAAGCCTCCCATTTTAGAGATGAGACCTGTTCAAGATCACCCAGCAATGTACCCACAAAAGAGGAACAAGAAGGAAGGTCTCCTGATCTCTAGTTCAGAGCTTTCTACTCTAAAGCATGCTACCTCTCAAATTAAGAGATATAAGGAAAAATGGGACTAAATGAAACCAAAAATACTTAAATCCAAAGGGCTTACTTTGTGCTACTGAACTGAGTGTAATATGCTTCAACATAGTTCACTGATGAGCAAGGTAGAACATTTGTAGCCTACAGCAAGATACTGTCATTTGAGCTGTATAGAAAAACAGACATCTTCAGAATTTTCTTCTCATAAGAGATGAGGATAAATAGCTATTTCAGGGCATTTTTTAAAATTTTTCAAAAACATTTTATTATTTATTTTAAGGATTCTTTTCTTTTTAAAATTTGAGTTCCAAATTATCTTTCCTCACTCCTACCTCTCCTCCACTCACTGAGAAGGTAAGCAATGTATCAGTTATACATGGGAAATAGCCATATTAAAAAAAAAAAAAAGCAATAAAGGTAAAAGTGAGAAAATTATACTTCAACTTGCATTTAGAATTAATCATTTCTCTCTTTCTGGAGGTAGATAGTATTGATAGGAGTGACTAAGTCTTTCACAGTTGATCATCATTACAATATGGCTATTATTATGCACAATGGTCTGGTTCTTCTCCCTTTACTTTGTATCAGTTCTTATATAGTCTTGCCACATTTTTCTGAAACTACCTCCCCTCATCATTTCTTATAGTTCTGATCAGTTTAAATATGAATTTTTATAAATCATTAAGCCAATTTTGAATAGTGTTCAAATGACCTAAGCAGCTTTTTCATTTTCTGAAATAAATTCAAAGGTCACCAACAGGATAAAATATAAACTTCTCTGTTTTATATTTAAGTCCTTAAAGGACTTGGTTCCAACTAACCTTTCCTGTTTAATTATTAATTACTAACCTTCCAATACATTATACATTCTAGCCAAACTGAACTCCTTTTGGTTCCTTGCATTCCACCTCTAGTCTCTGACCTTTGAACTGTGTATATTTATGCCTGGAATTCTCTACCTTACAGAATTCCTGTCTTCCTGCTTGACTTCTCAATGATAGGGGATGGAAGGGAGAATTTGGAACTCAAAAAATTTTTAAATAAATGTTAAAAAATTGTTTTTGCATATAACTGAAAAAATATTTTATGTGTAATTTTTTTTAATTTAAAAAGGTGGCAAGTACCTCCTACACAAAACCTTTCTTGATCCTCTAATTCCTGGTGCCCTTCTGTCTTACATTATATTTAACTACCTTGTTACTCTGCATCTACTTAAATATGTATTTCTCCCAAAAGAATGCAAGTTCTTTGAGAAAAGAAACTACTTAATTTTTGATTTCTACAAATTACCTAATACAGTGATGGGCAACCTTTTGAGCTTGGTGTGTTAAAATTCACCAAAAAGACGAGCATAACTTGGGTGGTGTGTCACTTCCGAGAAAAAAAACCCCATAATTTCACATTATTCATAGTTTAAATAAAAAAATGTATAATTGTAATATATAACTATATTTAATAAACCAAAATAAGTAAATTAATATAGGTAGAATTGTCACTTCTTGTGCACAGAGTGTCTACACTATACTACATCAAATGTTTCATCCTTAGCATGCGGTCCCATACTTCTCTGTATGTGGCCGCATGCAACCATGTGTCATCGAAAATGGCTACCCATGTCAGTGCTAACACATGTGTCATAGATTTGCCATCAATGACCTAATGTAAGCATATGAGAAGTTTTTCAGTCATATCCAACTCTTCATGACATCATTTGGGGTTTTACTGAGTATTCTGCCATTTCCTTCTCCAGTTGATTTTAGATAAGGAAATTAAGGCAAATGGTGAAGTGACTTGTCCAGAGTCCCACAGCTAATACATGTATGAGGTCCAGTACTCTAGCTATATGGAATGTAGTAGTTGACTAATAAATGCTTCATAGGGGTGGAACCAAGGTGGCAGAGTAGTAGGAATTAGTATGAGGTGCTCTCTTCCACAAAACTACTCCAAATAAACCTAGAAAATGCATTCAACACATTCTAGTAGGGTAATCCAGAAAAAAAAAATCACAGTTGTCATTTGTCCAGCCAGTTCAGAAGAGGGAGACAAGAAGGGGGTCTGTAGATACTGGTTTTGGGGCAAGAGAATACAATACAGAGTACATGAGTGCCCAGTATATATCAGAGGAAGAAAAGATTCCAGATCCATACCAGGGTACCACCAAGATCCATACTGAGGTACTGTGGTGGAGACAAGTGAACTAGCAGCTTCTACTGCAAACTACACAGCAGAAAGAGAAGGGGATCTATGTACACGTGACATTCTGGGTAGGGCGGCACTGGGCAGTGTAGCAGCAGCAGCAGGAGTGTGGCTCAGACCATAGACACAAAACAGGGTCTCATTCCCAGTGTTTAGCCCAGCCTGCTGAGAATTAATGAGGGCAAGGATCACCAGAGTTTTCCAACTGGCTTAGAGGGTAGAGTCTTAATAAATGTCTACTCTTACACAGAAAAGAACTCAGGTCAGGACCCTGCAGAGCTCAGGCCTAGGAGGGCAGCAATCAAACTCTGCCCTGAAACTGACCACCCTGGGAGTCCTGAAAATAAATAGATCACCAGTATGTCCCTAATAAAACAACACTTAATGGCTCCAAAAAGCATCAATAGGACTATAGGCCTGACATTACATCCAGAAGTGCTACAGAGGCCAATATTAACATCAAGTTCAAAGTCAGAAAACAATCTGGAAGAATGAACAAACAAAAAGAAAACTACCATAAGAAGATATTATGATGGCAGGGTTGGTTAAGACACAAATCCGGAAGACGAGAATGACTCCAAAATATTGTAAAAGTGAAATTTGGGAGATGTCATCTTTAAGTATATATATATGTATTTTCTATGGACACGGGGAAATTATCAAACTACATTTCCCGTGGTCCAACGGGTTTCCAGTTCCGGTTCTTTGGGCGTGGGGAGGCTTACATCTCCACACAGAGAAGAGTTTAAATCTCCTAGGTTAGGAGGGAGTGGCCTCTTGGCCAGCAGACTGAGGAAGAGGTAATAATGACTGGGGCAGCAATTTTGAATTCTTACAAGCGCATGGTCTAATGACTTTATCTATCAGCATGGCTTTAATTAAAATACTAATATATATATATTTATAGCAGCCTTTATTATTTTTTATCGTCATAATATCTACAAGTAAAAAACCTCCAAGAAAACATACTTGAGAAAAAAAAATTCAACTAGAACTCTGGGAAGAGATGAAGCAACAAGTTTAAGAAAGTTTTAAGTTTAAATATGTTAATACATGAATCATGTAACCATGGAAAACATTTTTAAGATAAATAAAAATGTTAATAAATCAAAGTGCTTAAAGAAAAAATTGAAAAGAGCTATGGAAAATGCTTAAGGCATAATAATCACAGATCTCATTGATGATCAGCACTTAAAACATGTAATGCTAGAACTAAAAAAGACTGGAGGACAAAGACAAAAAGATACCTTAGAACACAGAATAGTAGAACAAAACAGAACCCTAGAACCAAGAATGTCACAATTTGGAGATTGTGTGGATTCTAGACTACTAGAACTAGAAGCTATCTTAGAGAAGATTTAGGGTTTCTTAATTTCAGGTCCATGAACTTGTTTTTTAAAGATTTTTTTATAACTCATTTATTTCCTTCAGAATCCTATGTATTTTAATTTATACATTTAAAAACACTCTGTAAAGGGATCCATAGATTTCATCAGATTGACAAAGGGGTTCAAGAAACAAAAAATGGTTAAGAATCTCTGAAACAATCAACCCCCTCCTTACTTTCTGAGGGAGGTCAAGAGAAAGAGATAAACAATCACTCTTAGAAGATGATATAAAAATGTCAGACTTCATTCCTGAGACCCTGCTTAATATTTTAGACAGTTATTTTATAAAATAAGGACAAATGGGGGCAAGCTAGATGGCTCAGTGGAAAGAGTGCCAGGCCTAGAGATGGGTCCTAAGTTCGAATCTGGCCTCAGATACTTCCTTGCTGTGTGAAACTAAGCAAGTCATTTAACCCCCATTGCCTAGTCCTTACCACTCTTCTGCCTTGGAACTAATGCTTAGTATTGATTCTAAGCTGAAGATAAGGATTTAAAAATTAAAATAAGGCTCTGGGATTCTATTTGGACATGAAAAGCAAAACTTCCATCTTGTGACTGAGGTCAAATCACTAGTCTTTCTGGGTCTCAATTTCCTAACTGACCTCTAAGACTCCTTCCAGCTCTACATCTGAAATCTTTTAAACCCATAAAGCAAAGAGAGCTGAGCAACATCAAGAAAATCACAGAACCATAGAATTTCAGAACTAAAGTGGGCCTTAGAGATCATATAGCTGAAACTCCTTGTTTTGCATTCCATGAAGAAACAGGATCTTTCAAAGTAGCCAAGAAGGAATTTAAAACCCAGGTCCTCTGAGTTCAAATTGAATTATTCATTCAACTCTACCAGATGTAATCTGACTATAAGGCAGATATTACAACCTTGTCTCAATGGTTACCAAGATTGTTACTAAGATAAAATGAGATGGAGTCAAAGTATTTTCAAAAGCATACACTCAGCTCTTTAATCAAGCTCAGTTCTAGTATCCCATGCAGCAATGACATCCTTAAGACATAGTGGTGATGGCTAAATCAATAGATTTGGCCATAAGGATTATTGATGACCAGGGTCACATTCACCTCAGGCACACTGAACACTATGGCCATCAATGAACATTTCGCTCCACTCTGTGGCTGTTATGTTTCAATGTGGATGCACTCAACATAAATTCCTGGGTTTTACTGCCAAGGGTGAGGACAGAAAACTGTGTAACATTGGTGCCAAGGATGCTAGACAGTTCCTAAGCTCTTCTCCTCTATGGAAAAAGCTGGGAAGGATCACTAACGTTATCCTTTCTGCTAATGCCCCTAGGTTTGTAGTGGGAATGTACCACAAGAAACAGGATAGCTCTTTTAAAATTGTCAGTAATGTCTTCCACACTACCAACTGCTAGGCTCTCTGCCAAGGTCATCCTTGTCAACCTGGGCTTGGGGAAGGATTTGCAAACCACGAGAAATCAGTAGATGGCTCCTTTGGCAAGAAATGGCCTGAAGAGTTTGGTGCTGCCAAGGCATCCCTGAATGGAAAGCTTACTACTTTCATAACATATATTGTGGAATTGGTCTTGCTTGCTGAAGAGACCTGCCAAATATAATGATATCAAGAAGGACCAGAGAGGCTAATGAAAGACATCCTGGGCTACATAGAATACTAGGATATATCTTGTGACATTAATAGCAATATCTACTCTTCTGCTTTGGATGCAGGAATATTTCCCTTAATAACCATTCTATTAAGCTCATTTCCTGATGTGATAATTAGTATGGTTATATGATTATAGTAATTAGAGAATACATTTTATGATCTACATGGCCTCTAATGGGTAAAAAGAAAGACATCTTTATCTTTAGGCAAAAGAAAAAGACCACTAGGGGAGAACATATCCCATATCTATTTCTCTATATTTAGGGGATTCTCATACCTCACATATAGTCCTTGCCAAAGGCATCTATGTAATAGAGGAAAGAAGCAGAAAGTCCTCTGTTTTATCTGTACTATCAATAAAGCCTTCACCATATTCAGTGGGGAAAAAAATTTTTTTAAGAGAAAAGGCAAGCAACCCCATACAAATTTAATATATCACTAAGAGAAAAACTAATGAAAAAGTTGTTCAAACAAGCTTTTCCACTAAAAAAGATTTTAAATTTCCAATGAAGATTCCAATTCTTTAATAGAGAGCTTCAGGGTCTTAGAAGATAAAATAATCCCAAATTAGAAGCAGGGAAAAAACAAAGTATTAAAATTCAATTAGCTGGTTTCTCCTTCAATTATTAATACACTGCTTATAAAATAAAAAAATGGTAGAAGCTTATTGGCAAGTAGTCTGGAAAAACACAAATGTATGGCATTATGGAAAAGAGCTTGAGCTAGAGTCTCAGGGGCTCCATGCATTAAGACCCCAAAATGGCCACTCAGGGTTTATGTGACTTTGGTGACGGCTGACTAACTTTTCTGGGCTTTACTTTACCGATTTAAAACAAGCAAAAAACAAAAACAACCCATCCTCTATCCAGATGACCTCTAAGAAACCTTCCATCTCCAGATCTTATGATCTATGCTCTAATAAGACACCAAAAAAAAAAAAGTAAATAATTACACCCTTTGACCAATCATCCAATCAATGGAAATATTTTGGTTTTAGGTCTGGACCTGTGATGTCATGAGTTTAGGGAGCTCCCAATGAGAAACTGCCCTCAAAGCAGATCTACAATTGCGCTGGAACTTCAGAGTCTGAGAGAGTTGCCTGGTGCAATGAAAGGTCACAGAATATGCCAGAAGTGGGAATCAAACTTGGGTCCTTGTTACTCCAGTGCTAATTTTCTATCTACTGACCCTCTCATTATAAAGAATGTATTCAAGAATATAACTATAAAAGGGAAAAGAACTCTGTTAAACATATTTATAGAGATCTAATTCAGTAGAGCAGCATTATTTAAGACTGCAAGGAACAAGAACCAAACTAAATGTACATTAAATGATAAACAGATTGATGGGAAAGTGAATATGACTGTGGATAGAGACTGGCTATGTAATTTCACTGGTATAAAGAGCTGCAGAGTGAGGAAACTCCCTCTTAGTAATGAAAGTTGGCATCTTCTTGGCAGATCATAATCTCAAAGCATTTCTAGAACAATGAGGGGTTAAGTGAACTGCTCTGAGTCACACAGCCATAATGTGTCAAGAGGTAGGCCTTGGACACAGGTCTTCCTAGCATGAAGAATAATGGATCTTTATCCACTAACAATAAAAATTATAAATAAGAGAAATATAAAAAGAGTTGGAAATACATAAATGAAGACAAAATGAAATCAAAACTAGAACACTGAAGAATGTTTATGACCAAATTTAAAAACTACACATAAATGTAAGAATGAATATACAGAAAATGGAAGGCAAAACAGAATAGTTTAAAAGCTATTTAGGGGCAGCTTGGTGGTTCAGTAAATAAGAATGCCAAGTCTACTGACAACTCTACCTGAGTTCAAATCTGGACTCAGTAAAATTTCTAGCTGTCCCTTAACCCCAACTGCCTCACCCATACCACTCTTCTGCCTTAGTATCAAATTTAAGACAGAAGGCAAAGGTTAAAAAAAAAGAAAAAGCTATTATAGATGTGATATGTAAAAAAATATTTTTTAAAGTCAACTCTTTGAAAATGCATGCATTTTTTGAAACTTTAAATGAAATGTAGAGGGAGAAAAAGAGAAAGGGTTCCTCTGTTGCCATTACCCTTTCTTGAACTTCCAGATCAGCACTCTGCACAAATTGAGGAAGCCTGTCAATCATCATCTGGGTGATTTCCTGGGCTCCCTCCTTTTCCTCACTTTGTTCCTTCTGCTGCAGAATTGATGCGTATAACTTCACCATATTTTGTACATATACTGCTTGGATGTGACCTGGTAAAGTGGTGACTTTAGGTCTCAGCATGGCTTCCAGAGTCTGATGAGGCTCCTGTAGATGTCTGAAATAATGAAAAAGGAAAATATCTTTGATTGAAATTCCGCTGCTATAGAGACTTTTGTTTCCCACAGGACTGGACACTTCAATGACATCTATTTTCATTGCGGAAGGTCTTCCTTTTACCAAGATCATCTTCATAAAATAGCATTACAAAAAAAAATCACCTAGCAGTTGCCATGCCATGATGAACCCTTCCATACTCAGCCAGACTGGTCTTTAGATGACAAAATTTTTGGTGGAGACCCTAATTAAATTCTCTCCTGGTTTGTAAGATCAACCAGAGTTTGTACTTCATGAGGCACTGTTTTCCAGAAACCAGAGTCATCTTCCCATTACAAGGAATCAAAAAAATCAATAAGTATTTTGACTATATATCAGGCACTATAAGTTCTGAAAAAAGCAATCCTTACTCAAGAGGAACTTACATTCAAATGGGAGGACAAACATATATAAATATATGTATAAATGCTTGTGCATGTATCTATGTCTAAGAAATATTCAGTTATATGAATACAAATAAAAACTAGTTTGACAAGGAAGAAACTAGGACTTGGGGGAATCAGGAAAAGTTTCATGCATAAGATGGTACCTAAACTTCATCTTAAAAGGAGAGACTCTGACGAGGAAGTACGGTCAGAGTTCAAAGGTATGGGGAAAGGAAATGAGAACCACAAGTAAAGAATAGAGTTCAGTTTGGTGGGATTGCAAAGTGAGGAAGGAATAATATCCAATGAGGTTAGAAGGCAGATTGATGCCAGGTTTTGCAGAGTTTTAAACACTAACCAGAGGAGCTCATTGATGCTAAAGTCTTGAGGCAGAGAGAGCTATTAGGAAGCTGGGTGAAAAGTAGATTGGGGGGTGGGGGGTAGGGGTAGGGGTTAACCAAAGTGGTAGCTGTGTAAGGGGAGAGAATCAGCCAGATCCAAGAAGTATAAGGAAAGTAGTAGCAGCAAAATCTGGTAAGTGACAAAATATAAGGTTAAGGAGAAGGAAGGAGGAGCACAGGATGATGCAGTGATTACAAACCTAAAACACTAGAAGGATGGTAGTTATCTTCAATAGAAATAGAAAAATGTGGAAGAGGGACAGGTTTAGGGGAAAGGTAACAAATTCAGTTTGAGACAAGTTGAGTTTCAGATATCTGTGGAACATTGAGCTGGAAATCTCAATAGGCACTTGGTGATCTGGAACTAAAGTTTGTAAGACAGGCTGGGGCAAGCCATATGGATGTGGTGTCGTCTAAACATAAGAATTTATTCCTGGGAGATGATGTTACCAAGAGAGAATTACAGAGGAAAGTGTAAGAAAAAGAGATATAACCCTTTAAGACAAGGTGCCAACTCAGAACTCTAAACTTGGACTGAGAAGAAAACTTGCCAAAAGCTGCAAGCAAAGCCGTGATTAGAAACCAGAAGTGAATATTTCCCCTCATAACATGACTTCCCTTTTATGTAACTGACTTACTCAGAGAATTCTCCACAGATCCAGGCTGCAGCATAAAGCACCTCACAGATTCCATTCCTTTGGGTGTTACTGGCTATCAAGTGAGCATTGTCCAAAAGCATGGCCATTTGGGAAACAGCAAATTTCCGAATGGCTTTAACTCGGATAGCAACATCCAGCATCTGGGCAGCAATGAGGTGACCATGTCGGGTTCCTTCCAAGCGGGTAAGCTCTACCAGAATGCTTATGTACCTATGGAGGCAGAGGGGACCACCGAGTCTAAGTTCTCCAACAAGACATGAGAGGTTTTTGAAAAGTCCAAATAAGAAAAATCAATAAACTGACCATTCAAAGTTGGTGATATACTGGTAGTTGGCCTGACTACATATGTCAATGATTTTGGTCAGCAGCTCATCCCTGTAAGTTGTCCCTTCTGCTTTGTCCACATGAATCATCAGTTTCTTCACTATCTCCATTAAGTTCTTCTTCGATACCTGTAGAAAAAGAAGTCAATAATTGCTAGGACAGGTGACTCATTTTTCTGGGAGTCAAGTGGCAGTTAGTCAAGCTAAAGTAACAATTATCTCATTACTGTGAGGCAAACTGTCAGTAATAGAGTGACACAGAAACCAAGAGGAGTTGAATTCAAGTCTTGCCTTGGACACAGAATATCTTTAACGCATGATCTACTGGTGTCCTTGGCAATTCTCTAAGACTATATTTTGCAGAGAAGATGCTGACCTGAATTGACAGAAAGTTTCCTCACTTGGGAGTTCCCTTTACCAATGAAATCCCAGGTCAGGTCCCTACCTATAAGACACAAATAAGTCTTTAGTTACCTGAAGTAAGGTAGGGTAAAATATATCATATATTAAAATATAAGCCAGTTTTCACTAAATTTCCTTTAAATAAAATTAAAGCTGTGTCAAACCTGTTTTTAAATGAATTCCTTCTATGCTTCCTAACAAAAAAAAAAATCTCATTTGAGAAAGAGGGTTTATATTTAGGCTGTTTGAGGTAGAGTAAACCATCCAGTTCCTTTAACTGGTTTTAAATAGTCCCAGAATCTCAGTGTTGGAGCTGGAAGAAAGCTCATCACCCTCTGGTCCCGGACATATCTGGAGAGTCTTTGCTAGAATTTCTTGGACAAGCAGGAGTCTGGCTCAACTTGAAGATCTTCTACCAGCTACCTACACGGGTAGCTCATTCCAACTGGGGACAATAGCTCTCACTATGGGAAAATTTTTCCTGATATAAAGTTGCCTTGAGGCAGTTTGTTGACAGCACATACTTATAGAGCACCATACTTGAAGTCAGGAAGCCCAGCATTAAAATCCTGCCTCAGCCACTTACTAGCTGTGTGATTCCTGGGCAAGGCACTTAAATCACTGTCTGCCTCAATTCCTTATTTGTAAAATGGAAATAATAATGGCACCTTTCTCAGGATTGTAAAGATTAAATGAGATTAATATTCATTAAATGCTTAGCATAGTAGGTGCTTAATAAATATTTATTTCCTTCATTCATTCTGTCAACTACTACTCATTGCTTCTAATTTTGCTTTCTTAAAATAAGGAGAACAACTCTCCACCATGTTACAGTTTTTCAAATACCTTAATAATGTTTATATATTGTACACTAGTTTTCTCTGTTATGCTGGATGCCTTCTTCTTCTTTCTAGGTGACCAGCATCTTTCCTAAATTATGGTGCCCAAAAATGAATATAATACACTCAATGTGGTCTGACTAATATAGAGTAAAAGTGACTATCACCTTATTGTTTCTGGAAGATAAAAACTCTCAATGCAGCCCAAGATTTCATTGGCTTTTTTTAGTGTTCTATCATACTGCTGACTCAATGAATTAGCAATCCACTAAAAGCTCTCTATATTTTTCATGCTGCTAATCATGATTAACTATTCCTCTCTCATCATGAACTTATAAAGTAAAATTTCTGAATCCAAGTCTAAGATTTGACATTAATCCACACGGCATTTCATTTTATGAGATTCAAGCCAGTGCTCTGGCTGATCAAGATCTTTCTGGATCCTGACTGTTGTCCAGTGTTAGGTATATTGGTGTTCCCTGAAAATCTGATGAATGTGCCATGTATTTTGTTACACAGGAGAGTGATAAACAGATAAATTTGCACAGTCAAGCAGAGATAGATGACATTTTTATGTATTCCAATAATTTTGAGAGCCTTAGATAAATGTAGTAACATACAAGTTATAATACCTATAACTTCATCAAGAGCTTTATATGCATATATATAAAAAGGTATTGGGTTTATACATTTAAAAAACTGAAAGAAGATGTACCTACCATTCCATATAGAAGATCTAATGCTCTGAGCCTAATAGATTCATCCTTGTCATCCAAACACTGGAGAATGAGATCCTTATGAGACTGAACAGACTTAGGATGAGTTTTCAGGATTTTGGACATAGCAAGCAATCCCAAATACTTTACTAGTAAAAAAAAAAGGTACAAAATAATTGTTGTTATTTGTGTGCATAACACATACTCATGATACAAGTTTCACTGAAAATCTTTTTGTACCACACATTGTGCTAAGCACTATAAAGATGGAATAAAATAGTCTCCAATTTTTAGAATCTTATAAGCTAAAATAGGCAATTTTATGCATATATAATCAAGACACATATTGTAAGTAATAGTAACCCATCTATGTACAAGGCACCATCATGGATACAGACATAAAGAAAAAATTAATAACAAAAAGCTAGCTAATGGCTAAACTTACCGAGAATGTTTGGCTACTCAATGTAATGTACAATGAGTACAATGTACTCAATGTAAATTGAAGCAAGAGGCATTGTGCTCATCTCTGGGGGTATAGATAAGACACTATGTGCTCAAGGAGCTTACCATTTAGTAGAATAGAGAAGACAAATACACAAATATTAACTTGTTCTACATTAAAAGCCCCACTCAAACGCTTCACTATGGTAGAGGAAGGTTAACTGAATATGCTCCCAAACAGATTGTGTATGCTGTCCAAGGCCCAACCTAGTTAAGTATGGAGAATTCATTTCTACTAAGCTGGCACTAGGTGATGAAGTCAATGGACTTGGCACTCCTCACCCAGGCCCCCCACCCACCAGTATAAAATAGCCCTTGATTCTGTAAGGTTCTCTTAGTTTCTGCATTACTCTACATTACTTATGTCTGCCTGGAAGAAAAAGGATCTGAAATTTTAGATGATCTATAAAGATTAGTGATATTCTAAATGCCATTCCAATGACTGATGAAAATTAAGGCTGAAAGAATTAAATCAAACCAAAATTAAGTCTTGTTATTAATGAAATCAGGAAATTTGAGCTAAATGGAAGGCCCATTCAATGATTTTCCTAGTAAAGAAAATAACAGAGTTGAGAGTTGGTTTTATCATACCATTGGACTCTTGCTCCTATTGACATGATGTTGAAAAAAGCTGGAAAAAAATCACAAAACTAAGATGATAGAATCTAAGCAAATGTATCCTATATCATCTCAATTGGACTCGCACTGTGGCAGGGTACTCTTTTTAAATCTTCCCTAATCGATTCAATATCTCACTTAGCAAAGCAGCTCCATCAAACCTTTTCATCCTTCCCCACACTTCCATGGCTCCCCCTATCAACTTTCCAGCTGAGAATTGTGCTTGAGATTTCAATAAAAAATTGAGACCATTTGCTGAGAACTTCCCTACCTCACATCACTCAGATGCCTTCCACCACTATTTCCTCCATTGTCCCTGTCTTATATGAAGAGAAGAGCCTTCACCCTGCCAAGGCAAACCTCTCTAATATGCATACATGATTCCATTCTATCCTTTCTTCTCCAGCAGACTACCCCTTCTTTTTCTTTTTCTTTTTTTTAAACCCTTACCTTCCATCTTGGAGTCAATACTGTTGTATTGGTTCCTAGGTGGAAGAGTGGTAAGGGTAGGCAATGGGGGTGAAGTGACTTGTCCAGGGTTACACAGCTAGGAAGGGTCTGAGGCCAGATTTGAACTTAGGACCTCCCATCTCTAGGCCTGGCTCTCAATCCACTGAGCCACCCAGCTGCCCCCTAGACTACCCCTTCTAACAACCCAACTCTCCCTAATCTTCAATTGCTCTCTATATACTGTTTCCCTACTGCCTACAAACATGCCCATTGTTCCTCATCAAACAATGAAACAAAACAAAACAAAACAAAAAAACAAACACAATAACACTTTCATTTGAATCTTGCATTCTAGCTAACTTTTGTCCAGTGGAGCTCTTCCTTTTTTATGGTTAAACTATTATAGATGTCCTTCACTTCCTTTCCTCTCACTCTTCTGAATTCTTTGTAATCTGGCTTCTGACTTCATCATTCAATGATCTCTTCATTGCCATTATAATGGCATATTAATTGCCTTAATAATCTATTAATCTAGCAGTCTTTTCTCAATCCTCATCCCCCTACCTCTCTGCAGTCTTTGACATTATACATTACTCTCTTCTCCTTTATATTCTCTTTATACTCTCTTCTCCTTTATATTCTCTTATTCTAATATTCTTTATATTCTAGTTTTCCTATCCTGCTCTCTCTTGGTTTTCCTCTTCTTTACCTGGCCTCTTCTTTTCTGTATCCTTTGCTGGATATTCATTCAAGTTACATCCTTTATATAAGGGGGTCCTTCAAGGCCCTGCATAAGGTCCTCTTCTTCTATATTTCACTTGATGATCACATTTACTCCCATGATTTTAATGATCAATACTCTAAGCAGATGACTCTGAAATCTACTTGTCCAACCTCTCATATGACCTCCAGTCTCACAACTCTAAATGAATATCAGACATCTCAAACTCAAAATGCCCCAAACTTCCCCCTTCCATTCTCAACCCTTCCCCTCTTCACATCTTCCCTATATTGTCGAGGGTACCACTGCTATCCTCTCAGGCTCCCACTTGCCTAAGCTTCTAATCTAGGTGTCATCCTCCACTCCTTACTTTTTCTTATCTCCCACATAAAATCATCTGTCCTGTCTTATGTATCTTCTTAACATCTCTCCTATGAGCCCTTTTCTCTACTCAGATACTGCTACCATGCTGGTAAAGGTCCTCAGTAGTCTACTGTTTGGTATCCTTATCTCAAATCTCTTCCCACTGCAATCCATCCTCCATTTGGCTGGCTTATTTTCCTAAAACATAAATCTGAACATATCACTCTCCTGTTCAATCAATTCCTATTGCCTCTAGGATCAAATATAAAATCCTATGGCTTTTAAAGCTGTCCAAAACCTGTTCCACTTTCCCCTTTGTAGTCTTTGAACTCCCTACTGCACTATATGTACCCTGTGATCCAGTGGCACTGTCCTCCTTGTTATTCCTGACAAAAGAAACTCTTATCTTCAGGCATTTTCATTGGCTCTCCCCCATACAGGAAATATTTTCCCTCTTCATCTCTGCCTCCTCATTTCCCAGATTCCTTCATGTCCAACCTAAAGTCTTACTCTCTGGAAGAAGTCTTTCTCAATCAGTAAGACTACTAGAGACCTGATCTGTTCAACTGTTCAGTTGAACAGATTGCCCCTGAAGGTAAATGAGTCCATATTTTTTCAATAATTATCACCTTTCAGTCAACCAGTTGACATTTTTGGATGCCTGGCCATGGTTTATGGATTCCAACCTTGAAGAACCTTTCCACCACAGTTGTGGAGCTCACTAAAGTCATCCCTGCCCCAATTCCTTTTTGATGTGCCCTCCCAACTTGCTAAAAAGCAGTATGTGTTTAGCTAACTTTGGATGCACATTGATACTACCAAGGTCTGTGCGAGGTTCCTTTTTTATATATTGTTAACTGATGGTTAAACACAACTTTCTTTTTGTGTTTGTGTTGGTGGTGGTGACAGAGAGTTCACACATCAGGCTACATTATGAGGTTGAACAGTATTTGCCTTGGGACTTGAAACTGAATGCTAAAAAGTTGCTAAATGATGGACTAGACATTTTCTCTGATATCCATAACCTCTCAAATGTGATACTGGAAATTTGGGAGTCCTTGAACTAATTTTGAGGTCCCTGATCTAAACTTCCTGTGGACATTTAGAGCTTTTTCAAACTACATTTCCCAAGAGCCAACTGGCTTCCTTTCTTGCATAATCACATGAGCAAGAAGCATAATCATGTAGATAGAAGGATAAATAGTGAGAGACTGGATTTGTACTTCCTCTTTGGTGTTTTGGAGAGGAGCCAGGATGGGAGGAGGAGGTAATGGTGGGTCCTTTCAAACTAACTCTTAATTCGGCATGTGGCTTCATTTCTCTAATGACTACCAATAAATCCTTTAAAACCCTAATATTTTAAAATCTATCCTTTTATATCCATTATTTCTTACACAAACCTCTCCAAAAACAGAAATTATGCACAAAGATAAATCAACTTCACTGTTCGGATGGTCTAAGATACCTAAAAGACGATAGGAGGTTAAAGGAAAAATCCCCCCCCCCCCAAATCCAGGAACTAACAATCCTGAGATCTTTTCAGTGAAGAAACACTAGCAGACTCAAGGACACAACACAAGCTTATATCAAAACCCATTCCTACCCTCACTCACCCCCCCCTACCCCTCAACTCCCACTCCCCTCCCCACTTCTTTCCAGTGTTATTGAGATATCAGTTCCATTTGATCAGGATCAACAGCCAATAGTAAAAGCTTGCTGGAGGCTACAACCCAGAAGCACCTTTGCTCCAAACTAATGAACTGCCAGTGCAAGGATCAATGAGAAAACAAAAAGAGTTGACAAAAAGTCACCAAGACAGGACACTGGGTGGGTGGTGGGGTGTGCATGTGTGCTCCACAGCACTCTTATCAAGGGAAGTATAAAGAGCACTGTATGCTATCTGGGCCAGTTCTTACCACTAAAAAGTCAAAGTATTGAGGCAGAAATCTAAGCAGATGAACCATGAATTATACAGTGTGGGTATATATAATTATACAGAAGGCTGAGACACTTTAAGACCCAGCCTCTAAAGTCACAACAATGGACAGGGAGAGAAGGGAGTCAAGAAGTGGAAAGGAAAATAAGGGAGAAAAAAAGGCAGAAAATTCCAAAGATTACAAGAAGAAGAAATCTCAAAAACTTATAACATAAACAGATAAACCAACAGGAAAAGCAATGCCAATAGAAAGAAATATAACCTCTGGATCTGATAAATAAGTTCAGAAATCTATGAATAAATACTGAAAAATAAAGAAAAAGGATTCAACACTAAATGAGAGAAAGGACCTGGTAGAATTTGAGAATATAGACCTACAACATTTTGTTCACAAGGGGTTTAAAAGAAAAATGAGAAATATGAGAGCAGCAACATTGCGGAATTATCAACTGTGATAGACTTTGCTACTTTCAGCAATACAATGATCCAAGACAATTCTGAGGGACTTATGAGAAAGAATGCTATCCACCTCCAGAGAAAGAACTGTTAGAATTGGAATGCAAATGAAAGCTATGATTTTTACTTGTTTATTTGGGTATATGTTTTGGGGTTTTATAAGATTATTCACTTACAAAAATGAGCAATATGGAGATATGTATTGCACAATACGCATATAATCCAGAAAAAAAAAATTAAATTAAAAAAAAAATCAGAGAATTTATGTTATGTCTTAACAAACAAAAATAATGAGTAAAATAGAAAAACAAATCAGCAATGGCAAGCCTCAATGGGGGAAAAAAAGGGAGAAATAGATCAATAGACAGAGGATGCAAATAAACAGAAATGAAGAAATTAGAAAAGCAAAAAACAAAACAAAACAACACAATGATTACTATGTAAGCAAAACATACAGATCTTGAAGACAGAATTTATAGAGCCAGCCTAAGGGTCATAGGTCTTCCCGAAGAAGACAGGACAAAAATACCTTAACAATGTAATGAAGGAAATAATAGAAGAGAACTTTCCTGAACATCTGAACATAGAAAATATCTTCAATTTTTCAATAGAAAAAAAAAATCTACAAAAATAATCTTTCAAGAACTGCATGAGTGGAAACACAGAAGAAAAACAACCACTTGAACACATGGATTGATGCAGACATGATTGGGGATGTAGACTCGAGACAACCACACCAATGCAACTATCAATAATATGTAAATAGGTCTTGATCAATGACACATGTTAAAACCAGTGGACATGTGCGTTGGATATGGGGGGGAAGGGGAAAGTAAAAACAAGAATCATGTAACCATGGAAATTTTTTCTAAAAAAATAAAATATTTAAATCTAAAAAAAAAAAGAAAAGAAAACCACCGATAGAATAACAAAAAAAAAAATAATAATAATCTTTCAAAGTTGAAAACTTATTGAGTGCCTACTCAGTGCCAGGTCCTATGCTAAGTAATGGGGATAAAAAAGAGGGGCAGAAGACAATCCTTTACCTCAAGGAGCCTATAATCTAATGGCAGAAACAAATATATACAAAACAAGCTATAATTCAATATAAATAGGGAACAATGTGAGGGTTAATCCTATCTTCACAAATGAGATGGAAGGCACTAGATTTAAGAGGGGCTGGGAAAGTCTTTCTTGGACTTGAGACTTAAAGGGGGCCAGAGAAGTCAGTAGGCAGAATGGGAGACAGCCAGAGAAAATTCCTGAAGCCAAAATGGAGAGTCTTGCTCATAGAAAAGTCAATCAGTATTACTGGATATAAAAGATTATATGTAGGAGAGTAATGTATAAGAATGCTAACAAGGGGGGGGGGGCTAAATTATGAAGGGCTTTGAAAAACCAAGTAGACTATTTTATATTTGATTCTGAGGGCAAAAGGGAGCCACCAGATTTTACTGAGTATGGTAATGGTGGTGGTGAATGTTTGTAACATGATCAGATTGGATAGGGAGAGAATGGAAGGCAAGCCGGCCCACCAGTAGTCTACTGCAATAGTCTAAGCATGAGGTGATGAGGGTCTGTATTAGAAGAGTGACAGTGTCAGAAAAGAGAAGGAAACACACTTAAGATGGTTCAGAGATGAATAGCCATGGGAGATGAGTTGAAAAGAGAGTGAAGAATCCAGTGAAGCAACTCCTGGGTTGCCAATATAAGGGCCTGGGAGGATGGTATTACCCTCAAAAGTAATATGGAAGAAAGGAGTAGGAGGTGAGAGGGTTTTAGGAAGAAAGACAATGAGTTTAGTTTGGACATGAGTTTAAGATGTTTACTGGTTGTGTAGTTTAAGATGTCTGAAAGGCAGATGGACATGTGAGACTGGAGGTGATCTGAAAGTTTGGGGCAGAACAAGTAGATTTGAGAATAATCAGCATAAAGATGGTAATTCAATTCATGGGAGCTGATAAGACCACGAAATAAAGGAGTATAGAGTGAAAAGAAAAGAAGGTCCAAAATAGAATACCCTGGGATACCTTTTAGTAGAGGACATAATCTGCAAGAGGATATAGCAAGGAGACAAAGAAAGAGAGGTCAGGCAAGTAGGAGAATCTGGAGAGAGTAGTGTTCTGAGAAAGTACTGTGGAGAAAAGTGATCAACAGTATCAAAGGTTGCAGAGATAAAACCAGTGGAAATATGCATCAGCCATGGGGGGAGGGGAGCTCAGGGGGGTGAAGGGGAAAGTAAGAGCATGAATTATGTAACCATGTTAACTTTTCTAAAAAATAAATATTAATAAACGTTAAAAAAAAAAAGGTTGCAGAGAGAACAAGGAGAATGAAGATTGAGAAAGGGTCAATGGATATGGTAGTTAAGAGACCACAGGTAACTTTGGAGAGAGAGCAGTTTCAGTGGAATGAAAAAGTCAGATTGTATGAGGCTATGGACAAAGTGAGAAGAGAGAAAGCAGAAGTACCTATTGTAGATGACCTTTTCTAGGAGTTTAGTCACAAAGGGCAAAAGAAATATAAGGCAATAGTTAGCAGAAATTAAAGGATCAAGTGAGAGTTTTTTTCAGGATAGAGAAGACATGGGTGTAATAAGGAATGTACCAACAGAAATTAAAAAAAAAAAAAATGATAGGAGCACAGCTAGGTAGCACAGTATTTAGAGCATCAGGCCTGGAGGGTTCAAACCTAGCCTCAGACACTTCCTAGTTGTGTGACCCTAGGCAAGTCACTTAACCCTAAATGCCTAGGCCTTGCTACTCTTCAGACTTAGTATTAATACTAAGACAAAAGGTAAGGGTTTAAAAAACATGATAGAGTGGAGGTGATAAAAGGGAGGAGATGGGACAAGCAAAGGGGTTACCTTGGTAAGAGGTTCATCTTCACCATATGAGAAAGGGATGAAGGAGGAAATAGTGACAAAAACTATTTGAATGGCAGGAGATAAGAAAGAGGGTGCTCACAGCTAATGGCATCATTTTTTTTCCAATAAAATATGAGCCAAGGACTTCAGCTGGGAAAGTGGGGTATGGAAAAGCCTTGGAGGTATGGAAGAACCATAGTGAATAGGGCAGGGAGTAGATAAGTCCACCTTACTCTTAGTGCCTTCCCTTTGAGTATACCCTCAATTTATCTTGCAAATGTCTTGTTTATACATAAACTGTTTATAAGTATCTCTGATTGCTCTTTGATAGCAGGGACTAAGCTTTTGTCTTTCATTGTATGCCTAATGCTTAGTATGGTGCTGAGGACAAGGTAGACATTTAATAAATGCAAGCTGACTGACTCAAACCAGAATTTAAATATGCTAATACTGAAGAAAAAAAAATCAGGAAATGAATAAAGGAACAGACATTGATTGGCATGAAATAGAATTATTTTCTATGAAGTTTAACTACTATAATACAAATACCACAACAAGGAAACTAAAAAAGTCTAAAAACTGCCTAAGCAGGCAGGTATTTGATCTCCTTGCCAAATGGAGAGTGCAATATGGTAATCAATGCCATTTGGAACATAAGCTCATTTGTAGAACCTCATAAAGAAGATGGCTAATACTGCCTAATAAAAAAGCAAGGAGCAATGGAGGGAAAAACAAGCTTAGGGTAAATATTTAAGTAAGCCAAGTTATTAGAAAAAAAAATTCAGGATAAAAGTAGGAGGACAAGAGATAAACAAAAAAAAAATTGAAAAAAGATTGTAATTAATTCTTTTTTTGTAAAAGATTTCAGTGAAGCCACACTACGTGGACTTTAATATTATAGATTCCAAAATATGGTGTGTAAGACCAGGCTACACACAATAGGGCTTTTGGAAAGCAGAGCAGTGTCGGCGAGAAAGAAAGAAAATAAGAACAATCCAGTACCAACAAGTCAGCTCAGAATGTTCAGCCTTTGAGCCGTCTTTAATTTTTTATAATTTAATTTTTATAATTTTTTTCTTTAAGACCAGTTCCCTCCACAAGGCTGGCAAGAAAATCACATACATTATAATTAAAGTCTAAACAACATAGATTCAAGGTTACATGGGAATTTTGGCAGGATACACATTTTTTAATGTAGATTACATTTTAGTCTAAACAGCATTCAAAGGTTACTAAGACCTATTTTTATCCAAAACAATATTCATTACAGTTTTTAATTTTTTTAAACATATTTCAAAAGGTAATGCAAAGTGTGAATTTTCAAAACCGTGACTAAGTTCAATATGTAAAGCAATGATGTAATAAAATATTTTAAGTAATATTTTAAGCAATAAAGTAACAAAGTATTTTAAATTGCCATTCTTTGTCCTCCAGATTTCTCAGGAATCAGGAGAGATTAGAAGCAACTTCTATCATTTTGGATGCTGCTTTGCTGAGAGCATGAAACATTAACTCATTAATTGCTGGTTTACTATAAGGTGATTAGGGGATTTCTTTAAGGGGATTGCTGTATCTAGACTACAAAACTTGGGACTTTACTAGAGAAACTAACTACAACAATTCCAGTAATAAAAAGTATTGGTCAGAAGGGAGTCACACAGGGGGATCTTATTGGGGTTTCCATTCTTCCTGGGGCCTGTTTTTCAAGTCACAGGATCCAATGCATGACTTTGTCATCTGCATGGATTCAATGGGCCCTTGTCCCCTCTGTGGCCCTCAGCAATATGGCATGAGGAATTAGAAATGGTACTAAAAAAATGGGAAGAACAAATGGACAGAGCAACTGAGGACACTGACAGATCAATACTTAAGATATGTGAACTGAAAGATTTATTTTTGTTTTATGTTGATTCTTAGGTTGGTACATTCAAATTTGGAAGGACAGGCTGAAACAGGATGGAAATGAAACCATAAAATTATGAACAGCAAACAAATTTAATCACCAATACTATACTGTAGGACATGTAGTTACTTTGGACATGAATCTTCTGAACCCTGAGCAGGTAAACTTTGAATAAAAGAAACAACATCAATAACAAGCAATATATTTGTAAAACTCATTAACCCAGGAGTTAGTTCTGACAGGCAGAAAGAATATGCACAACTTCATGGATAACAGACCCTTAAATGTCTCAGAAAAACTGGGATATATTTAACCTTAAGGGCTGATATTAAGGAAGAACACTGACATGTATTTCAGTACTGGTTGGGGTGCATAAATCAGGTTGTTGACCCCAAACCTATAATCCTACAGTTATCAGTAGTTCAGGTAGCATAAATTTGTTTATAAGTCTTTCCCTCTGATTATACAAGAGATAATTTTAAAATGGTAGAATGGTGTTTGAAGAATGAAGTCACAGGAGAATCATGTCACAGAGAAACCATCTTGACTTACTCACTTAATAAGGTTAAGATTTCTGGAAGTTTTATAGGAAAATAGAGAGTCAAGAAGTCTTAGGGAACCTTTAAACTCAAGAATTATTTAATTTGTATGTTCCAGAAATCTGGAAAACTTTTCCTGACCACTCCCAAGTGATTTTCTAACATCTAAACTACTATAGCAAATAATGTTTATACAGTAGACTGTTTAGATAGTTTAGTAGTAGTTTAGATAGTAGTGTAAGTCACTCCCTTTATCTTGTGATATTTCTATAGTCTTAACCAGCTATTTTAACTAAGCAGTTATTAACTTTGTTCGTATTTATTATTATGTCTTCTCTATCAACTAGGAACCAATTTTTACAGATTATACTCTACACATTATCTGGCAGAATTATTGTTGTTTAGTCATTTTGGGTTGGGTTTGACTCTTCATGAGTTAATCCTGTTGGGATTTTCATGGCAAAGATACACAAATGGTTTGCCATTTCCTTTTCCAGCATATTTTATAGATAAGGAAACTGAGGCAAACAGGGTTAAGTGATTTGCCCAGGATTAAGGTCAGGGTCATACAGCCAAGTAGGTATCTGAGCCACATGGAAACATAAGATTTTCCTGACTCCAGGCCTGGCATTCTATCTACTGCACTACCTACCTGCCCCAGCCAACAGAGTATCTAGCATATATTAGACATTTAACTAACATGTTTTTATAAAATGACCATCAATTCTTTGTAGTAATAATGTCTTGGGGAAAAAAGATATGGGCATAAGGGAGGAAAAGAATCCTTGTTTCTAATCTTTGATAATTTATTTGGCTTAAAATGAACAATCATTACATCTAGTTTCCAGAAACTCTTACTAAAGTCTATGCACTGACTACTATCAAAAAGAAGTGTTTCCTTAGCAGAAAGATTATTTTTCAAAGGAAAAATTAAGTATGTAAATGTGAGTGAATGATATTTTATGCTGCTTAGAAAAATAACTAGGAATGCCAGCTGCTATTCCAACTAATTTATTAAAATTTTATTTCTAGTAATTATTTTTAAGATTTTCCATATTCATTCAGGCTTAGAATAAAAACATGTTTCTACAAGACATAAATATTATTCTATGTTGGAGAGTATCTTGAAATTTCTTCATCATCTTCTGTCCAAAATACATGTTCCTTTGGATTTCCTTGAGCTACTATTCAACAAATAAACTGGATCCTCAAATCTCAGCAAGAGGTGTTGTTACTTTAATAAAATGGACTAGGAATTATCTTTAAAAGTCACTCATTACTCGATTCTGTAAAGTGTCTCAAACTGGTCACCCAAAGGTTACATAAAGGAAACGAATGTGGTAGAAACAAAGGAAAAAAACTATGAATAGAGGATTAAAGACAAGAAGGAAGGAGAGTAACTTACAATTTTGGTCTGAATCTTCTATTAATATTCTTAATTTCTGAACACAAAGCTGAAAAGAAAAGTTAAAGTCAGTCATTATAGCTTTTAAAATTAGAGGGCTGTAATTTTTAGTGGGATAGGAGTCAACCCAGAAATCCTACAAGAGCAATTGCCTACTTCTCAGCACTCCCTCCACATGGTCTACCATTGCTTTCCTCTTCATCCCCAATATTTTGAAAAATGCTTCCCACTCACTAGCCATGTCTATGCCTTTAGACAACAACAGAAATAAACACTACAGGTTAAAGGAGTCCTACACCTTGCAGAGAGGCAAACATGTGATTACTGATTTCAGTATATAACAGCCAAAGAGGTATTTAGAGGCACCCAAATCTTCTTTCTCTCTACAGTCAGTTATACCTTTTAACCTCAGCTAATTTTGTTCACTTCACTGTGGCTCACAAAACAGAAAACAATAAGTTGGCAGAGTTTCTCTTTCTATGGATCTTCAACTACTCTGTATTCATGCATTTTCTGTAATTAGAACACAAAGACGGAGATGACCATACCTGGATGCTGGCACTGTGATTGGGCATTCCGGAAGACAAAGATATCAAAACTGAAAAGAAACAGTATCTATTAAACTTTCAGTTCAGACAAACCAACAACCAAATCTCAAGAAATACAAACAATAGTAGACATGTATTTAATTTTGAGCCTTTTGTTTGCTTCTTCACAGGTCTACCAATATAAAAAAACTGAGTATGGGGGCAACTATGTGGCTCAGTAGATTGAGAGCCAGGACCAGAGATGGAAGGTCCTGGGTTCAAATCTGGCTGCAGACACTTCCCAGCTATGTGACCCTGGGCAAGTCACTTAAACCCCATTGCCTAGACCTTACCACTCTTCTGCCTTGGAACTAATACACAGTATTGATACTAAGATGGAAGACAAGGGTTTAAAAAAAGCAAACAAACAAAAAACCACTAGTATCAGAGACCTCTGAGAACAATTAATTTTCAATTATCTGGCAATTTTTTTTTCACTTCAGTTCAGTTTCAGTCAATTCAGTGCCATTTAGTTCAGTTTCATTCAATATTCATTGATTAAGTGTCTATGGCAAATTTTTAAAAGATGAATCAGCTACCTTAAGCCTCAAGAAATTTCTAGATTGTACCTTATTACCATGTCATAAATACTAGGTGATTTTAATAACAGTGTAAATGTCAAATATAATTAAGGAGGTAGTATGCAAATTTAGTTATGACCCTTACAAAATCCTAATAGAAACACTTGGTATAGCTCATGTTGCTATATGTCTCCATGCACCAAGGCAGAGTACACTGTTCTTTCACAACTCAACAGAAGTTCCCTGATTGACTTTCAGACTGTGATCTGAAAAATTCATCACTCTTAAACCAACCTGTTGAAGAGACTCTGAATATGGCTAGACAGTAAGTCACTGGGCCCTTCAAAAAAGTTTAAGAGAACCTATCAGTGTATATTCAGCTGGTACTGCCTTTAAGATCCTAGGGTTCACTTCACACCATTAAGAGGAATTCAACTAATACTTTAGTGGGAGTTATTTATGTAAAAGTCAAAATGATAAAAATGGAACATGATGCCTATAACTAGCCCATGACTATGATAAATACACAAGGCATGCTCACTCTCTAGATAACAAAGTAATATTCATGTCTCTAGAGAATATTTCAAACCAAACTCACCATGAAACACTTTTGACCTTCTATGATACAAATGGGACATATAAAAGCTAAAAGATTCTGAAAGCATGGCATGCCCTCCAAAACCATATCAGAGGATTTCAATTTATAATAAAATATAAGGGACAGGATGGAATAAAACAGAAAAAATTAAGTATTTTCATTTAGAAAATATACGTATTTTTGAGATATAGCTAGACCCATATGACTGAGAGGAAAGGGACATTGTAAATTTTCATGTCTAACTCCCTCAGGTTTGCAAATGAGGAAACTGAAGTCCAAGAAGGTTAGGTGATTTTTTTCCAAAGACATATAACTAAAAGGGAGAAGAGTCAGGATTTGAAGCCAGCTTCTCCAACTTCTAATCTAATGGCCAAAACAGTATATGAGTTCCAATAATGTAATATTTATTTTGGAAAGGGCAAATATTACTGTCACTGAAATTTTTTTCACAGAATCCTTCTTTTCAATACATAAAATGCCTGTGTTCCATGGGAAAATATGGGAAATGCTACTCTTTATATGTAGATGATAGGGATGGAATAAGAACTAGATATAGAATTTCACTGTGCATACCCAAAGATTATATTTGCCCTCTGTAGCAAATTAAATGATTTTTAAGGTTACTCACAATCTTAGTCAAATTATGTAAGGAAAAGGTTTATAGTAATATGGATTAGGTAAGTTAATATAAAACAACAGGTATTACAACTGAGATATAATAATATTGTGGCTAATGTTAGAGTTATCTTTGTGTCTGTTTTATCTTCCTACTAGTCTATTCATTTCGTGAAAGCAAGATCCCAGTCTTCTCTAAACTGTTTAATCTTCCCAGCACCCAGCTGAGTGCTCAGGACACAGATGTAATAAACATCTACTGAATACAAACACATGAATCCCAGCTACCAGGATAGGCCATATTATAAATTATGGAGGCAATGACCTAAATGTAGGGTCCATCAATAAAAGGTTATTATTGTTTGCCTTTACCTCTGCTCCTAAGTCTGTGAGTTCTCTAGAATAGGCCAGTTTCTAACAATAATGCCACATTTTCCAAAATCGCTAGCCATATGTGTTGGTACATAGATCAACTCTGCATTTTCTGGGTTTTAATGTCTTCAATACAAGCAGAACTTAAGAAAACCAAACCAATAACAACAACAACAACAAAAACCAAACACAGTTGGTTTTCAAAAGTCAGAATTTTACTCCTCATTGATATTAATAATCTGATTTTGAAATGTTCCACAAAGTATAATAAACAATTCTTCAAAATGACATGAGAAGAAAAGGCCTCCACCTCATTAAGTGAAGGCAGAAACATTTCTACTTCCAAACTCCCAACTTGGGTAAGTCTAATGAACTCCACTCTATAACCAGGATCTAATCTGTAGGTTGAAGTATAGGGCTAAGTGGAACACCATGCTTACAAAGAATTTTTTTTTACTTTTTTTTAAAGGTCTTTCAGAATGAAGATCTTATTTTAGTCTCATTCAAAAAAAGAGCCTCCATCCTCTTCATTCTGACAAAACCCTTAGTTTCTAAGTTGCAAGGCAACAGTAGGTAAATGGTCTCAAGTTCAATGTGCAGTCACAATCAGAACACCTGGTAATGAAAGGGCTTCTTTTGGCCTCTGGGGCTCTCACTAATTTGATTACATTTAATTTAATTAGAGGAGAACTCAGTACTCCTATATCCTTTCAAGCAAAGATTTAAAAGCATCTGTTTCATCAATAAAGGTACAGTTTCACATAACATCTGGAATGGCAGACAAAAAAAAAAATGAACTAAACTCTAGCCAGGTGTGTGCCAGCTGGACTAGTTTTGCTTTAACTTTTACACTGCCTGAAAAGATAACATTATTCTCTAATGGGGAAATGATTATCCCTAAGCCTACAGTGCTGACAATGGGCAGATGTGCTTTCAAACACTACCATATAATTGAAGAATTAGATTAAAAGAAGATGTCAGCTTTATTTTGGTACTGAGGTATATATTAACATCACAATAGAATGAAATAAGAGGAGATTGGGTCTAAAAATGTAACCAAGAAAATGAATGTTTTGGGACAGTGATAGGCAAACTTTTTAAAGAAGGGGCCAAAGGAAAGGAAATGCTCATCTGTGGGTCTGTTTCTAAGGCAACTCCTTCGAAGTTTCATTGTATTGTATCCTACTCATTGTATTTGTCAGAACAGGAATAATGTCAGGGGCAGATAGAGCGTTTCAGGGGGCCAAATCTGGCCTGCGGGCTGGCAGTAGTTTTCCCATCACTGTCTTAGGGGCTTGAAATAGTGCCTGAATAATAAAGGTAAAGGGAAAAAATTTCACACAAAAATCAGAGACCCTCAGAAGACACAGTCATTGGCCTGGTACACTAACTCTTGACCACTTAGCTTTCACTATGGTACTTTTGTGACAAATTTAGGCCAAACAGATTTTCCCTATGGACTTAGATTTAAGAAGAGACAATACTTGATTTGGTAAGGGGCATGGTTGTGCCGGGGAAGAGGTAGTAAATGGCAAATTAAGGCATTCTCCCAGTACTCCTTGATGTATGCTTGTGAAAGGAATGTACATGCTGGAGCTCTTCTTTGGTATGAATATGAAATTGGGTCCTCACCTGCTATCACTGTGTTGACACATTCATAGAGAAGAGACATGGCAGAAGTGCTGAAAAGAGAGAGGCGACAAAATGACCAAATGTCCTTTAAAAATCTTAAACACCACGACAGTTCAAGGAAAACAAAGAGCTGAATGTTATTGATGAATTCAGCAAAATGGCTATGCCCAAATTCTTAATGTGTCTTTGGCTTTAGTTTCCAAAGAACATAACTCAACCTGAGAGAAGGGACAAATTTCTCAAAATTTCCACCAATCTGTGATGTGAAAACATAGAAGGTGTCTTTCAAATGGAAAATCACACAAACTTATTTGTATGAAAAAAATCTGCCTGCAAGAATAATAGCAACAATACCATAGATCAGTGAGGCAAACTATTCCCAGGGGGCCAGATGCAGACCATAGTTTGCCCATTAGTGCCTTAAGCAATTCCCTAATCACTATGCTCCCACATCCAGATATAGTGATTAGAGAATTGCTTAAGGAAGTGATGGACAAACTATGGCCTGGATCTGGCCCACGGGGGAATAGTTTGACCATCACTGCCCTAGATTGATGTAACATTTTGCTTTCTGAAGCAAATTCATCATCTCACATGAACCACTTATGATAACAAGCTCTAAAGCCTGGGGGTCCCTGCCAATATGTTGGAAGGCAAAGTTAGGGCCTCGGTGGGGCTGAAGGGGGTGGTGATCAAATCCCCTCCCCTCCCATGGGAGGCTTGAATTTTAAGGGACAGAGCTTAAGTGCCAGGCCACAGATAAGAACTTATTGCTACAGATTTCTGATCTAGAGCTCTGTAACACTGTGGTCCTTTTTCACAGGATAAATCCAAGACCTGAGTTTGGTGAATGTCTTTTGTCTCTAAGCTCATTATCTACTATGATTAAAAATCAAATCATCTAAAGACAAGACTCTACAAGTGTGGGAAAGATTGGATCAAAATAGAATCAACTTGCTTATTTATTAATGAAACAAATCAGATTTATACATTTTCCTAATCTTTATTAAAGCTTAAGATGTCTTATCTAAGTAAGTTTTGGTTTCTTCATAAAGAAGTTTTAAGTTCTTCCAAAAAATATCTTTTAACAATAGATCCAAAAAGATCTAACAGACCATCATGTTTCTGCTCAACTTCAACATGCTAACTCCTCAGAAATATTAACATAACCAGGATAAGAAGAAGGAGGGGACAAATACACACTGTATTTTATATTTTGTATTCCATTCCTAAAAACTAACATCATGAAGAGAGGCATGTAACACAGAAGTCATATCAGCATTTATAAGTAATTCAAGTACAGTAGAAAAAGCACTTGACAGAGATCTGGGAAATGAGGGTTGGAAGATTGGACCTCCCATGAAGTGTGTTATATCTTGGGCAAGTCATTTCTATCCACTCTGAACCTGAGGCAGAGAGCATTGCTATATCTTGCTATTATGAGGAAAATCAATTATGCTAGTGAATAATCCTCGAAGTTCATTAAAATGATGAACTATAATAAAGATAGAACAAGAAGACACAGGACTAACCTATAAATAAATACTAACCAAATTTGATATTCTTCCTGAAGAAGTATTAAATTTGAATAGTAGTCTGTACAGAAAATAACTGAACTCTTTCTTTAGGATTTAAACAAAGGTTTAAACCTAGATTCTCTGGCTGTTTAACAGAGAGAAAAAAAAATCATAGCAGGAATCTTTCTTTGCCTTTATTTTGAAAATAGAGATAGTATTTTGCTACAGTGGTAGTGTCTTTCTATAAAGACCTACTAATATAGTTAAAATTTAAATTGTCCACAATCCAAACACCTATTGCATGTTAATGTAGAAAGCTTTAAAGCTTATTGGTATAAAAAAGCAATAGGATGAGAAGAATCTCAGAGATAGAAGGTATCTTAGAGATAATCTAGTCTTTTGTAGGAATAAGGAAATGAATGGCTGAGTAATAATTTGCAGAATATTACAAAGGTACATACTGGCAGGGTAGGGACTAGATTCTAGCAATAAGGATTCTTGGTCAAGAAATCAATTTCAAATACTTGTACAAAAATATTCATAGCCACTCTCTTTGTGGTGGCAAAAAAAGTATAAAATAGGGGAAAGGGGTGTCCCACAATTGGGAAATGGCTGAAAAAATTGTGGTATATGATGGTGCTAGGATACTACTGTACTGAAAGGATTGATGATCTGGAGGCTTTCCATATGAACTGGGAGAACCTCAATGAACTGATGCAAAGTGAAATGAACAGAACCAGAAGAACACTGTACACAGAAAGTAAAATGTGGAAAAATCCAATGTAATGGACTTTGTTACTAGTAGAAATGCAACAAGCCAGGAAACGCCTGAGGGACTTATGAGAAAGAATGCTAACCACATTGAAAGAAAGAACTATGGGAGTAGAAATGCAAAAGCAAAATATATGGCATCACTTATTACATGTATATATAGGTATGTGATTTGGAGTTTAGGCCTTTAAAAAAATTGCTCTATAGCAAAAATGGATAATATGGAAATAGGTACCAAGTGACAACATTTGCACAACCCAGTGGAATTGCTTGTTCACTCTGGGAGAGGGAGGGAAAGGAAATGAATCATATAAACATGGGGAAAACTTTTTAAATAAATAAATAAAATTTAAAAAAAGAAATCCGTTTCAAAGCTAATGCCTAAAAATAGATTCATTTCCTTTGGACAAACAGGTAACAAGCTCAATTTGTTCATTCAATCTGGGCCAATTATTTTAACACTTTGGAGAGATATCTAACACACAAGTCATAGTAGCATTCTTAAGTAAGAAATAACACTTGATAGAGAGCTGGTGAGGTAAGAGTTCTAGGATAAGCTTTCCCATGAAATGTTATGTCTTGAATAAGACACTAACTCTCTGGACCTCAGTTTCCTTCTTTGTAAAATAAAGGGTGAAACTAAAAAGGTTTTATGGTTCTCTTTGCCTCTAACATATTATGATTCTATTGTTATGATTAACAGATGCAATTTTAAACCAGAACCTTCTTTTTCTGCAATGTGTGGTTAAAAGGTTTGATCTGTCAATCTATCTGAGAAAAAACTTGGGGACCACAATTCAGAGATTCACATATATGATCTTAATTAATGAGCTGAGAAAAAGAAAACCTTTCTTTAAATCTTCCATCTTAACAATAGTAAAATAGAGAAAAACATGACAGTTTTATTTATAAAAAAGAAGTGCAACCTGCTCAAAATGATAAAAAAAACAAAAATCCAGGCCCATAGCCTATAGAGAAGAACCTTCATGATCCATGAGATTATCCATGGGACAGTCCATTAATGTACTGTAGAAAAGGGATTTCTTTTCCTCCTCATCATCAACAACAACTGACCAACTGCTAAAAACAAGGCACATAGGTACAGGAACCTCAAGAGTAGCAGCACCCAACCAAATGGCATATCCTGCTTTCAACGAACCCCTCAAGGCTTATCATCTGGTGAATGAGCTCCTGTGAAGGAGGCAAGCATCTCTACCAACTGCCAACCAATCACAGGACAGGTAAGACAGCCTAGCTGAAGCAGTAAGGGCCCTTTAGGGAGAGACGGGAGGGAGCTTGTGATAAGTCAAACCAACACCACCATCCCTCAGACTCTGATAAGGATAGCCCTAGATGCTTAACCTATTTGAAATATCAAGGCTTCCAACCCACTGTCCTCAACCATCAACCTGGGAAACAAACCCTTTGGAAATGCAGCTGGCAGCTGTTCCCACAGGTGCTACAACCACATCTATTAAAGACCCAAAAGAGAAATACAGGAGGTCCTAACTTCAAATGTAGCCTCAGATACTTCCTAGCTGTGTGACCCAGGCAAGTCACTTTACCCCATTTGCCTAGCCCTTGCTACTCTTCTGCTATGGAACTGATAGTCACTATTAATTTTAAAACAGAAACTAAGGGCTTAAAAAAAAAAAAGATGTGATTTTATCAGTGGAAATGACATTACAGAAGAGGCATTACCGTCTTTCCATCTGACTTGTAGATGATACCTCCTCTTATCTCTTCCACTAGAAAGTGAGCCTCTTGAGAACAAGAGCTGGCTTGCTTTCTCTTTCCCAGAGCTTTGCATTTGGTAAGTGCTTAATGATTGTTTTATTCATTCATTATTGTATGTGGGCTAGATTTCAATTTTCTAAGCGTGAATTATTTATGACAAAATTTTAATCAGAGCCTGATTTTTTTCCCTATGACTCAGGACACTATGGAAGATAAATACATCTGAGTACTTTCTCTCAACAGAACAGAAAGCTTCTTTTTTCCTAGTGAGTAAATCCTTAAGTTTCTCATTAAATATATTTTGAGTACTGATCCATTAGAATCTATTAAGAACATAAAAATTACTTCACTCAAATCACTGCCTCTTCACTAACAATTAAGTGTGAGTGTATGAATCAGCGAATAAGTATATATAAATTATCTATTAAATAGAAGATAATTAACAGAGGAAGGGACTAAAATTAAGAGAGAATGGGAAAGGCTTCCTGTAGAAGGTAGGATTTTAGTGGTCACTTTAAAGGAAGCCAGGTGAAGCCTAATAGGGAAAATTGTTCCAGACATGGGAGACAGCAAGAGAGTGATAGAATGTCTTTTTCATGAAAGCCAGGGCCACCAGATGAAAGAAGTGATGGTGGGGATTAAGGTATAAGACAACTGGATATGAAGAAGGAGGCTAGAAGAAGGAGACAACATTTTGTTTTTGGTACTGGAGGTGACAGGAAACCATTGGAGTTTATTGGTTGGAGGGCAGTAAGATGACTGGACCTGTACTTTGAGAAAAATCACTTTGTTACCTGAATGGGACTAAAGTGGGGAGAGATGTGAGGAAAGCAGATCCACGATCAGACTAATAGCCTGATCCAAGCATAAGGTGATGAGAGCTTGAATTAAAGAGGTGAAATTGTCAGAAGAAGAAAGAAGGATATTTGAGAAAGGATGAAAGACGAAATAGACAAGACCTGGCAACAAACTGGATATGAGAGGTAAGAGATGGTGAGGAGTCCAGGATAATTCTTAGACCATCTTGAGGAACTGAGAAAATGCTGACTATTACTTGTAACAATAATAGGGAAGTTTGAAGTTGGGAAGGGTTTAGACAGAAAGTTGGTTGTGCTAGAGTTGCCTATTGAACATCCAGTTTGGGATGTCTGAAACGCAATTAGAGATATGAGACTAGAAGTTAGCAAAGTAGTTAGGGGAAGATGCCAGATTCATACCAAAATGTTTTAGGGTATTTAGGGTTTTGTAGTTCTCTAAGTTTTTCTGTAACATTATTTCATTAGTTGCTCTCCAGAACCCTGTGAAGCTGGCAGGTGAACTGCAATTATTTTCTTTCTACAAATGAGGAAACTGAAGCTCTCCGAAGGAAGGTGACTTGCCCAAGGCTGGTTAAGTGGCAGAGTTGGAATTAGAACCTAGGTCTCCTGGTTCCTACTCTAATGTTCTTTCTAATTACACCAAACAGGTCATGCCAGTTCAATTCCCTCTTGTTATCTAATCGAAGCACAACTGAGGCTCAAATGAAGAAGCCTAGCAATGAAGAATGGCACCAAAAGGAATCATTCTCAAAACAGTGATTTAATGAAAACAAAACAAAGTTACTTTATTATAGAATCTAGAACAATACAAATTAGTATGAAATTAAACAATTTAAAATTTTATTGAGTGCCAGGAAATTTAATGACAATTTAAAAGAATTCTAGATTGTCAGAGTGGATAGGATCTTAAAGGCAAATTAAACCAATAAGAATAATCAAAATGTGTGTTATGCTTAAGTTTTAAAAATGTACCGCCCACACTGGGTAGCTCAGTGAATTGAGAGCCAGACCTAGAGACAGGAGATCCTAGATTCAAATCTGGTCTCAGACATTTCCTAGCTGGGTGACCCTGGGCAAGTCACTTGCCTACCCCTTACCACTCTTCTGCCTTGGAACCAATATACAGTATTGATTCCAAGGTGGAAGGTAAGGGTTTAAAAAAAAATTTTTTTTTAAATGTAATGCCCAAGAGTGTTTCAGAATGATCTAATTACAATATATATTACTATAAATAACATAATATAGACCCATGAATATTTATGAATTTGGTCTTCAAATATCTATTTTAAGTAATTACATATTTAAGAAAAAGAACATTTTTATTTGTTTGGAGACTAGGAATTGAAAATTTTCACTTCCAACTTACCTATGTATTAGGTTGGTGAGAGGTTCAATCAGTTTCTTTCCCAATCTTGGTTCTAAGGGGGTAAGAGCACCAAACTATTTGAATAAAAGGAAAAATTAATAGGTTATTTTGTGGCAGTGATGTGGTTGTATAGTGTTGAATAATGAGAAATGGTACTCATAGATCCTATGTTTTTACTAGTTAGCAGATATTGCCAATTAGAATGTAGATTCCAACCCTAGCCTTTCCTTGTGCCTTCCTCCCAGTTGATAAGAGCTTGCAAGCTTGAAGGGGAGGGGATATGAGCTACCTTGAAGGTTGACAGGTGATGTTAAGCAGGATATGGGAAGGAATATCACACATGCACACTGGGGATCTCTGCAATTAAGGGAAGATCTTTATGATTAGGGGAAATTCCCCAAACTCTGTACATGCCTTCTTTCTCTTTTCATGCCCTGAAAATAACCTTATGACATGTCAACTCTTAAAACACAACTCTAGATGGATCAATCAAACAGATTTGAGGTAAATGACCTCAGTAATCTAGTTTTCCATAAACCCAAAGACCTCAGCTTTTGGGACAAGAACTCACCATCTAACAAAAACTGCTGGGAAAACTGGAAAACAGTATGGTAAAAATTAGGTTTAGATCAATATCTTACACCCTATACCAAGATAAATTCAAAATGAGTAAATGACTTAAATATAAAGAGTGAAATCATAAATAAATTAGGTGAACACAGATTATTATACCTGTCAGATCTGTGGGAAAGGAAGGAATTTAAGACCAAGCAAGAGATAGAGAACATTGCAAAATGTAAAATGAATGACTTTGATTATATCAAATTAAAAAGGTTTTGTACAAACAAAACCATGCAACCAAAATTAGAAGGAAAGCAACAAACTGGGAGAACATTTTTTATAACAAAACTCTCTGACAAAGGTTCAATTTCCCCAAAATATAAAGAACTAAGTCAATTCTACAAAAAAATCAAACCATTCCCCAATTGACAAATGGTCAAGGGACATGAATAGGCAGTTTTCACAGGATGAAATCAAAACTATCAATGAGGACATGGTTCTAAATCCCTCTTGATTAAAGAAATGCAAATTAAAACAACTCTGAGGTACCACTTCACACCTAGTAGATTGGCCAATATGACAGCAAAGGAAAGTGATAAAAGTTGGAGGGGATGTGGCAAAATTGGGACACTAACTCACTGCTGGTAGAGTTATGAATTGGTCCAACCATTCTGGAGGACAATTTGAAACTATGCACAAAGGGCTTTAAATGAATGCCTGCCTTTTAACCCAGCCATACCACTGCTGGGTTTATACCCCAAAGAGATAAAAAGAAAAAAGACTTGTACAAAAATATTCATAGCTGCACTCTTTGTGGTGGCAAAAAATTGGAAAATAAGGGGGTGTTCATCGATTGGGGAATGACTGAATAAATTGTGGTATATGTTGGTGATGGAATTATTTTGCTGAAAGAAATAAAGAAATGGAGGAATTCAATGTGAATTGGAATGACCTCCAGAAATTGATGCGGAGTGAAAGGAGCAGAACCAGGAGAACATTGTACATAGAGACTGATACATTATGGCACAATCAAATGTAATGGACTTTTCTACCAGTAACAATGCAATGACCCAGGACCATCCAGAGGAACTTGGGAGAAAGAACGCTATCCACATCCAGAGAAAGAACTGTGGAACTAGAAATGCATTAGAAAAATATCTGATCAACTATGTAGTGCAATAGGGATGTGATTAGGGTTTTGATGTTAAAAAAAAAATCACTCTACTGCAA
Organism: Gracilinanus agilis; assembly: GCF_016433145.1. Lineage (NCBI taxonomy): Eukaryota > Metazoa > Chordata > Mammalia > Didelphimorphia > Didelphidae > Gracilinanus > Gracilinanus agilis. Next base: position 729,220,257 of record NC_058130.1, on the reverse strand, counting down.
ATATGAATAACAAGGAAATAGGTTTTGAACAATGATACATGTATAACACAATGGAACTGCTTGTCAGCTTTTGGGTGTGTGTGTGGGGGGGGGGGTAGGGGGGATCATGAATCATGTAACCATGGAAAAATATTCTAAATAAAAATTTTAATACGATAACACACACCTCTCCTGAAAACCTACATGGCCTCTCCCTCTGCCCATTTTCCAGGTTTTTCAGCCAGGAATGCTCCTGTACAGCCTAGGGGAGGAATAATCTGAGGAAAAGTAAAGAATGCCCAAGGATGGGAGGAGGGTAATCTTCAATAAATCTAGAAACCTGAAACTTTCCTGCAACCCATGGCCATTTCAGTGGCCATTCCATCTCTGAAAGGGCCTTTCCACCATCTCCAACAATCTGGAAAAAATATTTCATGCCTTTAGATAAATGAGATGACTACAATTCTTTGGGTGAGAACCAGCATTCTCTCTCCCATAACAAACTTATTCTCCCACAATAGTAGGATAGAGACCACATTTATCTTTTTTTTTTTTTAGAACAAATCAAGTTTGTAGCAGGTGTTTCTTCCTGAGCATGTTGGTTACAAGGCAGATATTCTCACTCCTTTAGATCAATTTATTGTGATTTACTGTGTAGTCTCTTTTGACGACAATTATTAAGTGGTCTGTTTTGTTTTTTAAATAACAAAGTCAAAGGACCTGGAACTTAGAAAATGATAATGACTTTTTGTTTGTTATTAATTTATTTGAATATACTTTTACAAATATTAATAGTTTCATCTAAGATTTTATTCCTTATACTCTAAATTTACTTAATTTCCTTTTTTTCTGATAGTTATTTTATAAGAAAAAACATTTAATCCAAATATTCAATGTTAACTCATGAACAATTTTCCTAATGAAATCAAAAAACAATAATCATAGCATGGAAATACTTGCCAATTTGATAATCTTAATGAGGACCCAATTATTAGTGGAAGAAGTCATCAACTTAAAAAATAATGGAGCAAGGGAAAGGTAGTTTTTGGGATTTCGTCTGGCCAGCTCACAGATGACATTCACTGCTGCAGACTGCACACCTGTGAATATGAAGAGAAGGCCATCAGTAGGGGAGAGCTCCACTCCAGCAGCATCTAATTACTTTAGTACCTACAGGCAAGAATGCCACAAGTCATTCTAAGGGAACCGTTTTTTTCATATTCTCACCCTCTAAATATTCTTTCTTTTAGAGAGAAAACATCATATTAAATTTTCTGTGGAACACTTTTGTCCATTCATGCAGTAAACATCCTAATTTGGTCTCTCATCCCTTCTTATCTATACTGTAGCTGGTTTCTGATTGATGTTCTTGACTTAAATCTCTTCCTGCAACAACCCTTCCCTCCCATAGATGCCCAAAGTATATTCCTAAATCTAAAGCAGATTCCCAACCATGTCTTTCTTTTTGACTGATCTCCAAGAGCTCCCTATTCCGTTAGGATTACCAAATCTTCCATTTGACATTTAAAGTCCTTGAACACTTAGTGCCAATTTAGCTTATACATTATTCCTCTTTACTCATCCAAACTAGCTTTTTATTATTCTTCATAAACAACATGCCATCTCCAATCTGTCCTTGATGCCTAATTTAATTCCTTCTTCTCCTTTCCCTGCTATTCTTTAAAACTTAGCTCAAAATCTCACCTCTTACATTATAGAAGGCATTCTTTGACCATCCTTTTTTCCCAGAGTTGCTGTTGTTTCCCTCCTACCTTGAGTTTATTTGTGTTTATTTTCCTTGATAGAACTCCATGAAGATGGGGTTGATTTTGTTTGTTTATTTGTTTCCATTTCTGTCTCTAGGATTGGTCATTAACAGTAGCCTGAATAGATTCAAAATGGGACCAAGATAATATCTGGTCCCAAAGATTCCATGTACTAGGTTCAGCTTACTTTTAACTTTATCCAAAGATCTATTTCAGTTTGAAATTAACCTTTCTATCACTTTAAAGAAAGTGACCCAGACATCTTTCTTTTTCTTTTCAACTCATTCAATGCAAAATTTTATAACTATAAAGGGTTTAACTATTCAAACTTAGAAATGAAAAAAAAAAATCCCAACTACAAGAGTTCCAATAAGAGGCCATTTTAAAAATTTGATCTTGATTACATTTTCATAGAAATGGACTCATCAAAGGCCACCTTGGCTACCAAACACAAGCAGCTTTATTAAAATACCAAAGACTACAGAAATGTAACCAACCAGGATCAGGATCCTCAAGCTTCTCTTTCAGGCGAGGGAAGGCAGGGCGGAGGGACTCGGGGTACTTCAAGAACACTTTATACATGATCAGCACAGCCTTCTTCCTGATGTAAGGCTTCGTATGCGACATCTATGAACCAGACAAACACAGGAGATGCAAATACCATGAAGGGCAGACTTGCAAAGGTTCATTTTAACTTCCCCACCCCACAAAAGTGCAAGCAGTATTGTAACTGTTAGGACTTTATATGTGAGAACTGATTTTGAAAGCTTAAAAATCTCTGCCTTTCCAGATCACTCATGCTTTGAAAGATAATTTCTTTAAACAAACTATTTTATTCCTCACAATAAAGTGTAACTGAACTAGAATAACCCAATTTCTACTTATCTTCTCATAAGGACCCAAAAGAAGACATCTCCCCTAGATTTACCAGTCTCTACATAGTACAAAGAGGCTGAGCTCAGTCCTGACAAAGCTTTTGATTCTACAGTAATATCTCTCCCCTTGAATCCCATCTTTATTCCTGCCTCCTATTCTTTACTAAGCTTCAGGGTTTGGCTAGTTTCTCACCTCCACCATTTCCCTCGGATCCTTAATAATATTACCCCAAATTAGTGTGTTTACTCAACTCAAGAGTTTATCATCTATCTAGCACCTGTTTTGCAGAGCGTTCTCTAAGGGACTAAATTGGATTTAATTGTTTCATTAATGAGATTAAAATGGATGATTGCTAAGGCTTTTCTAGAGACAGAGATAAAGAGAGAGACAGACATAGACAGCAGCATAAGGTACATATAAAAAGATTGACTATTTACTAAGGCATATAAACATCACAACATCTACAAAAAATAGATAAGCAGAAATAATAAATGCAACTTTTCCAGATCATAATGCCATAAAATTTATAATCAGTAAGGGTTCATATAGAGGCAAATTAAAAATTAATTGGAAACAAAGTAATCTAATTCTTCAAAACTGGTGGTTCAAAGAACAAATCATAGAAACAATCACTGATTTCACTGACAGGAAAGCAAAATGGAGATAATAAATGGGATTTATTAAATATAGTCAAAGCAGTACTCAGGGCAAAATTTATATCCCAGAGTGCTTATATCAACAAAATAGAGAAAAAGGAGATCAAAGAATTGGGCATGTAACTGGAAAAAACTAGAGACAGAATAAATTAAAAATCCCCAATTAAAGATTAAATTGGAAACCCTAAAATTAAACGAGAAATTAATAAAATTGAAATTAAAAGAACTACTGAACTAATAAATAAGACTAGGAGCTGGTTCTATGAAAAAAAAAAGTAGAATAGATAAAGTATTGGTTAATTTGAGTAAAAAAAGAAAGAAGAAAATCAAATTACCAGCATTAAAAATAAAAACGGTGATCTCACCTCTAATGAAGAGGAAATTAAGGCAATTTATAGGAGCTGTTTTGCCCAATTATATGACAATTTAGGTAAAATTGAGGAATATTTACAAGAATTTAAATTGCCTAGATTAACAAAGCAGGAAATAGAATGCTTAAAAAATCCCATATCAGAGGGGCAGCTGGGTAGCTCAGTGGATGGAGAGCCAGGCCTAGAGACGGGAGGTCCTAGGTTCAAATCCGGCCTCAGACACTTCCCAGCTGTGTGACCCTGGGCAAGTCACTTGACCCCCATTGCCTACCCTTACCACTCTTCCACCTATAAGTCAATGCACAGAAGTTAAGGGTTTAAAATTTAAAAAAAAAAAAAATCCCATATCAGAAAAAGAAATTGAATAAGCCACCAATTAAATCCCCAGGAAAAAAATCCCCAGAGCCAGATGGATTTACAAGTAAATTCTATCAAACATTTAAAGACAATTAATCCTAATACTATTAAAGTATTTGAGAAAATAAGCAAAGAAGGAGTACTAACAAATTCTTTTTATGACACAAATATGGTACTGATTCCAAAACCAGGCAAACCAAAAACTGAGAAAGAAAACTCGACCATTCTTCTTAATGAAGGCAATTTGGAATTATACCCAAAGAGTTACAAAAGAATACATGTCTTTTGGGGGCAGCAGGGTAGCCCAGTGGATTGAAAGCCAGACCCAGAGACAGGAGGTCGCAGGGTCAAATCTGGCCTCAGACACTTCTTAGTTCTGTGACCCTGGGCAAGTCACTTAAAACCCATTGCCTAGCCCAGGGGTCGGCAATGTATGGCTCTTTCTGCAGGAGCCATAAAGTCAATCACGGCACAGTAACTAACAGTTTACACATGACGTCGTGCATCACGTGATGCGTCACGTGATGCTTCATGTGATCCTTTCGGTACCTCCACTATCTTCTAAGATAGAAGCTCCCTCATTGATATTGCCATGCAAGACGAATCCTGGTCTTTAGTTCGACTTGATAGGTGTGCTGTGTGTTCCTCCTTCTGCCCTCCTTTTACTCTTTCCACACCTGTTACTGACATCTTGGGGTTCTGTATAGTGATTGATCACTTTTGTCTACATTCTCTACCCCTCTGCCTCTGATTTACATGACTTTATCTCAGTGCATTCATGGGGTCTGCACTCCCTATTTGTGGGGTTGTTATTGTTTTTAACTTTTCTACCTGCTCTTAAAGGGAAACTATAGTCAGATTACATCTTTACATATGCTTCATTAGTGAGAAGCATTTCTCCCCAGTGGTTGTTTCATTTGATACAGAATGACTGAGTAGGCAGCACTGATAAACACCTGGACCAGGAAATGTGTGTGATGTGTCCTGGCCAGTTTTCCATGAAAAGGTACCCTCCTCCCCCACTACTTACTAATGCCTGCACACAAGGCATGTTATTTTCTGTAATCTCCTGATCTCCTACTTAATTTATGTGGCCAAATGGCTTAACCAGCAGGCCGGCAGCTTTTTCTTCTCCTGTTGCCTGACTTGAGAGAGGGAGAGGAAAAAGTATTCTTCCCTGAATTTTTCTCTCTTTATTTCAGCAATTTTCTTAGTGTAAAGGAGTTTTATATGTATGTGTGCAGTCATATCAGTACTATAATGCCCCATTAAGTCTTGTTTTTTGATTAATAATCAAAGTCATTTTAATTAATAATCAGCAAAACCATGAAGCATCAGAAGTCACATTAATGTACTTTATTCATCATTGGTTAGCACATAATAATGCTACTAAAAATAGTTCAGAGACTTATTGTACTTTAAAAGTGTTGTTCTTACATAAAATGTACATTATTTACTTGTATTCAGTGTTAAAAATATTGTACGGCTCTCGTGAAATTACATTTTAAAAAATGTGGTGTTCATGGCTCTCATGGCCAAAAACGTTGCAGACCCCTGGCCTAGCCTTTAGAACTCTTCTGACTTAGAACCAAAACACAGTATTGATTCTAAGGCAGAATCTTATACCTTTGAACTACTTTACCCAGGAGCCCACCAACTTCCTGTTGTTACGTGCTGACATAGACAGAAGTTAAATTCAGTGGATTTTCCTTCCTATGAGAGCAGTTGTAAAAGCAGGACTTTTGAACAGGTAGATTAGCTTGGGCACATGGTTTTATTTTGTTACCTTTTTATTCCTTTACTTCTAATGATTATTAATAAATCTTATAAAAAATATTTGAAGTTACTGTATATTCATTTTAATTTTTACACTGATGGTGACCACCGAAGTTGGAAAAAGAATTCTCAATTTTTTTAAGATAGCCTAGATAAATTTTGCAAAGCTGCGTTTCTCTCCTGCTGTTTCTGGTACCCTCTTTGTATGAAAATATTTACAGCTATGCTTTCTGTGGTGGCAAAAAATTTGGAAAATGAGGAGATGTTCCTAATTTGGGGAATGGCTGAACAAATTCTGTTATATGATGGTGATGGAATACTATTGTACCATAAGGAATGATGAACTGGATGTTTTCGGAAAGAACCGGAAAGACCTACATGAACCGATGCAAAGTGAAATGAGCAGAACCAGGAGAACATTGTACAAAGTAATTAAACATTGTAGGTCAATCAAATGTAATAGACGTTGTTATGAACACCAATACAATGATACAGGACAATTCTTAGGACTTATAAAAAAGAATGTTATTCACACCTAGACAAAGAACTTTGGAGTAAAAATGCAGAAGAAAACAGGATTTATCACTTGTTTATGTAGGTATATGATTTCAGGTTTTGGTTTTTTAAAAGTATTCTCTTATGAAAATGAATAATACAGAAATAGGTTTGGAGAGATAATAGATGTATAACAGAGTAGAATTGCTTGTCAACTCTGGGAGCGGGGAGGGGAAAAAGGGAGATAGACAACATTAATTATATAACCATGGAAAATTTATATGTAAATTTATTACTGGAATTAAATAAAGTTTTAAAAGGGAAAAAAAGAAATAAGGAAGGGAAAGGGTGAGAGAAGAAAAGAGACAGAGACAGAGAGACAGAAAGAAAGAATATGAAAATATATGCTATCTCTTTAACTAAACTGAATATACAGCCCTTCCTAGAGGTCAAGGCCCATACCAGTCAGTCAGTCAGTCAATCATTGGACATTTATTAGGCATTAGGAACTGTTAAGAGCTGGAGATATAAAGAAAGGAAAAAAGTCTGACTTCAAGGAGCTCCTATTCCTTATTCTCATCCCACATAAGTCATCAGCATTTCTATATATTTCCAAAAAACTCAGCAGCAAGAGTTAAAAAGAGAGATTCCATTTAAAATCACTCGACAATATAAAATACTTGGGAATCTATTTACCAAGACAAACTCAGAAATTACATGAACACAACTACAAAACACTCTCCACACAAATAAAAAAGATCTCAACAGGGGCAACTGGGTAGCTCAGTGGATTGAGAGACAGGAGGTCCTAGATTCAGGTCTGGCCTCAGACACTTCCCAGCTGTGTGACCCTGGGCAAGTCACTTGACCCCCATTGCCTACCCTTACCACTCTTCTGCCTTGGAGCCAATACACAGTATTGACTCCAAGATGGAAGGTAAGGGCTTTAAAAAACAAAAAAATAATTAATTAAAAAAAAAAGATCTCAACAATTGGAAAAACATTAATTGCTCATGGGTAGGGCAAGTTAATATAATAAAAATTATAATCCTACCTAAATTAATTTACCTATTCAGTGCCATGCCTATCAAACAACCAAAAAAAATTTTATAGGATTAGAAAAAAACATAACAAAGTTTATCTAGAAGAACAAAAGATCAAGAATATCAAAGCAACTAATAAAAAAATGTGAAGGATGGTGGCTTAACGGTATCAGATCTTAAAATGTACTATAAAGTAGTGATCATCAAAACGATCTGATACTGGCTAAGAGATAGAAAGGTGGATCAATGGAATAGACTTGGGGTAAATGACCTCAGCAAGCTAGTATTAGATAAACCCAAAGATCCCAACTTTTGGAACAAGAACTCACTACTTGACAAAAAGTGTTGGGAAAAATGGAAAACAGTATGGGGGAAATTAAATTTAGATCAACATCTCACACCCCATTATCAAGATAAATTCAAAATGGTTAAATGACTTAAATATAAAGAGGGAAATTATAAGTAAATTAGGGGCATATAGAATAGTATACCTGTCAGATCTATGTGAAAGGAAAGAATTTAAGACCAAGCAAGAGACAGAGAACATTACAAGATACAAAATGAACGATTCTGATTGTATTAAATTTAAAAGTTTTTGTACACACAAAGCCAATGTAACCAAAATCAGAAGGGAATCAACAAACTGGGGGAAAAAAATTTTATAACAAAAATCTCTAGCACAGGTCTAATTTCTCAAATTTATAAGGAACTAAGTTCAAATGTAAAAGAAAGCAAGCCATTCCCCAATTGACAAATGGTCAAAGGACATGAATAGACAGTTTTCAGTTGAAGAAATCAAAACTATCAATAATCACATGAAAATGTGTCCTAAATCCCTCTTGATTAGAAAAATGAAAATCAAAACAAATATTAGGTATCACCTCACCCCTAGCAGACTGGCGAATATGACAGTAAAAGATAATAATAAATGTTGGAGGGAATGTGGCAAAATTGGGACACACTAATGCATTGCTGATGGAGTTGTGAATTGATCCAACCTTTCCTTCCACCTTCTTTTGCCAGACTCTACTCTCAGTTCCCACCATAATCTCTATCCCATGATCCTTCAGTTCTCTCCTAGACCATCTCCCCTGCACTAGTATCTCTCTCCCTCTTTCCCAATCTTAACTCTTTGATAAACCAGTTCTACTCAATACAGTCCTTTATCTCAATAAAGTATGCTCACTTATCATACTGATCATGCCCTGAAAAGCTTCAATTTTAGATTATTCCCACCATCTGCTACCTTCACTCCTATACACAGACTGCTAAAGAAAGGTAGGGAAAAAAAATCACACAATTCTGACTGGGTCCTCTACAAATTCATTACATAATCTCACTACTATTAGGCAATCATTCTACTCCCTCTTATTAACTACCTTCTTCACAGTAGCTCTTCCAAACTTTTTCATTACTCATTAAGCCTCCCATGGCTCCCACTTTCTCAGCTGAGAAATCATATTTTACAGAAAAAAATTGTGGCCATTCACCATGAGTTCCCTCTTCTCATATCACTCAGATTTCTTCTGCCACTATCAGTTCCTTCACCATTACCTCACGTTAGACTTTTCCCCAAGGACAAACCTCTCTATTTGTTCCAGCAATCTCATTCCATTTCATCTCTTCCAATACTTTGTCCCCACTGTCATCTCCACTATAAATTATCGTCAATCTCTTCCTATCTACTAATTCCTACTGCCTACAAATATACCCATTTCTACTTCATTCCCAAGAAAACTCACTTGTTCCTTACCTCCCTGTTGTCATCTTATATCTCTTTTGCCTTTTCTGGTTAACATCCTTGAAAAAGTCATCTATAATAGGTACCACCACTTTTTCTCCTCTCTGGGCACTTTTAAACTCCCTACAGCTTGGCTTCCAATCTTATAATTTCAATGAAACAGCTCTCTCCAAAATTACTGACAATCTCTTAATTGCCATCTCTAATTTCTTTTCTAAATCCTCATTCTTCTTGGTCTTTCTGCAGCATTTGAAACTGTTGATCATTCTCTTCTCTTTTATACTCTATTTTCTCTAAAATTTTAGAACAGCACTTTCTTCTGGCTGTCTTTCTCCCTGACTACTCTTCTGTCTTCTTTGCTGAATCCTCCTCTAGATCATGCCCTTCTAACTATAAGTATCCTTCAGGATTCAGTCCTAGGCTGTTTTCTCCTCTCCCACTACTTTACTTGGTTATCTCATCAGCTTACATGGATTTAGCTATCATCTACATGCTGAAGATCCTCAAATCTACTATTTTGCTTTAATTTCTCTGCTGACTACCAATCTTATATCTCCAATTGTCTTTCAGATATCTTGAACCAAATTATCCAGTAGACTTTTGAAACTCAACATATTCAAAAGAACTCATCTTTCCCCCTAAATTTTCTCTACCTCCAAACTTCCTTCTTATTGTCAAGGAAAACATTGCCCTCCAGTCTCCCAGGCCTCCATTCTTCACTATCACCCACTCAGCTTATTCAATGTTGCAAAGACCTACTGATTTCAGCTTTGCAACATCTCTCATATACACTCTCTTCTGATACTACCATCATCTTGTACAAGTTCTTATCACATCATGCTTATGTTACTGCAAGAGTCAACAAGTGAGTTTGCCAACTGAAGTCTCTCCCCATTCCAATTTATCCTTGATTCAATGCCAAAATAATTTTTCTCATGGAAATAGGTATCAAGTGATAATACATGTATAATCCAGTGGAATTGCTTGTCAGCTCTGGGAGGGGGAAGGGACACGGGGAAGGAGAGAACATGAATCATGTAACCATGGAAAAATATTTTAAAATAAATAAATTCATTGGGAAAATTGGAAAACAATATGGGAGAGATTAGGTTTAGATCAACATCTCATACCCTACACTAAGATAAATTCAGAATGGGTGAATGACTTGAATACAAAGAAGGAAACTATAAGAAAATTAGGTGAACATAGAATAGTATACCTGGCAGATCTATGGGAAAGAGTAAATTTTTAAACCAAGCAAGGGTTAGAAAAAATTACAAAATGTAAAGTAAATAATTTTGATTATATTAAATTAGAAAGTTTTTGTACAAACAAAAACAATGTAACCAAAATCAGAAGGGAAACAACAAACTGGGGAAAAATCTTTATAACAAAAAATTCTGACAGAGGTCTAATTACTCAGATATACAAGGAACTAAATCAATTGTATAAAAAAATCAAGCCATTCCCCAATTGATAAATGGGCAAGGGACATGAATAGGCAATTTTCAGATAAAGAAATCAAAACTATCAATAAGCACATGAGAAAGCATTCTAAATCTCTCATAATTAGAAAAATGCAAACCAAAACAACTCTGATATCACCTCACATCTAGTAGATTGGCTAAAATGATAGAAGGGGAGAGTAATGAATGCTGGAGGGGATGTGGCAAAATTGGGACATTAATGCATTGCTGGTGGAGTTGTGAACTGATCTAACCATTCTGGATGGCAATTTGGAACTATGCCCAAAGAGCAATAAAAGACTGCTTGCCCTTCAATCCAGCCATAGCATTGCTGGGTTTGTACGCCAAAGAGATCATGGATAAACAGACTTGCACAAAAATATTTATAGCCATACTTTTTGTGGTGGCAAAAAAACTGGAAAACGAAGGAATGCCCTTCAATTGGGGAATGGCTGAACAAATTGTGATATATGCTGGTGATGGAATACTATTGTGCTCAAAGGAATAATAAACTGGAGGAATTCCATGTGAACTGGAAAGACCTCCAAGAATTGATGCAGAATGAAAGGAGTAGAACCAGGAAAACATTGTACCCAGAGGCTGATACACTATGGTAAAACCGAAAGTAATGGACTTCTATACTAGCAGCAATGCAATGACCCAGGACAATTTGGAGGGATTTATGGAAAAGAATGCTACCCACATTCAGAGGAAGAACTGTAGGAGTGGAAACACAGAAGAAAAACAACCGCTTGAACACATGGGTTGATGCGAACATGGTTGGGGATGTGACACTAAACGACCACACAAATGCAACTATCAATAATATGTAAATAAATCTTGATTGATCACACATCTTAAAACCATTGGAAATGTGCATTGGATGGGGGGGGGGGGAGAAGGGAGATGAAGGGGAAAGTAAAAACAAGAATCATGTAACCATGGAAAATTTTTCTAAAAAAAAAATATTTTAAAAAATAAATAAAATAAATCCTCAAAAATAAATTAGGCAATGAGCTTCTCAAGGGTAGGAACAGTCTTTTTGCCTCTTTGCACATCCCCAGGGCTTAGCACAGTACTTGACACTTAATAATATTCACTTACTAAATAACTATTCTAATGGAGGAAACACACCAATAACCATATTAAAATAAAAGATAAAGACAAGATAAAATGGAGTTAATCTCAGAAGGAAGACAATGGCCATAAGGGTGATTCAGGCAAAGTTTCTTGAAGAAATGAGATTTTAGCTGACACCAGAAGGAAGCTGGTTCAGCCAGGAGGCAAAGAGAGGACAGAGAAAATTTCAGGTAAGAGAGATAGACACTGAATATGCCTGTGTCATTTGAAATTAGTGTAAGCCCTGGAAGACTACGTCTCCCAGGACTCTCTCTGCTACAACTTCCCCAACACCTCCCACTTCCTTTGGGGGAGGTGTCAGAGAAAGTATAAAAGGGAAAGTTTGGCGCCTTTTCTCTCTCCACCTTGGAGGCTGGCTGGGCTCTCCACCCTAGAAGCTCTGCTGCTTCTATGCTAGAAGATCCGCTCTCTACCCTGAGACTCTGATCTCTCTCTTGGCGCCTTTTCCCCTTTCTTCTTACCTCTTAGTTTTCCCTAGACCTTTTCCTTTCTAATTAAAATAAAACCTAGTTATTCAAACCCTAAAGTTTGTATCTGATCATTCATTTGAGGGCTCTGATCAATTTCCCCAGCTACCTTCCTTTCCCTTCCTCTACCTTCCTCTCTCCTTTCTCCTACCATCCTACTTTCCTCCCTTCACTTTCAACACACAGGCCTAGAGCAGAGATCAGATATTCAAGGGAAAAGACCAGTGTCACTTGATCCTAGAGTACAAGGAGGGAAGTAAGCCTCCTAGTTTTTCTGGCTTCCTGTAAATTCCAGCTAAAACCTCACATTTGCAAGGTTTTTTTAGTTCTCGTGAAAGCCAGTGCCTATTCTCTGAGATTATCTCCAATTTATCATGTCTAGCATTTGTTTTTACGTTGCTGTTTTCATGTTTTCACGTTGCTGTTTTCATGTTTTCTCTGCCATTAATATCATGAGGCAGGAACTAGGTTTTGTTTTTCTTTGAATCTCTAGTGCCTAGCACCAGGTACCTAGCAGGGCTATGATAAATACTTGTTGAGAAATCTTATTTTGTGAGTCATGGATTCTGCAAGTCTGGTGAGGCCTATGGATTCTTTTTCAATAAAAATGTATAAAATAGGGGCAAATAGGTGACTGTGAATTGAAAACCAGGGCTAGAGACAGGAAGTCCTGGGTTCAAATCTGGATTCAGATACTTCCTAGCTGTGTGACCTTGAGCAAGTCATTTAACCCCCCATCGTCTAGCCCTCACCACTATTCTATCTTGGAACCAATACACAATATTAATCCTAAGGCATAAAATTAGGAATTTTTTAAATGCATAAAATAAGAGATAGGATTACAAAGATGACCAATTATAATGACGTAGTTATCAAAATATGAGAAAGAACACATTCTTAGATCCCAAATTAAGAACTCTCATTATGGACCTCCCTATTAACAAAATCCTAGAGAACTCAGGGTTACCTTCATGCCATGATATCAAAATATAACTTTAGGGATATGTAGAAAGGATAAAACAAATACCAGTCACTGATTTGTAAAATGAGTTGCTTTAAATTAAATAGCTTAAACTATAAATTGAAGTATTCTCAAGACCTCACCTCTTTTAAGTCAACAACTCATCTTTATATTCTTTAAGGTGGTGTAAGTTTTATCTCTCATTTTATATATGAGAAAACTGAGGGTCAGAAAAGAGGTGGCATAGACTTGAAATCATAAAAAGGATCTAGTTATTTCTGCCAACTTACCAGAGTCATGATGTCATTTGCCAAATCTCTGGCGAGATCTGGAGTAACAAAACAGGACAAACCAGTCAGTGCAACTCCAGTATCATACTGATTGGGGCTACTCAGGTCCTGCAAAGAGAGAAGAGAGAACAATTTAACCACCCATCAAAATCCACTCTACTTGTGATAAGCTACATTTCCAGAGAAGTATTATATGTGGAATGAATAAAAATAACATTCATAAATATGAAGAAGCATGAAATTTTCATTCACATTATTTTGTGGTCTAAGCTAATAACCAAACAATATATCTCACCCAATTTGTTTCTAAGGAAACAGCTGATGTAGGAAAACAATGTTTTAACTGGAGAATTTGGAACACACTTAAAAATATATTTTAAAACTATTTCAGGTGGAAATTACTAGATACTACTATTCCATAGATGTAATTATTCACCTATTTTAATAAATCAGAACCAGAAATGTACAAGTTAGTTTTCCTCATTATAAGAGCATGTAGTAGAGTTGCATATCTGTAGAAATAATGGGTCTAAGAAAATATCACTTGAAGAGTTGGTTTTAGATATTAACAACAACAAAAAAATTACCATAAATCTAAAAGTAATAGTGACACAGTTTTGGGAAATAGTAAAATATGACTAAATGAAAGGATAAAAGTTTGGATAACTACTCAGAACTGAATGATTAAAAGTTCCTTCGCCCTCTAGTAGCAATAGATAACTCATTATGAGGCTCAGAAATTGTTCATTAAGTGTGGGCAGTTCTATGGCTCACCTTGAATTTTCATTGATTCCAATTAGCAAGAAAGTATAAAAATAGAGGAGAAAAATGAGATTGAAGTCTTGATTCCTTCTTCCTTTATATTGCCTTCATCATCTCTTTATTTACAATTTTGAAGCCTATTAAAAACCACATTTTTAGTACTTCTAGAAATATTAAGAAATAATTTTCCTCTTGTCTAAAGAGCCTCCTTCCTACTAACCCTCTGACACTATCAGGTGTTAGGTTAAGGACAAAAGGCCTTTCATAAGGGAATAGATTAAAGATAAAACTGAAGTCTGAGTTCTAGTCTTCCACAACACTGAAGAGATTAATACATACTAATACTTGCTCAAAGAAAATGCTCTATAATCCACTGAAAGGGAAGTACTCTCTTCTGTTATTTGGAACATATCCTGAATGTTAATCTCTGGAAGAAGTCACATTGATTCCTTGAAGGAAGTGGTCCAGGAAGGAATGAGACAGTAACTTTGTTATTCAACTGTTTCTGACTGCTAAATTCAAACTATATTTTAACTTCTTTAAGATTCCTATAAATGTTATCTCAAATAGTCTTAGAGGGGTGAAGGGGAGACATTTCTGAGGGTCTAGACATTTCTCACCTTAAAATCAAAAAATAGCTTGGATATTAATGTTAAATTAAATAAAATTGTTTCTGGCTAGTTGAAAACGCTGAGTATAGTATTAATATTTTTTCTTCAACAATTACAACATAATTTTGATGTTCCTGCTCCCCTGGTTAGGGAAAAGGTAGTGTTGTATATTATTTTGAACTGCATTTGGGTTGAAGTTTATTCATTAAACATCTACTAGGAAATTTAATATGGAAATTAAGAGATACAAGAATATGCAGCGTCAAATTTTCCATTTGAGAATTATAAAAATATTGATTTTGCTATAAGCCTGTGAACTTCATGGCTGAAGGGCAACAAAAGCAAAGTTCACCCTAAATAACCATAAATTTATCAAAAGTTCCTTGTTTCCATACCATTCTTTTCTAAATAATTAGAAAAGGGTCACCTGGAAGCCAAAGAAAATTGCTATGGCATTTTACTATATCACTAGAGAAGATAAAAAAACTCTAAACTCTGTAAGAATGACTAGTCAGGTAGAACAAAGAAAGGTTCTCAGAAAATAAACAAATAAATGAATGATTAAGCAAATAAATAAATGAATGTACAAACAAACAAACAAATAAATAAATAAATAAATGGATGGATGAATTAATGAATATGTTAGTGAGTAAATAAGTAAATAAATGAATAGATGGAGTGTAGTAAGTAAGTTACTTTAATTTGTATTGAATAGGAAAGCACAAGTTCATTTAAGGGGCCCCTTTCTAGACTTCCAATTCAATGACTATTGGCCTACAAGATCAAGGCCAAACTTTACCTTAATATTTAAGGTTTAAATTGCACCTTAACCTAGCAATTCAAGAACTCATCAAGCTCCCATTCTAACTTTTCCTCTCTTACCTCTCTTATCTTCCTCCCTACCCCCCACATATACACATGGAGTTTTTAAGTAATTCTCATTTATTTCTTAAACAACCTAAAAAACTAAGTGATTTGTCCTAGGTCAGACTTGAATTTACTAATCCCAAGATAATAAGTCCTACTCCCAACCAGTTCCATTTCTCCTTCTCTAATAACAACCTTCTATGCTCTCCTTTCTTTTCACCATGTATCTAACCACACCTCTCTGAATGTACACCTCAGAGCTTTCCATGGCTATCTCAGCCTCCTTGACTTGACCCTCCTGGAACACCTTTGCATCCTAAGGATCCACTTGTTTGGTAATAAGCACATGCTACCTTATGTTTAACTTCTCTGTATAGGGGTGCAGAGGGGGAGATACCTTGAAGAGACGGTATTGGGTAGAACTAGGAAATACACATCTATGTATATGTCGTTTCTCCCCAGCCAGAACTTAAGTTTTTATAAGAGTAAGGGCTCTGACCTATACCTCTCTTTATCCTCAAAAGAATATAGAAAATAAAAAAAAATTTTTTTTAAACCCTTATCTTCCGTCTTGGAATCAATACTGTTTATTGGCACCAAGGCAGAAGAGTAGTAAGGGTAGGCAATGGGGGTCAAGTGACTTGCCCAGGGTCACAGAGCTGGGAAGTGTCTGAGGTCAAATTTGAACCTAGAATCTCCTATCTCTAGGTCTGACTCTCAATCCACTGAGCTACCCAGCTGCCCCTAGAAAGTAAATTTTCAGTGATGCTGACAAAAATTTTATTTAGCATGAATTCTTAGCCTTTGGCATGAGTAAGCAAATCTATGCCTTTAGCAAACAACCTTGAGTCATCATAGTCTCCAAAACCTCAAGTCAGTCTCAGTTTGTATCTTCCTTCAAAGTAATGAAACCCTGGTCCTAAATCTACAACACCAAAGAGTCATTCTGATGTTTCCAAATTACCTTTTTCCAATAACATAGGTGGATGTGTCATGTTTATATCTGATTTCCAAAGCTGAACTCACTCACATTCTTGACCCTGCACCTGAGTTTTTTTCTGGTTTGTGTTCAGACAAGGGCCAGAAGCATAGCTAAGCAGAATAAAGAAAAAGGAATGGCCACACTCAGCTCACTCTGGTCCATTTTGGAAAAAATGTAGCTGCTATCAATGGTTAAGAGTCTGCTAGCTGCTAATTTGTAAATTACATATCTTAATCCATTATATTATCTTAAGTATTATATAACTAAGGAATGAAATCAATGCCTCCTCCCCAAAATATGTCTGAAATACAGAGACTGGAAACATTTTTAATCACTTTCTGATTTTCTTCAAAGAGGAAAGAAATCTGCTTGAAAGAAGTTCATTCAATGTTAGTTAACACAAGAAAAATCAGCCTCAACAAGAAATATAAAACCAAAATTGATGCTGAATTTCTTCCCAAAAAAGTCTGTTGTAATGTCACTAGACATCCCCTTAGGGAGAAATCAAAAGCAAAGGCAATAATGATCATTTCACATATGGACACAAAGAGATTAGAAATCACTTAATGTAGACACCTTAATGGATCAAGCCTCAAAATACCCAAGAATATTAATAACTGTTAACTTATATAGAACTTATGGGGTTGCAAAGTGCTTTGAATGCATTATTCCATTAGAAGCAGCTAGATGGCAAAGTGTACAGAGCACTACATCTGGAGTCTGAAAGACTCAAGTTAAAATCAGGCATCAGCGGGATCGTTGCCCGCATCCTCCACCAAAAAAATAAAATAAAATAAAAATCAGGCAGCAGACACTTACTAGCTGGATGATTGGGTAAATCACTTAACCTTTTTAGGCCTCAGTTTCATCATCTGTAATAAGGGAATAACAATAGTACCTACATTCCAGTGCTATTGTGAAGTTCAAATAAGATAAAGGGAAACATTAAAGCATTATATAACTTTTAGCTAATATTATTATTATCTTCACAAAAACTCTCTGAGATCAGCATTATTACATTTTTCAAGATGAAGAAATGGAGGCTCATAGTAAAAAGCTAAAAGATGATATGTGTTGAATAATTTTTCTGGAATCCTCCAAGCTTTTGAAAAAAAGGGGAAAAAACACCCCATTATTTCCTATAGCAACTGTTTTTACTTTTTGTTTTGTCTTTTCTGAGGAGAAATAAATAACTATACAGGAAACTTCCTTGCTAGATTACTTTGTAGTAAGGTCTAGTCACTTTTATATTAGACTGACCTTCAAACAGAGATAATCATGGATCTACTATATTCCTCCTAAAGGAGAATAAATGGCTTTTCGGAGGAGAGAAACACATGCACAGAAAATAGTGAGAGTTTACTAAAAAGTTGTTCCAGATGAAACAGATTACTTACCTTTCGAATTTGATTGGTAGTCAGCATAATTACATCAGTTCCTTCATGAAAGCACTGAGAAGCAGCTAGATAACCAACTCGCTGTTTATTTAGAAAAACAGAAGCATTACATTTTTTGCCACGGTCATCATTCTTGACTTTTTTGGAACTCAACGCTCTTGCTCTAGAAGCATCAGTCCCAAGAAAAATAACAACTGCAGTCATGAAAGAACTACAGGTTTGATCTCATGGGGAGGTATCAACTTTGGCTAGCTAAAATATTTATTTAGCAGATTTCATTGCAACCTAGCATTTCAATGTCTTTTATTTACCATTTTAGGTAATGATTTTAAAAATACTACATGACATTCAACAAATCTTTGCTTAATATTGACAGAGGATCAATTACTGGTTTGGTTTTCCACTTTTCCCATTTCCACCCACCTTTATCTTTGTAATCAGTGACTTGTTAGAAGCTCAAAGCTATAATCTACTTCATCTTTTGATTGTCTAGCTTTTATAGTGGACCAAATAAATATCCTAAACTACATGCTTGTGAATTCCAAAGTATGTTTTACAAATATAATTGTAAGTTTCCATTTTTGCTGAATATAGTACATATCTCTTAAGTAATATTGAACAATTGTGTTTTGTAAAGCTGCTAATGCCTGAAGTGAACCTACTGATTAGCCAATAAGCAGGTGTTAAAAGAAGGAAGCTACAAGGAATAATGTTTCCTCTACAGACAATAACCACAGCAATATGCTCACTTGGGTTCCACAGTATCAAAAAACAACATAGTGACTTCAGTTCCTCTTGACATTGGTACATTTACAGATTAAGCAAACAGCGATTTAAAAATCCTAAGTGTTTCACTTAGAAAAACAGGAAGAAATTATCAGAATTGAAATAGTTCAGTCAACTGCATTTAACAGTGGGAGTCAAACCTTGCTAATGAATCTATAAATCCCTACTTCTGGATAAGCAATATTCAAAAGATCCAGTCCAGAATTTTCTGGTTATATGAAAAAGTCTTCTCTTACTTAGTCTATCTCCAAGATGGTTATGATGCAACAATAGTGAAAAGGGAAAGGAAATTAGGAGTAGTGTCCCTTCCTCTTTCCTTGATTCTTTCAGGGTCTCAAAGCAGCAAAGGTAGCATCCCTCTCTAACTTCTTTATTTCTATATAAGATCCCAAGGCTTAGAAGAAATTTCCAAGAGGGTTCTTCCCCAACAACAAAAAGAGGTTGAGGATCCTTGTAATGGGCTTTGAAACAGTGACAGAATTAACCATATTGAAAAACGAACACAATGGCCTCTTACCTTAAATGTAAACTTTGAAGCACTCATCACTTCAATAATGTTGAAAGCAGCCCAGCTGATGTCATAACCCAACATCTGTAACTGTTAGGAATAAGAATAAGACATTGTAACATTATAGATCCTTCTTAATGATCCCTGAACTCTAAAAAAGAGCGAGGGAAGTAAATGAATGAGATTTAAATATATGATTTATGAGATTTAAGTAAATCTCATAAAGAATAAGATTTAAAGATATGGAGGAAAGCCACATTAAGATAGTATATTTCTTTGAATGTGTGGGCACTTTAAGGCTTGATATCTACTTGAAATTTGGCAAAAACTTTCTTAAAGGATAACATACAACTACTAACAAGAATGTCACATTTTATATTTGTATCAACGTGATGAAATCCCACGCCATGACCATTAGTTTCTCTACAATGTGAGGGATCATCTAGATGTTGTAATGAGACAGCATATGTGCACTTTAAGAGTTGCTAGGCCCACCCCTAAAATTTAATCACCCAAGAGTTAACATTCTGATAATAGACATACATCCTATCTCTAGCTTGTCTAACTTTGTGACAAAGTTTAAACTCTCTTTATACTCTCTTCAAGAATATAATAACAGAGGGCTCCAAGCCAGGAGTCAGGAAACAAGCATTTATTAAACACTTACTATGTTTCAGGCTAAGCCCCTAAGGAAGCAACCAGTCTAATGAAAGAGACAACATGCAAACAACTATGCAGGTAAGTAGAAGGTAACCCTAAAGGGGAAGCACTGGCAATATAGGGAATGAGGGAAGAGAAAAAAGAGAACAGAAAGAGGAAGTTGAACTGAATCTTATGGGAGGCCAAGGAAGCACAGGCATAGCCAGTGAAAAGGAAAGAAGTCAAAATGGAGTATATTATGAGAGGAATAGCAAAATCAGTATCACTGGACCACTGAATAAATATAAGAAAGTAAAATATAAGATTGGACAGTAGTAAGGGATCAGACAGGGAAGGGATTTAAATGCTAAACAAAGCAATTTATATTTGATCCTAGAGGTAACAGGGACTGGATAAGCCACTTGCCCTTTGTTTGCCTTGGTTTCCTCAACTGTAATAACATTATAACAGCACCTACCTCTCAAAGTTGTTGCTGAGAGGATCAAATGAGATAAATAATATTTGTAAAGCATTCAGTATAGTGCTTGGTACAGAGCAGGCACTTAAAAGCCTGACTTCTTCCCTTATTTTAACATAAATATTTTGTTGTTCAGTCATTTCAGGCTAGTCCAATTCTTCATGATCCCATTTGGGGTTTTCTTGGCAGAGATACTAGAGTGGTTTGCCATTTCCTTTTCTAGCTCATTTGACAGATGAAGAATAGGATTAAGTTGACTTGCCCAGGGTCACAAAGCTAGTAAGTGTCTAAGGCCAGATTTGAAATCAGGAAGAATAATCTTCCTGACTACAGGCCTAGCACTGTATCCATATTTATACCAATGTGCCACCTAGCTGTCCCAATACTTTATTAATGTTTTTAAAGTACTTTCTACCCCTAATGCTAATCAAGGCTAAGAGAAAGCACCATTACTATGCCTTGCTATTACTATAAAGGGTAATGGACTTGGCATCTGTTAGACCTATGGAAGAAGTAGTTCTAACTCTATGATATATTTTTTTTTAAACCCTTAACTTCGGTGTATTGTTTCATAGGTGGAAGAGTGGTAAGGGTGGGCAATGGGGGTCAAGTGACTTTCCCAGGGTCACACAGCTGGGAAGTGTCTGAGGCTGGGTTTGAACCTAGGACCTCCCGTCTCTAGGCCAGACTCTCACTCCACTGAGCTACCCAGCTGCCCCTAGTTCTAACTCTATAGATGATATCCTACCACTCCCCTTCCCTAACACTACCCCTACCCTTGACATAGTTCTTACCATCATACTTAAAAACTCTTAGCAGGTATAATCCAGAAGTAAAGAAAATGTTTAACAGATACTGAGAAACCACAAAATAATTAAAAGCAATGCTGCCTCTACATAAGAAAATACACTTATGGTTCTATATCCACCCACACATCCACCACCTTTCTACGAAGAGATTTCACGTTATTTCTGTTTTAAAATGCAGTTGAGAGTTAATTCAGAAGTTATTTTTGTGTCAAAATATAGTATAAAAATGATTTTTAAATCCAAAATTAAACTTTTTTAAATATACATATGAAAAAGAGAGAGAAGAAAAAGAAAAAAAAAAAAAGAATAAGCATATTTCCAAAGAAATTTGAAAAGATGTGAGAGCACTCTGACCTTCTTTACAAAAATGGGAAGTCTATACTAACTGGACCTATATTTTTTACTTTTTTAATGTGCTGATCAAGTTTTGCTGAATGTTCTCTTTTTCTCTATTTTTTTCCTCTTTAAAAATATTATTTGTTAGATGATTCTTTGGAAAAGGAAGATAAATTTCAGTGATATAAAAATATAATTTTTTTTAACCCTTACCTTTTGCCTTAGAATAAATACTAAGTATCAGCATAAGAGGCTGGTGTATATGTCATAGGGTACATATCGGTGATATATCAACTAAGTTTAATTCACAAAACAACATACTTACATAGGTAAGCTTGCAGACTGCATTCGCTTTTACTGCAATATTGTCTTGCTTCAATTCTTGTTTGATCTCGTCAATACACTGAGAGATATATTTGGCCTGAAAGAAAAAGAGAAGATGTTTAAATACCTGAGATTAAATTGATGTGGGTGCTCCCTCAGATCTATACTCCAAGGGCTGAGTTTATGCCTAACTTCAGATACTAACTTCTCAGGGCCCTAGGCAATTCTTTAAAACTTTGCTTGACAACTGCCTATTTGTAGGGATAAAGGAAATTCCTTCACTGAAAATTTCCTACAGTAATGAAATTGTAAATACTTATTTTTTTATTATTCCTTTAATCTTGTCAAAAAAGGAAATCTATATGGCATGACCTGTTTTTGACAAAGTTATGCAGGCTTTTCATAAATATTCTTTCCTTTTCTAGATGTTCACTAATCATCCTTTAAATAACGCCTGACATTAAATTTTATAAGCTATTTTATGCATTATTTTTTTTTTTAAATTTTAAACCCTTAACTTCTGTGTATTGACTTATAGGCGGAAGATTGGTAAGGGTAGGCAATGGGGGTCAAGTGACTTGCCCAGGGTCACACAGCTGGGAAGTGGCTGAGGCCGTATTTGAACCTAGGACCTCCTGTCTCTAGGCCTGGCTCTCAATCCACTGAGCTACCCAGCTGCCCCTTTATGCATTATTTTTTAAGAACTTTTCTCCTAACTATAGCTGAGGGAAAAAAAAAAGTTGCCCCCATCCATATTCTTCTAATCTTTTTCCTGAAAAGTGGATCAGTGAAGCAGACTAAAAGCAAGACACAAAAACAATTGAACTCAATAGTCCAATGTTCAATAAGTATAAGAATATTAAAAATTTGGGGAAGACTTCCCTGTTTATAATAAAGAATTGCTGAGAAAACTGGAAAGGAGATTGAAGAAAAAAAATTAAGATCTGTATTTCACACCATATACTATGAAAAGTTTTAATATTAGAAGTAATATTATTAAAAATTAGAGTGAAATGGATGGAAGTATCTTCCATAACGCTAAAGAGATTACAAAGAAAAGTATTATTTCAATTACAAAAAGCTGAATACACTTTGACTAAAAAGAAAAACCAATGTGGAAAAGTGAAAATTCTCAACTTGGTACAAAAATGTTGCATAAATTATCTTTACTAAGGATCCAAAAAATAATATATATAAGGAATTAACTCAAATACAAATCAAGCACTAGCCACTGGATTAAAGGTCAAATGACATAAATAGTTCTCAAAAAAAAGTCCAACAATTGGAAAAAAATCTTATTAAACAATACTCCAAATTGCAGATTGGAGGGATTCAAATCAAAGCAAGCACCTCTAAGTTTTCATCTCACATCCAGCAAACTGGCAAAAGTAACAAAGGATAGAAAATGTGTTGAAGGAACTTTGGGAAAATAAGCATGATAATACCACGGAGGAGCTATAAATTAGCTCAACCATTCTAGAAAGCAATTAAAAAAAAATTTAAGTGACTTACTCATATTTTTTAGGCCCAGAGTTCCATAGCTAGGAATTTACTCCAAGGAGACCATGGACAAAAAGCCTCTAAATACATGAAAATATTTATAGCAGTATTTTTTTTGTGTGGTAGCAAAAAACTGGGAACAAAGAAAATGTGCCCAGTGTTGAAGCTGAACAAAATAACAAAAATGAAGAATTCAGACAACATTGTTAAGAATTATACGAACTTAAATAGAATGAAGTATGCAAAACCAAAAAACTCTTTGGAGAGAAGAAAAAGGAAACTGAATTATATATAATTAAAATTATCAAATTTGGTTCTTGGAAAAAAACATATCTTCTTTTTCTTTATTGCCAAGAGGGGAGACTATAGATGTGGAATACACAACATATATTATCATATGATAACCTGATTAGTTTTGCTAAACTGTTTCCCAACCCCCCTCTTTATTAATTTCTGTTATGAGATGGTTTTCTGTGTTAGAAAACTAAAAAGTATCAATAAATTTTTTTATTAAAATGTTTGCTGAATTAAACTGGACCAAATAAGTAAGCTTTTATTAAGCGCCTGTTACGTATTTGCCAATCACAATGAGGTCTTGAAGATGAGAAGATAGTCGTAACAGGCTCTGTATTTAAGAAGCTGGCATTCTAATGGGATGGAGAAAACAATATATGTATGTAGGTATACACAAAATACATATAAACCGGATACAGGGTACCTTAGAGGGGAAAACCTAGCAGCAGGAAGGATCAAGAAAAACCTTATCCAAATACTTAAGCCTATTACATTTTCAACCTGCTTTTCCAATACAGACTAAGGAACATAAAATTCTATGTAATAGTACAATCTGATTCACAACACGTAAAAGAGAAAAAGAGAAAGCAGATGAAGAAGGGTAGGAAAAGAAGCTACACATAAAGAAACAAGACAAAAAAGGAGTAGGAAGAAAGAGTAAAAAAGACAGATTGAAAAATATAATAGAATTTCAGAAATCCAATTTAACTTCATCATTTTATTTAAAAAAAAAAAAAACAACAACAACAAACCAAAGTTCAAAAAGTTAAAGCCAGGGGGCAGCTGGGTAGCTTGATGGATTGAGAAGCCAAGCCTAGAGACGGGAGGGCCTAGGTTCAAATCTGACCTCTGACACTTCCCAGTTGTGTGACCCTGGGCAAGTCACTTGACCCCCATTGCCTACCCTTACCACTCTTCTGCCTTGGACCCAATACATAGTATTGATTCCAAGACGGAAGGTAAGAGTTTAAAAAAATTTTTTTTTATTAAAAATAAAAAAAGTTAAAAAAGTTAAAGCCAAAGATCACAGAGGTTCTAAATAAGGAACTAGAAACCAAAGCCTTGTTCTCTGACTTAAAATCTAGGGCTCGTTCCACAACACCACACTGAAATTTGGTTAAGGTTATGGTGATAACTTGTACTGTGAATTTGTTTTATTTCCTGTTAACGAAACACTCTGAAAAGTTGATTTATCTAAACACAATAGACACCCCATATTTCCTATACCTACTTCCATTAGCACCCCAAATTGTTTTTTGGGCTACAGTAGCAATGATGATAACAAGGACTGGATATAATGATGGGACAGAAATTATCTAACAATGCTTCTAAAATGCATACAACCAACAGAAGGAAAAAGTAACCTCAGTGTTCTTTCAGCAGTACAATAATACACTGAATATTTTATAATCAGAAACAACACAGTGGAACAAATGTCACAGTACTCTTCCAAAATGCCTCAAGTTCCTAAATATTGATTAGAGATATCAATACTAATCTTCAAAAGCAATCCTCTATGTAGCTGGTGTCTCCCTGTAACAAAATTTAAAAAAAATCAAACAATCCTTTATTGAAGATCTATTTCAAGTTATAGTGCCAGTGAAAGAGGTAGAAACAAAACGTATTTCTCTCCTGAACAGTTCCAATCTAGTAAGGGAAATAAAACAGGAAGAAAAAAATACAAAAAATACAAATAAGAATGTTAAGTGCATAAAAGGAAGCCCCTCCCCAACAACAACAAAAAAAGCAATACAAGATGAAATGAGGAAAAGACCTCTTCCAACCAGTATCTTCATTTTAAATGATTTAAGATCCAACTTTCTCCTTAGGAAGGGGATGGGAGAAAGGGAACAAGCATCATTAAGTACCTACCATGCACCAGTCACTAAGCTAAGTGCTTTACAAATATTATCTCTCTTTTTTTTGTTTTCAATAAAGCAAGAACAACAAAACAAAACACTTTTTGCAAACATTTAAGTTGGGCAAAACAAACTCCCATATTGGCAAGTCAGGAAAAAAGTCAATCTGAATTTGAGTCCATTACTGCTGTAGTAGGAGGTAGGTAGTATGTACCATTATGAGTACTCTGGAATTTCACTATGCTGATCAGGGTTCCTAGATATTAGAAATTTGGTTGTCTTTAAAACATTGCTATTGCATAACTTATAATAAGGAAAATTCGTTCTACTTACTTCATTTGGATTCATTTCATACAGATTTCCCAAGTTTCTTTGAAACCATCCCCCCTCCATCATTTCTAATAGCACAAAAGTACTCTATCACATTCATATGCCATAACTTGTCCAGTCAATTCACCGAATTATGGGCAAGAACCACTTCTTTGCCATCACAAAAAAGAACCATAAATATTTGTATACATCTTCAGAGTTTGTTTTACTTAGGAATAATCCCTCTTTTTTAATCTATCTTCCTTCTAATTCTTTCTCCTTTTCCTCCTATTTCCCTACTGAATGAAATGTATTTGTGTACCCATGGTATATATGTATTCTTCCCTACTCTGACTTGTTCAGATGAGAGTGAAGTGTACTCCCTCTCCCCACACCTTCCTCCTTACTTCTAGTTGTTTACTCCAATTACATAAGAATTGCTTTCTTTCCCTCTCCTCCTCTCATTCTCAATGTATTCTCTTCCTCTCTTTTTCCATTCTTTTTTTAAGATGTTCAAAAGATGACAGAACTCTTAGGACCTTCTACACTTCCTCTATGACCCTGCTCCATCCCAAGATGATAAGATTCTGGAGGGAGACACGCATTATCAACTCCCATTAGAACATGAATAGTTTATGCTTCTTTAGTCCCTTTTGTCTTCTCATGTTCATCTTTTTATGTTTCTCTTTATGTCTATGTTCACATTTTTAATTTTCTGCATAGCTTTGGTTTTTTCCATTGGGTTCTCTTGGAAGTCTACTTCATTAAAGATACATTTTTTCTGGGGTCACTTGGGTTACTCAGTGGATTGAGAACCAAGCCTAGAAGCCGGAGGTTCTAGGTTCAAATCTGGCCTCAGATATTTCCTAGCTATGTGACACTGAGCAAGTCACTTAAATCCCATGGCCTAGCCCTTATTACTCTTCTGCATTGGAACCAATACATAGTATTGATTCTAAGAAGGAAGGTAAGGGAAAAAAATAATAAAATAAAATAAAAATACATTTTCCTCCCTGCTGGATTGCGGATTATACTCAATCTTGCTAGCTAAATTATTCTTAAGTGTAAGCCTATATACTTTGCCTTCTGGAATATCATTATCCAAGCTCTCCAATCCTTCAAAGTCTGCTAAACTGTCTAATCCTGTTTGTAGACTCTTCAATATTTGAATCTTTCTAGCTACTTGCAGTATTTTTTTTTTTTGCCTAGAAACTCTGGATTTTTACTATAATGTTTTGAAAGTATTAATTTTGGAGTTTCTTTCAAGAAGGGACCACTAGGTTCTATTTCCACTTTATCCTCTGGTTCTAAGAGACATGGTAAATTTTCTTCTATGATAAAAATAAAAAAGTACATGATGGCTAGGCTCTTGATCTTTAGTTCAAGGTATTCCAATGATTCTTATTCTTCATTCATTTATTTGCTTGCTTGCTTGTTTGTTTGTTTATTGCTTTGGTAAAGATTTTTTATTTTATCAACTACATGTAATAACAAATTTCCATATAAGTTTTCCAAAGTTATGTGATCCAAATTACCTCCTTCCTTCCTATCCCTTCCCCTTCTCTTAGCAGACAAGCAATTGAATCCGGGTTATACATGAATTGCCATGCAAAAACATATTTCTATATTGTTCATTTTTATAAGAGAACAATTATATAAAACTAAAGCCCCCAAATAAATTAAAGTGAAAAATTATATACTTTGCTGCATTCCAACTCCAACGGCTCTTTCTCTAGAGGAAATTTGTCATTAAGTCCCTCAGAATTAACCTGTATCAGAGTAGCTAAGTCTCTCACAGTTGATTATTCTATAATATTACTGTTATTGTATATAATGTTTTCCTGGTTCTGCTTATTTCACTCTACAGGATTTTTATCTTTCTAACTCTTTCTGAAATCATCCTGTTCATCATTTCTTATGGCACAATAGGATGCCATCACCATTATATACTATAATTTGTTCAGCCATTCCCCAAATGATGGATATCCCTTCAATTTCCAATTCTCTACCACCACAAAAAGAGCTGCTATAACTATTTTTGTACAAGTGGGCCTGTTTCTCATTTTTTAAATCTTTTTTTAAAAAATACATACCTATTTATTTATTCCAATGATTCTTAAACTATCTTTCCTTGATCCATTTTCCAATCAGTTATTTTTCTATAAAATATTCTACATTTTCTTCTATTTTTTTCAATCTTAAACTTTGTTTTTGTTTTTTTTTTATTATTTCTTATCGTCATAAAGTCATTAGCTTCTCTTTGGTTTATTCTAACTTTCATGAAGTTTGTTACATGGAGTTGTTTTGTACCTTGTGTCAAGATGCTACCTCCTTTTCCAGTTTTTTTCCCATTTCTTCTCCCATTTCCCCTCTAGTACTCTCATTTATGAAAATATTTTTCCAACTCTTAATTCATCTCTTTGAACTTCTATCTGAGCTGTTTTCATTTGAGGTTTTGCCTGCAGATGTTTTGTTTGGAGTTACTTTCTCCTGAGTTTATGTCTTAGTTTTCTTTCACCCTAACAGTGAGATTCTCCTTCTGTTTGTTTGTTCTTTCCTCCATCCTATTTCTTAACTTTGTACTTAGTGAAAGGGGCAATCTCAGCACTTCTGGAAGAAATATTTGGGCTGAACTTGTGTACTGCTGCTGCTTTCTTAGAGTATTTAGTGTTGTTATTCCATCTCTGGCTAGAGACATTTGAATTTCAATGCTCTCAAAGTAATCAGATTAAATTCGAATTTTGATCACTCAGACCATAGTTTAAGCTCTTAAAGTGTCTAATCTGAGTTTGGGTCCAAATACATTTGTGGGTTTGGCTGGAATTCCAGCAGAAAGATCGCTGAAGCCAGATTCAATCAGTCAGCTGGAAGGCTCCAGTAATAGTCAAAACTATTTACTCTTTCTAGATTTGAGATTTTTGCCCTGGTTATTCACTGTAGGCTTCAGAATGAGATGTACTCTGCACCTGGGGTCAGAGGCCACAGAGCTACTACTTGCTTCTAAACTTAGTCCTAACAATAAACAGCCTGAGGCCTATGTCCATTCATTATCCTGGAACATCAGCCTCAGGGGAAAGTCCCATCTTCAGTCTTCCCTAAAGAACTGGGGAGCAATAGAGTTGCCACTTGGCACTTATTTCTGCAACCTGCACAAGGTTAAATCCCTCTGTGCTGGGTCTAAGACATCTTCTTACCCTGGCACACATCTTCCTCCTGCTCTGTAATGCATCACACAGCTCTTCTTGGCTAGACCCATGCATTCCTTTCCCATATTCATTGTTAACAGAACTCTATATTGTGGGAAGCCGTTCAATATATTAAAGCCTTTGGAGAAATAGGATCAAATTTAGGGCCTGTTATCTGGATTCCCTACGTGA
Organism: Gracilinanus agilis; assembly: GCF_016433145.1. Taxonomy (NCBI): domain Eukaryota; kingdom Metazoa; phylum Chordata; class Mammalia; order Didelphimorphia; family Didelphidae; genus Gracilinanus; species Gracilinanus agilis. The sequence continues at coordinate 729,191,035 of NC_058130.1, read as the reverse complement.
CCAATCCAGACTGAGGCAGTCTTTGTGTTTGGTTCTGGTCACCTGAGCCCCGAAAAGCTCTGGTACCAGCAGGTAGGTTAATCCAAAATCAACTTGATCCCTCCAAGAGGCTATTAGGAGTCATTTAGAGAAACAGAGTCTGTAACAGATATTTTATCTGGATCCCATTACAAAATCATCAGCAAGTAAAACTGTGCGTATGATTTTTCTGCACTGCATGTCAGGAATGCAGACAGAATGGGTCATCTAAGATAAAAATCTGAGGCTCCTCTTTTGACTCAGTTTTGATCCCCACCTTTCTTAGAACTCCTATTGGAAAACTTTGAAGTGGCAGACCAGCATCTACTGAGTTAATGATTCCTCTCCTTGATAATTAAGAAGCCTGAACCCTAACAAACATTACTTAAGATAAGTCTGCATACTTAGATAAGTATGGCACTTTTAGTCTTGACTTTATTTGTCCAGGTGCCTATAATCCTGGAAGACAGAACTCAATAAGTGAGCATCTCCATAAAAATATTTCCTCTCCCAGAATTATCCCTACTAATTGATGGTTGGAATTTGGCCATTGTCTTGGTACTCATACCTTTACTCTTTAGACTTTAATGGGTTATGTATGATCTGTTACCCCTTCATAGCTGTGTTCTTTGTTTGAAACCAATATATAATAAACTCCCAAGCCCACAGAATTTGGAACAGCATGGGCTAACCTCTAGTCTAGTTGTTCTCATTTTCTTTCTCCTGCTTTAACCATCCTATGCCACCACGCCGCTCAGGACCCCAAAAAATCATATAGAGGCATGGCCCCCTATACTATATCCAATGTTAACCTAAACTAGAAAAAGAAGTCATTTATTTTTTCTAGGATTTCTAGGTCAGAGAAATTTTCTTTTTCTTTAAAAAATACTTTTATTTATTTCGTTAAATATTTCCCAATTACATGTAAAAAACTTTTAGCCATTTAAAAAAGTTTTGAGTTCCAAATTCTCTTCCTACCCTCCCACTATTCCCCACTTCTTGAGAAGGTAAACAAGTAATAATACAGGTGAAAATATACAAAATATTTCCATATAAGGCACGTTGCAAAAGAAAACAGACAAAAAATAATAAAACAAAAAAATAAGATAAAAAAGAGTATGTTTCAATTTGCATTTGAAGTTCATTATTATTCTCTCTCTGGGAAGCAGAAAGCATTTTTCATCATGAGTGCTTTGGAATTGTCTTGATCAGAGTAGCTATGTCTTTCAGTTGGCTATCCTTACAATATTGCTGTTACTATGTACAAGTTTTTCCTAGTTCTGCTTCACTTCCCTTGGTATAAGTACATATAAATTTAGGGAAGTTTTCTACATCTCTGGGGAGGGCTTGTCAGGTAAGAGCATGGCTGTACTTCTTCCTACTATTCTTCCATTTTGACTCCATCTTCTTCTTCCTGCTCACCCAATAGATGATTTCAAAGATCAAAAAATATGGTGTAAATAAGTTATTGAAGCACTTTGAATGCCAGACAGAGGACTTTATATTTGATCCAGCAAGTGATAGAGAAACACTGGAGTTTATGAATGGAGGAGTGACATGATCAGATCTATACTTTAAGGTTAATTTGACAGCTGCAGGGAAGATGGAATGAAATTGGGAGAGATGTAAGGTCCACAAGCAAACAATTGCAAAAGTACAGGCATGAGGTGATGAGAGCCTATATGAAGGTAAAAAAATTCTGATTATATAGATGACTCCGTTTTCTCTGAAAAAATATTAACTACAAATCCAAGGCAATGTACATACAGTACTGCCATTCTTCTGCTAGATATGAACAGAAGATAGAAAAACCCAATACTGACAACTAAAATCAACAGGCTTTGCTATTTTGGGGGGCCCCATTTGTTGTGGTGGAATCAGTTTTGTATTGCACTGGTTACTTCATACTTATGGATTATGCACTTTCACTTGTTTTTTGGGGACTCATTATTCCTTTAATAATGGTAGATAATTAGCATAATGGGTACACTAGAATGCTAGACTAGGAGTTAAAAGACTTGCATTCAAATCCTGTCTCAAACACTTACTAGCTATGTCTGGACAAGTCACTTAACCTCCATCTGTCTCAGATTCATCAAAGTTCAGTTAATAATGGCACCCACCTCAAAGGGATCTTTGTGAGGATTAAATGAGACAACAATTGCAAAGTGCTTAACACAGTGTCAGACAGAAATGTTTGCTTCCTTCCCCCATCAGAGCTTCAGTTTCTCTATCTATAAAATAGGGATAGTAATAGTACCTATCTCACTGGGTCGTTTTAAGGAACAACTGAGATAATGTATAAAAATTGCCTTGCAAACTTTAAAACGCTATAAAAATACTAAATATTATTATTAATTAAAAAAAGAAATAAAGAAATAAGGTGTAGGAACCAAGATGGCTAGGTAGCAAACCATATGATAAGTCATGTTACAGTCAAGAAAGACTCTGGGGGGGTTCTGTTTTACTTGGCAAAGTCAATGAATTAAGATCATAAGACTTAGAGCAAAATGGGCCCTTACCAATCCTTCCAGTGAACCTCCCTCCTTTTACAGATAAGGAAATTGCAGAACAGATACATTAGGTATCTAGCCCAAAGTTATATAGCTAACAAGCAGATAAACTAAGATTCTAGGCCAGTGATTCCCAAAGTGGGTGTTACTGCCCCCTGGTGGGTACTGCAGAGATCTAGGGGAGCGGTGATGGCCACAGGTGCATTTATCTTTCCTTTTAATTGCTATTAAAATTTAAAAAAAAAAATTAATTTCCAGGGGGCTAAGTAATATTTTTTCTGGGAAGGGGGCTGTAGGCCAAAAAAGTTTGGGAACCACTGTTCTAGACCAAGTTCTCTGCCTCAAAATTTATTGTTCTTTTCAACACATCAAAAATTATGTAGGAGTCAGCTAGATGGCCCAGTGGATAGACAGCTAGGTCTCCATGGTGTAGGGAAGACCTGGGTTCAAATCTAGCCTAGACACTTCCTAGCTATGTGACCCTGGGCAAGTCATTTAACCTCAAGTGCCTAAAACAATACCACTCTTCTGCCTTAGAACTGATACTTAGGGGGGAGGAATCTAGGTGGTTCAGTGAATTAAGAGACAGGCCTAGAGAGAAAAGCTCCTGGGTTCAAATGTGACCTCTCAGATCCTAGGTAAATTACTTAACCCCAATTGCCTACCTCTTACTGCTCTTTTGCCTTAGAACAGATATTATTGATTCTAAGACAAAAGGTAAGGATTTTATTTTTTAATTAATTTAGAATATTTTCCCATGGTTACATGATTCATGTGCTTTCCCTTCCCTCTTACCTCCCCCCTCCCAGAGTTGACAAGCAATTCCACTGGTTATACATGTATCAATATTCACAAGCTATTTTCATATTATTAATATTTGCAAGAGAATGATCATTTAAAGCCAAAATCCCCAATCATGTACCCATCAAAACATGTGATCAATCACAGGTTTTTTTTTTAAAAGAAAAACAAATTATTGATAAACTCATAACTCTCTGGGACAATGATGGATAAAAAAGGTAAGAGGTGGAAAGTGACATGGTAATGCATTATGAGATTAAGAAAATTAAATCTGTATTCCAAATGGAAAAGTTGCCACATGTAGCATGTATTTTGATATATATAATACCATGTTCAATGTTTTAGATTAAAAATGACTTTTTAATATTCTCACAGGAACTCTATTCCCAATGCAGAACATATTTGATAGAAGTCCAGAGATCTCAACTTAATTGCCAGGTGATCTTCAAAGTTTTCAAATTCTATAACAGTTCTTCCATCTTTAAATAAGTAAAATGCTACCTTCTACTAACAGAAAGGAAGTTAGTTGGGATGGCATATAAAAACATATGAGCAAAAATAAAGTATTTGGAGTTAGAAAGAAAAGGCACTTTGTATAGCTATGGCATTCTTACTAAAATTAAAACAAGTACCTACACACATACACATAGGCATAGGATGGTATGACAAGGTTATAATTCTTACTAATGAAAATTAGGATCTAAGCTCAGAATATTATCTTGAAAACTCTAGGTTTCCCCCATAGGAATTAAAAATAAATTATTAAAAATTCTTTGGGATTTCTGGCTAAGCAATGTGCAAGGTTTTAGCTAAACCAAGCTCCCTTGAGGAATATCTATTAAGGGTCTGGTGACAGACCTTTTCTAGTTCATGGAGGAGTGTTGGAATGCTGAGACCCTGATGAGATTGTTTTAAATATCTTCTAAGAATTCCACGTGGCTGAATCTTCCTGAACTTCTCTTAAGAAAATTCTTTTAGTAGATACTCTGTGAATGAAGTTTTGCTCCATTCACTTCTGGGCCTCTGGCCCTCTAACTCTCGACTGAGGGTTAAGACCTACCTAGATTAATTAGAGGATTGTAATAATTACCTACTGGATTAGATTCTCATTTCCTTATTTTCTCTCTCTCTCTTCTTAATTGTAAATAACTTCCATAAAAGTCAATTTTGATTTGAGATTATTCTTAATTGAGGATTGATAATAGCTCAATCCTCTGGCAAACATCTTTTAATATATTGAACCCATAAAACCCCTTTCCCCCCCTTACATTTTTATTATTATTATTTATTATTTTTTTTTATTATTATGGCTATTAAGAAGAGCCAGGCTTGGTGGCAAATGGCAAAAATAATCCTGATAATCAAAAAGGCCCAAGTGTTATTAGACACAGAAAGACTAAACTGATTAGATGTCTGCACTAAGTCTGGAACAATATATAGTGAGCCCCCAGAAGTGGGTGGGACTGGAAGGGTACCAGCAAGTTACTTAAGGAAGGGTGAACTAGTTGAGGAGGAGAAGAAAAAGAGCACTATATGGAATCAATTTAATATACCACTCAGTTCCTACAAAAACAAAGAAAGTGCAAGAAACAAGGAATACTCCCAGTGGCTTAGGACTTCTTTGAAAATTAAACCAAGACCAGCATGCTCTATAAGACTAGTCTGAAGCTAGAGCCATCTTCAGTAAGGTCATTCAAGCATCTCATCCTAAAACCATGGACTTTAGGATGAATGAATGCACAATGTGACCATCTGAGGATTGTATAACCAGAAAAACGGAGATCCTTGAGGTTTAAAGTCATCTCCTATGAAAATGCTTCAGTGTCAAAGCCTGCAGGCTGAAATCTAAAGGCAATGACCTCTTCAGGTGACTGTACAAGGAACTAGTCTAGACCAGTATGAATAGGGAACTTAGGTCACTTCAAGTGACCAGTCTGAAACCAGAAGAATCTGGGTTGAGCTGCCTCCTAAATTGCAGATCTCCTATATGTAACCACACAAAGAAATAAAGAAGGTCAGTGAGATGAGGATGGAAGGAAGCCCTAAAGAGAATCTCAAGAAAGCAGTAGGGAATAGGGCTTGATATAACTCAATTGCCAGCAGTCATCATTCTGGGAAGCAAAACCTATGGAGATATATGTAAATGGAATTAGATCATCCTCATTCATTGCTAGACTCTAGCCATCAGAAATAATGTTACCCCACCCAACTTAGAATTAAGTGGGGAGGGGAAGATCAGTTACCCACACCTGACAATAAGTAACAAATCAAAACAAGGGACTGCCCCTTTGGGCAGTCCAAAAAAACAGTGATGAGGCTGCCATTTGTCCACTTGAAAATTGGAGGTGGATGAAGAAAGTGACGAAAGATGCTATCTTTTAAATATGATGGTAACTTCCTGTGGAGGAGTTGGTGCTTTGAACTTGGTGTTGAAGGATCTCTGGTGAGACCTCAGATGGCTTCCCTCTGAATTGTCACATGGTAAGTTAGGCAGACTTCCTTTCTCCTTCCTTGGGGTTTCTGGAGGCTCTAGCCTTAAGGAGGACTCTCTTGCCTCTCTAATTGTAAATGGCCTTGTGGCTAGAGGCCTTGTTTAATTAACCTCTGTGCTCCTCTGCTGGGGCCTCTAAATTCTTACCTGGTCTGGGCCAGAGTTTCTCTCTCTCAATTTCCATACCTTCAACCTTGCTAATTGTAAATAAACTTCCATAAAAGTCATCCTGACTTGGGTCTATTTTTAATTTGAAATCGAGTTCATCCGATTTCTGGCAACCATACCTTAAATATCTAGTTTCCCCTCTTACAGATACATGCCTGCAGATGCTATAGTCATATAACCTGAAACACAGAAAAGAAAGTTCTCATCACCAAAATCCTTGGTATTATCAAATGGTTCTGCATTAGAAACTGATATGATTTATCAGTGCAAATGACTTTAAAAGGGTATTATCATCTATTTTGTCACTGAACCTGAAAATTATGGGAATCTTTCCATCTACCTTAAAGCTAAATGTCTCTCCTTTTAGAATGGGAATTCTCTGAGAGCAGAGATTGCCATATTTTTCTATCTCTGTTGCTTAAGACAATTGTTTTTACACATAGAACATATTTAACAAACTCTTCATTGCTTCATTCATTCATTCATTCAATTGAAGCACATCTGAAAATGAATAAACAGATCTGGAGCTAATAGCAACAAAACTTTTTAAAAGTGAAGGAGAGAGGGGGCAGCTGGGTAGCTCAGTGGAGTGAGAGTCAGGCCTAGAGACAGGAGGTCCTAGGTTCAAACCCGGCCTCAGCCACTTCCCAGCTGTGTGACCCTGGGCAAGTCACTTGACCCCCCATTGCCCACCCTTACCAATCTTCCACCTATGAGACAATACACCAAAGTACAAGGGTTTATTAAAAAAAAAAAAAAAAGTGAAGGAGAGGGGGGCAGCTCAATGGATTGAGAGCCAGGCCTAGAGACAAGAGGTCCTAGTTTCAAATCTGGCCTCAGACACTTCCCAGCTGTGTGACCCTGGGCAAGTCACTTGACCCTCATTGCCTACCCTTACCACTCTTCTGCCTTGGAGCCAATACACAGTATTGATTCCAAGACAAAAGGTAAGGGTTTAAAAAAAAAAAAGTAAAGGGGAAAAGTGCAGAAAGGAACACAATTTAGGCAATTCTGTTACCTTTTAAATTTTCTTCTCTCTCTCTCTCTCTCTCTCTCTCTCTCTCTCCCCCTTCCCCCCCTCCCTCCCTCCCTCTACACATACACATATATATTTTTCTGTCTTTAGAAAAAGTTTGACAGAAACTAGATTTCTTATCTTTTTTATCCTGGAATGTTCATGTTTGTTAATTAAGTTCAACATGAAAATTTTAATTATTAAAAAACAATAAAACTCTAAAAAAGCAAGCTATGCTTTTCGTTAACTTCATACTTTCTTAAGTAGTTGAATTATACACCAAAAGTACAGAGGTAAATGAGGCAAAAATAAAATTATGAACAGAAAACATTAATTTTTATTTGTACTATACAAAACAAAATCTGTACTAGTCAAAACCGGTAAGAATTTTCTATTTGAACCCTTGCCAGAATAACTGTTGATGTTTTCTAAAATTCGAACTGAGCATAAGGCTGAGTTCAAGGCCTGAGTTCAAGGCCATTTCCCAAAATGTGTTCCATAGCATGTCATTAACAGTAAAAGAGAAAACTATGATAAAATTTTTCTCTAAAAAAAGATAAAATTATAAACATTTGAAAAGCACTTTAAAAAATAAATTGTTCTCTTTTTATTCATGTAAAGGTAGAATGGGTTAAGGCAACCTTTTAGAATGTTGGGAAGCTGGCTTGATTGACACAGACCGTTGGCTGAAAGAGAACAAGGAATTGTGGGAAGGAAGGACCTGAACTGGGGGCTTTTTGATCTGGGTTCTCAGGGTGAGAGGAGGGCTAGCTCACCCAGTGACTGATCAAAAGCCAGACCGAATGGTTTCTTTGGACAACCATTACCCCAAAACCTAGTGTTCCTGTCAGCTTCCATAATCAATTTAAAGAGACTGAGGTCTCAATATTCTTGAGGGGTCTGGGACTCTGAGACCCTCAGAGCAGATCCTGAAGACTCTTAACCCATAATTGCCTTACAGAAGAACCCTACCATATTTCCAATAGTATAGATTATAGATAGAATAGAAATTAGGGGAAGGGAAGGTGAATCTCTGGTTTCAGCCATTTGGCTGGTCAGAGGGAAGGGCCTTGTGGGATTTAGATTTTAGGGCTTCCTGATTTCCTCTCCCCACCTTCAATTACTTTGATCTACCATAATAAAATCTATTCGCAGTCAGATAAAGGAAGATTATTTCAGGGGACATAAAGGGACAAAGGGTCTGAGAGTTAGCTGCTCAACTCAGTCTCCATTTCTGAATAGAGCCCCCCCAGGGTGCTGTTTTTATCCAGGGGGGAGACTTCTGCCTGAAGAGGGTCTGGCCTTATCCAGCCAGGGACACTGCCAACATTATCCCCTAAAAAAGCCTTCCCTCAAGCTATCAGTGCTGGCTCATTCTCTGATTAGCCATCTTTACAGAGAAATTCCCTCGTTGTCCCAGTAATATTGATATATATAGAGAGCTGACAGACATTCACACACAAGTCTGTCTTCCCTTTATCATCAAAACCTTCTAGGAATATATCATTTATTACATTCAAAATTCTGATTTCTGCCTTCCCATTCTATTAACATTCAATACCAAAAGGCCAAGCATCTAAGTGCTGTCAAGAATAATCCAAACCTAAATGGATCCACAGCTAAATTAGTTTAGGAGTGTTGATTTGGCATCTGCTTTTTTCAAAAAAGTATTTAATAAAGCAAAACAAGTTGGCAAATGTGAAAGATACAACATCAAAATGGTATTGTTCAGACTTGTTAAGAAAAAATTTAAAGGTGCAAGAATGATCTTAAATTTCGCAAATCTTTCATAGCCTGCTATATGCAAACACTTCTCTTGTGAAATTCGCACTTCACCTAGAGCAAGAAAATTAGTTTCAAAAATACAAATGATGTTTTTTTTAACATCTGCTTAAGCATTACTAAAGAAATTCTTCATATTAACTCTTTATATAATCACTAACTATCCAGGTTAATATGGCTGCAGAGTAGAAGCAGGGTGCTTAACTCTCCTCACTACCAACCCAGACATGATACCTCAAAAGGACAAAAAAAAAACAAATCCAGATAAACGAAGGGATCCCACAATAGGGTGCAGTATTGAAGGTATGTGGGATTTGGGCATTTCCAAAATGTGAGCTAATCAGCCCTCCCCACCACCACCTACAATGCCAGACAGAGTAAGAGCCAGCACGCCAGAATTAGAACAAGCATGGGGCAATCTCTAGGTTCTTGGCAGCTAACTGGAACCACCATAGTTTGCCCCTGAGAGCAGCAAGACTTGAGACCCCAGGGGTGCGGACCTTGGGGGCAGAGAGAGAACTGAGAGGAGCAACAGAGAGTGGAAGCAACTCACTGAAACTCGTAAAGGAGCCTCGGGCAGAGGAGCAAGCATGGGGCAATCTCTGGGTTCTTGGCAGCTGACTGGGACTACCAGGGCTTGCCCCTGAGAATAGCTAGACTTGAGACCTAAGGAGGCTAAAGAGCTAAAGAAAAGAAGAGAGTGTTAATAGGAAATACTTAAACCTTACTCTCAGTGGAATCAATTCTGAGAGGGAAAAGCAGCTAGATCCATTGGGATTTCGAATTATATTTTACCCTACATGGAAAGTCAGAAGGGATAAACCAAGGGGGGTAGTGGAGTGGGGAGTTCAAAAAAGGAGGAAAAGAGAGGGGGGGAGGGAATTTAATAGACCTTAAAAAATAATAAGAGAACAAAAAGGGAGGGGGTGGAAAGTGAAGTAAACTAAGGGAGGGGATAAGGGGGACTAATTAAAAGCAAACCACTGGTTTAAAAGGAAATAGAGAAAGAAGAAAAGGCAGAACTAGGAGAGGATATCAAAATGTTGGGGAATACACAGATGAAAATCATAACTCTGAATGTGAATGGAATGAACTCACCCATAAAAAGGAAACAAAGAGCAGAGTGGATTAGAAAACAAAATCCTACCATATGCTGCCTACAAGAAACATACATGAGGCAGGTGGACATACGCAGGGTAAAGATTAAAGGCTGGAGCAAAATCTATTGGGCTTCAACTGAGAAAAAGAAAGCAGGACTTGCAATTATGATATCTGACAAAGTCAAAGTGTTAGTAAAAATAGATCTGATTAAAAGAGATAGGGAAGGTAATTACATCCTGATAAAAGGCAGTATAGACAATGAGGAAATATCAGTACTCAACATGTATGCACCAAATGGTATAGCATTCAAATTTCTAAAGGAGAAACTGGCAGAGTTCAAGGAAGAAATATAGTAAAACTATACTAGTGGGTACCCTGAACCTTCCCCTATCAGATCTAGATAAATCAAACCAAAAAATAAATATGAAAGAGGTAAGAGAAGCAAATGAAATCCTAGAAAAATTGGAGTTAATATATATGTGGAGAAAAATAAATAGAGATAAAAAGGAATACACTTTCTTTTCAGCAGCACATAGTACATTCACAAAGATTTTGACCATGTACTAGGGCATAAAAACATGGCAAAAAAAATGCAAAAGAGCAGAAATGATAAATGTAACCTTTTCAGATCATAATGCAATAAAAATAATTAGTAAGGGTATATGGATAGGCAAATCAAAAATTAATTGGAAATTAAATAATATGACTCTCCAAAATCAGTTAAAGAACAAATCAGAGAAACAATTAAGAATTTCATAGAAGAGAATGACAATGATGAGACATCCTACCAAAATCTGTGGGATCTAGGAAATTTATATAATCACTAACTGTAAATTATATATTTAAAGAAAGACTGAGAAAAGGAAAACCAAATGAACAAATTGGCGATATAGGCTTGGATCAGAATTTTTTAAAAATCAGCTCCTGCTATTTCATTTCTAAGTCATTAATTAGTACCCAGTGCTTGATTTTCTGTATCATGTAGTTGCCTAATAATGATGTTAGCTAGGATTTATGTGGAGCTCACTACTAGTGCCATGCACTGTGCTACATGCAAACACTTCTTTTGTGAAATCTACCATAGAGCTAAGAACTTTACAAATATTATCACATTTGATCCTTATAATAACTATGCAAGATAGGTGCTGTGAAGGGTAAATCAAATTCTTTTTCTATCAATCAGCAACTTTTAAAAAGTTAGTCAATCAAAAACTTAAGTACCCCGGGGCAGCTGGGTAGCTAAGTGGTTGAGAGTCAGGCCTAGAGACTGGAGGTCCTAGGTTCAAATCCAGCCTCAGACACTTCCCAGCTGTGTGACCCTGGGCAAGTCACTTGACCCTCACTGCCCACCCTTACCACTCTTCCACCTAGGAGCCAATACACAGAAGTTAAGGGTTTAAAAAAAAAAAAAAAAAAAAAAAAACTTAAGTACCCCTACTTAGTACCTTACCAGTCACCAAGTATGAGTTCACAAGTCACTTGCTAGAGTGGGTGACAACTCCAGAGGCCACTGCCCACCCTCTGGGCAGTATTAGGCAAATTGAAAGACTGCAATTGGTTCCCATAAAGTGGGAAAGGGACAGGAAGTGATGTGGAAAAAGGACCATAAAAAGTCCTGACCTTCCTGTCCAGGGAACTTCTCCTGGGAGTTCTTCTTTGGAGTCTCTCCTCCTTGTCTCCTTTGGACTTCTTTGGAGGACAGCTCCTTGGGGCTTTTGGACTTGGAGCTTTGGGCCCTTTGAATGAAGTTTTCAGCTTTGGGACTTCAACTTTCAGCTTTGGAGCTTCTTGGAGGCGGGGGCTTTCTTGTTGGATTCACTGCTGCCTCAGTGAGCTTAGCTCACGCAGGTTTTTCTGCATTGGGACCTTGCCTGGATCCTGTCCGGCTTGCTGGTGAGTGCCTAGGATTCCCATGTGGAGATTGGAACTTTGTCAGGGAGCAAGCTTCATTTCACCGGATTAGCATTTAGGGTAGGGTATGCAGTCTCCTTACCTCTTTCCCTTCCACATTTCCCTCTTTTTACTAATATTCCAATTAAACAAAATTGCTAAAAGCTGCTAATAGTTTTCCTGACTTAAGGGATAATCATCAGTAACCACTTTTTTATAACTCTTATTCAGTCAAAACCCTAATTTTACCACTATAGTGCCATTATTCTCATTTTACAGTTGAGGAATCTGAAATAAAACAGATAAAGTGACTTAACCAGAGTCATATAGCTAGTAAGAGTCTGAGGTTTGATTTGAACACCTACCTTCTTGACTTCAGACTCAGTGTTTTATTCACTATGCCACCCAAGATATGATCCTGGCAGAGGAAGAGGGATCCAAGGCCATAACTTCCTTCACGAATGCTGTTATATAGTCTCAAGAAAGTTAATATTTGAGGGGGAGAAATAAGGTTTTGTTTACAATGCATATTTTTAATTCTCACAAATGTGAGGAAAAAGTTGTCTACTGAAGGGAACACTGATTTAAACTTCAATATTCTCATAAATACTTAGAATCAGTTTTGCAGTTCCAAGTATGAAAGAAACTGTTAGAAACTGTCTATGACTATTGGTTCCATTGTTTACTTGAATTCTATCTAACTGATCAAGTTGAAAACATTCTTTTTCTAGTCTATAAATGTGATGTCATATATGTATATGGAAACTTTTTTAAAGAAAATCCTTTTCCTTTTATATGCACTGAACCTCTTCCCTGTTTTTCTCTTCCCTGAGACCACTTAAGAGATGGAATAATGACATTAATTTCATATATCAGATACTAAAACCCCTTATTAAGTCCAAAATGGATTTTCCTTTTCTTCTACTTTATTCTAAAGTAAACAGTAATATAAGGGAAATTCCAAAGTATGGATATTTTATAAGTGAAAATTACTTTATAACAAGAATTGCCTTTATTGACATTTATAACTATATGTTTTCTTTTTACAACTCCCCTTTTTTAAAAAACCTTAACTTGTCTTAAAATTGATACTAAATATAGGTTCGAAGACAGAAGAAAGGTAAGGGTTAGGTAACTGGGGTTAAGTGACTTGCAGAGTCACACTGCTAGGAAGTGTCTGAGGCCACATTTGAATCCAGGACCTCTCATCTCCAGGGCTGGCATTCTATCCACAAAGCCATGTAGCTGCCCCTGTTTAATTTTTTTCAATGAAAGTTCAACAGAATATATTTTGTATTTTAGTCTTGAAGCTATAAAAACATTTATCCTCAGTTAAGTTTTGTATAAACAAAACAAAACAAAAAACCAATAATGCAGATCCCAAGCCATTCATACCTGGCCATCGCATTAGATTCTTGTCTCTGTCCTTCCCTTCAGTTCACCACAGAGGGTCTACCTAATGAACTGAGTAGGCCTTCACTCTCACTTTTCTCAAATGAGGAGGGTACCAGTGGAGCAAACCTGTTATCTACCTGTCATTCCTTGATATTTCCATGTAATCAGCCTATCTTCCCTTCCTGTTATACAATTACTTATAATTAATTATACATTTACTCCTGTTTTCCAAAGTTCTTCATTGCTTGTGTGTAAATGGAATTAGCTTGCCCTCATTTGTTTAGACCAGTGATTCCCAAAGTAGGTGCCACCGCCCCCTGGTGGGTGCTGCAGCGATCTGGTGGGGGGGGGGGGGGGGCACGGTGATGGCCACAGGTGCATTTATCTTTTCTATTAATTGCTATTAAAATTTTTTTATAAAATTAATTTCCAGGAGGCTAAGTAATATTTTTTCCTGGAAAGGGGGTGGTAGGCCAAAAAAGTTTGGGAACCACTGGTTTAGACTCTAGCCACCAGAAATAATGTCACCCCACCCAACTTAGAATTAAGTTGGGAGCAGGGAGGTCTGTTACCCACATGTGATAGTAAGTGTCAAATCAAAAACAAGGGACTTCCCTTTGAGCAGTCCAAAACAGTGCTGAGGCTGCCATTTGTCCACGTGAAACTGGAGGTGGACACAGGAAGTGACGAATGATGCTATCTTTTAAATATGATGGTAACTTCCTGTGGGGTGCAGCTGGCACTTTAAACTTGGTGTTGAAGGAACTCTGGTGAGACCTCAGACTGCTTCCCTTTGAATTGTCACTCAGGTAAGTTAGGCTGACTCTCTCTTCTAGGCTCAAGGAGGCCTCTCTTCTTAGAGGAGGTCTTGTGGCTAGAAGCCTTGTTTAATTAACCTCTGTGCTCCTCTGCTGGGGCCTCTAAATCCCTACCTGGTTTGGGCCTCTGGTCCAGGCCAGAGTTTCTCTCTAAATTTCCCTACCTTCCTATTACCTTCCTAATTTTAAATAAACCACCATAAAAGTCATCCTGACTTGGGTCTATTTTATTTTGAAATCGAATTAATCAATTTCTGGCAACCATACCTTAAACATCTAGTCTGTGTAAATAGAATTAGCTCTAGTCCATTCATAGTCAAAACTCTACCTACCCGAGATGATGTCATTCCCACCTCCCTTAGTGGGGAGGGGAAATGAGTTACCCACACGTGACAATAAGTAACAAATCAAGAACTAGGGACTGCCCTTTGGGCAGTCTAAATCAGTGTAGAGACTGCTATTTGTCCACTTGAATTAGAAGTGGACCCACGGGAAGTGACGAAAGACACTTTCTCTTTAAGTATGTTGGTTACTTCCTGTTGGGAGTTCCCGCTTTGAACTTGGCGCTGAAGGATCTCTGAGGAGACCTAAGGCAGCTTCTACTCAGAATGGTCCCGTGGGTAAGTTAGGCTGACTTCCTTAGGCCTACCTTGGCGATTTTCCAAACTCTACCTTTAAGTAAGCTCCAGCCTACCTGATTGCTAAGCCTTGTGGCTTGTAGCCTCATTTATTTATTTAGCCTTCTAACCTTCTCTCTCCGTCCAGGCCTCTGCAGGCCTGGACTAGCCTCTCCCTCACTCTATTTCCCTACCCTTTACTTTCCTAATTGTAAATAAACTACCTTAAACCCAGTCCTGACTTGGGTCTAATTTAATTAAGGAATCAATCTGAATTGTTGATTCCTGGCGGCCACACTTTAAATATATATCTATAAAATACCTAAAATCTCCCTCTTACAAGTCCAACCATAATAATTCCTATTTTCCCCTCTTACACTTGTAAGTTAACTGCTTATACCCACCATGTCTCTCTATTGTCCTCTGTGTGATACTGTCTTTAGCTCTTCAGAATTGGTAATATTTTTCCATTGTCTCACTGCCATATCAACATCAAAAAGATATAATCAATAAAAATATGGACTTTCATTTCTTTCTTTCATTCATTTGTTCTTTCTTTTTAAACCCTTACCTTCCATCTTAGAACCTGTGTATTGGTTCAAAGGCAGATAGCTGGTAAGTGTCTGAGGCCATATTTGAATACAGGACCTTGAGGCCTAACTCCCAATCCACTGAGTCAACTAAGGCCTTCTGTTTTTATGGGAAACTGTGCATCATCAAGAGAGCAAAGCAATCCAGATTTCTCTTCTTATTATTCAAAAGTAGAACCCAACTTCTTATTAATTTATGTTATATATAAATACTATAAGAACAACTTTATATAGTATATCTATATACTAGATATATAGATATCTGGACAAAACATTCTTCCTTCGTTTGGTCTTTCTTATATGAATGGACCAAACTTCTTTGAGAAATTGTAGATCTCTTCTAGGAGGTTTTACAACAGCCTGGTATTTGATGCAATAAGCACAATATCATCTGCAAACAGGACTATATGGAGGCCCTCACCATCCACAAAGAATCTCTCTCTGATCTGGACTGTATATTGGATCTTCCCTATCACAATGATCAATATTTTTGGTGAGTTTTTGAAGTGAGGTAAACTAAGTCATTGTCCAGAAAATCTGTTTTTCCCTGGGGAAAAGTAAAAATCAAGAATGAGCCTTCCTATGAAGACCAGACAGCTCAAAAATGACATTCACATGAGAAAATAACTCCCTACAGCTGTCTCACTGTCCATGGTAAAAGATAACAATGGAAAGCCCCACACTACCAACTTCCAGACGATAAAAAATTTGCTTCAAGGCAATGTAATGAACATTATTCTCTTTGTATTTTGAACCCTAAAAAACTGCATTTTAATTTCAGTTCGGGGCAGCCTTCACTAGGAAGGTTACCCTGGCCAGCTAGGTACATTTATTAATCAACAGATTAATAAATAAGCAAAAATAAATATTAATAAATTAACAAATAAATAAATGGATGGATGGATGGGTGAGCGAATTAATGAATGGATTGATAAATAAATAAATGAATAAATATTCCACTAATTTGAACTCCTGGGTATCTGGACTTCTTATCTGAAGTACCCCACTTCATATTTATGTCCTTATTTTATGCCTCACCTGATGTTTATCATCTGAAGGATGTCTTCAAGAACCATCTATATATAAATTTGGCAGCTAGGTGGTGCACTGGATAAAATGTCAGGCCTCGAGTCAGAAAGATTCTTCTTTCTAAGTTCAAATCTGACCTCAAGACAATTAGCTGTGTAACCTTGTTTAAGACACTTATCCCTGTTTGTCTCAATTTCCTGTAAAATGAACTGTTCTGCTTTGGAACTAATACTTGGTATCAATTCTAAGAAAGAAGATAAAGATTTTTTAATTGGGGGAGGAGGGTAGAGGAGATGACAGCTAGATGGCTTAGTGATAGAAGCCTCCAGGTTTGAAGTTGATAGAACCTGAGTTCAAATGTGGCCTCAGATACTACCTAGCTATGTGAACCTAGACAAGTCACTTAGTACCAACTGCTTAGCCCTCTCTTATGGCTCTTTTGTCTTGGAACCAATACTTAGTAACAAGATTCTAAGACAGAAGGAAAGACCTTAAAAAAATGAACTGGTGTTGGAAATGGCAAACCACTCCTGTATCTTTGCACCCCTCCCCCTAAAAAGAAAAAAACCTACATGGGGTCACAAAGACAGACACAACTAAAAAATGACTAAACAAACAATATATAAATCCAGGAAGGAGGAACAAATGGGCTTTCACAAGCCATATTTAACAACCATTAAATTATAAGCTCTTTGAAGGCAGGGACTGTCTTTTGTCTCTTTTTGAATATCTAGACCTTAGCACAATGCCTGGCATATATTAGTTGATTAATAAATGGTTACAATAAACATCTTTAACATTTCACAATTCTTTAAGAAATATAGAGAATGTAAGATCTCATTGTGCTAATTATTTTTTGATTATACATTTGACTCAGTAGAAAATGCCACCCTAAAAGTTTTTACAATTAGGTGCCTCCCAGCCACACATCAAAATGGAAGCTATATAACAGGAATAACCTTGTTTAGCAACAGGTGTCTAGATAAGTAAATCTAACATCATCTGAGGAGGTACAAGAAGATTAAGAACTAAAAGGGGCCAGGGAAGAAAGGTTGAAGGCAGGAAGACACACTTGAGCAGAAGGCTTACAACAAGAATTCTGAAATACAAAGGTAAGGAATAAGGAATGAATTGAAGGCACAGAGTAGGGCTAGCACAAATACACAGAGATTTCAAATAAAAGTTTACTCAAGTTATCATAGGAAAGAAAGTGAAGTTTATTTTATTCTGCTTCTAACTATAAGAATCATCACTTCATGTGGCAATGCTCATTTGATATTAGTGTTCACGGTGAGTATTTTTAAAAGGTCATCATGAAATTGTGGAAAAATTGGTAGAGAAACTCAAGAAATCTGATTAGAATCCTCCAAACTGAATCAATATATACTTTAATTAAAAATTATTTCAGCATAAAGGTAGTAATAGCAGAAGGCAGAAAAAATACATCAGACAACATGGTTCATCAGTTGCCCACAATTACCTAGTGTAATATCATTTTGCCATGCAAAATGGAGACCAGGATGAGTGACACCCAATAGTTTTAGAATTTAGAACCAACCCAGACACAATGAGCCACAGAGCAAAAAGCAGTTACTGGCAGGACTATAAAAGAGAGAAACTGGAAGAAGAAACTCTCTCATTCCTGAGAAGGGACCTGGGTGGTTGGGTGGGTAGGCCAACCAAACCTATTTAGGTTATCTGCATCCTGTTCAATAGTTATCACATCCTCAACTTCTGGACAAAGCTGTGGTATATATTAATTACTGAACATCAAAGAAGAACAACATCAAGACTCAGTCAGTCTGGTTAAGGCCAAAGGTGCCTGGCCTGGCCAGAGTGCCACAGAGAAACCTCTCCAGCAGACAGTCTCAACATGATGATTGCCCTTGATTGACAAACCTGATCCTCAGTAACTTAGTGAAGTTTTCCCAATACTTCTTTCCTCCAATCCTGTTCCTTTCCCTGAGTTGTTATAATTAAATCTTAAAAGTCTACTTAGGTGAAAGTCATTATTGTCCTAAGGATTAATAATCTTATCCTTGGATCTGAGGGAAAGGATAGCTCAAGTAAAACCAAATCGCAATCATCGGTGTTATCCATTAGTCTATAGCTTTATCCATCAATCTAAACCCAGGATAAGCTGTTAGAGAAGCTGTATGATCCAATTCACAGCTTCTCACTTGATCAGTTATTCTTGGGCACCGTTAGGTGGGAGTTGGGTGTTTAGCTGAGCTTCAAATACTTTGTGGGACCTAGTGTTCACCTAGGCTTCCCACCTTCACTCAGCTCAGGTCCTTGTACCATCAGAGGAGCTTGGGACATTCTTCCATCAGGCCCTATCCAGTATCACTATACCACTTATAACATTAAACAAAATATGGATCCATAAAAACAAAGGCTTTTAATAAATGGACACAAAACCAAATACAGTGGTACCTTGACACACGAGTTTAATTCATTCCATGGCCAAGCTCATAACTCAATTTGCTCCTGTGTCAAACTGAATTTCCCCATTTAAATTAATGGAAATGCAATTAATCTATTCCAGCCAAAAAAAAAACACAAATTTTTTGTTTTATGTGCTTTTAAATACAAAAATGTACTTTATAAATAACAAAGAAATATATTTATAAATAAGAAAGAATGTAAAGAAATAAACTTGCTTATGAAATATTATGTACCTTCAAGGTCAGAAAAAAATGCTGGTGGAGGTTTTCATTTCTTATGCTTAATATAATTTACTCTCTACACATGTAATGCTACATTTAAATGCAAAATTGACTTTACACATTACTTGTGATATGTAACTTTACTGCTAAACTTAATTGCTTTTTTTTTACTTTACTTAATTATCATCATTTTCTTCACTGAATTTTGGCTGTTTTGCCATACTTTCCTCAATTTCACTTAAAGACCGTTTTAACAAAAACCTTTTCATGGAAGTTTGTTTCTTCCTTTCTTTCAGAACATTTAAATAATGTGTGAAACAAATGTTTTTACACAGAAAGAAATGCAGGGCATGTAGCAACTTTTTATGGGTGTAACTTTTCAATAAACTGTTTAATTCTTTCCCAAATCCTTAACATTTTCTTAATCTTACTTGTACTGATTACCTCATCCACCTCAGGCTCCTCCCTACTAATTTCCTGCAAAACCATTGTATGCTGCTGCTGTAACTCCTTCAATTCCTCAGTTGTCAGGATCTATGGTTAAAAGTTAAGAAACTTGCCAAAAAAAAAACTGATGATAAAATGAATAGAGACATGAAAATCTTAAATAGAACACTAGCAAAAAGACTTTAACAAGTGATCACAAGGATTATTCACTATGATCAGGTGGGATTTATACCAGGAATGCAAGGATGATTTAATAGTATGAAAACCATCTACATAATTGACCATATCAACAAACAAACCAACAGAAATCATATGATTATCTCAAAAGATTCAGAAAAAGCCTTTGACAAAATACAACACTCATTCCTATTGAAAACACTAGAAAGTATAGAAATAGAAGGGCCTTTCCTAAAAATAATAAACAGTATATATTTAAAACCATCAGCAAGAATCATCTGCAATGGGGATAAATTAGAAGCCTTCCCAATAAGATCAGGAGTGAAGCACGGATGCCCATTATCACCTCTATTATTTAACATTGTACTAGAAACACTAGCAGTAGCAATTAAAGAAGAAAAAGAAATTGAAGGTATTAAAATGGGCACTGAGGAGACTAAACTATCACTCTTTGCAGATGATATGGTCTACTTAAAGAATCCTAGATTTTTTGCCCCAAGTGCCTAATGGCACAATGACCTACAAAGAACAGATGTCAAATAAATGCCAGTTGAACTTAAATGAATCTGAATGAACAGTTCCCACAAATGTAGAATACTACCAGAGATAAGAATAGAGGGAATAGCAGCTATCAGTACTGCCCTGCCTCAGCACCTTCCTTTCCTACAGCTCAAGGAATGTCCAAACTCTATGTGAAGCCTGAAAGTTAAACATAAACCTTTAAAAAAACATGAATAAACAAAATGGTTTGAACAACTCCAAGCTTTTTAAAAACAGGTTCTGAGCTTTCACCATCCCTTTCCAATGAACAGGTGTTTTCATTGTATAAATGGAGAAACTAGCAGGTTGAGATAAACAGGTACTATAAATGAATCTTTTCCCCCATCTCTTTTGCCAACCCCTGTTAAAAAAATTTTTTTTATACCTTCTGTATTTGTTTGTTTTTCTTGATGGATATTAAAGTTTTTTCTCCCAATGATTTACAGTGATAGCATATTACTCAGAAAAAAGTACACTGCATATAATATTAAGTGAAAAATCTGCAAAAAAAGAATTTCTAACAGAATTTAAAGTTCTTTAGTCAATCTATGACATTTTGTCCCATGCAGTTTGATTTTAACATTGTTCCTAATTCCAGCTCTCCTACTTTTACTAACCTGATTTATAAAATATGTCAATTGCTAGCAGCAAGAAAGTTCGTGTCTCTTCTAAAGAAGAAACCAAACACAAATGCACCCTGTAGATTAGCTCAATTAGGCATCAGATAAAAATCAAGAGATCAGTTAAAACACTGGAACAATTTGAAAAGCTACAGGTTCTATTTCACTGGGGAGACTAGAAGATCACCTGAAAGGATTAGTCTAATTCGGCAGCATGGAACAGTACTGCACCATAAGAAATGATGAGCAGATTTTTTTTAAACTTGGTAAGAACTAAGTGAGCTAAAGAGCAAAATAGTAGAACCAAGATATAGTAGAACCAATTATATACAGCTATAAATTTAACATTTATATGTTAATAATGAAGAATAACTTGTGAAAGTTCACACCCAAAGAATGAAATGAAAAGTGGAAATTTGAAAGACATAATCTATATATTTTGCCATATGACGCCTTCTATGGTGTGAGGAGGGAAGGAAGGAAATTAATTACTTGTTCTTCCTTTACTGATCTTATTCTTGCTTCTCTTATTTTCCTAAAAACAAAGTACTAACTACATAGAATTGATGTAGTAAACATAGAAATAAAAGTTTCACAAACCAAGATGTTGATAGAAAATGTGCTGCCCATGATTGCCAAATCTAATTTCCTCTTTTAATCCTCATCCTTCTTGATTTCTATGTAGCTTGAAAAAGTCAAGCACCTTCTTCTCTTTGATACCAGCTTCTGTTAGTCAAAAAGCATTTATTAAGGACTTAATATATGCCTAAATGGGGCAGCTGGGTGGCTCAGTGGATTGAGAGCCAGGCCTAGAGACTGGAGGTTCTAGGTTCAAGTCCGGCCTCCGACACTTCCAGCTGTGTGACCTTGGGCAAGTCACTTGACCCCTATCGCCCACCCTTACCACTCCTGGGCTAAGGACGGTCCCTAGCCCAGATGAAAAAGGAGGAGGGTTGGGCGTGGGGCTAGCAACCCCACCCTGTAAAAACTACATCTGCTAAAGAAACTGCAACCTAAAGTAGGGGCAACTGGGCTAGCTCAGTGGATTGAGAGCCAGGCCTAGAGACGAAAGGTCCTAGGTTCAAATTCGGGCTCAGACACTTTCCAGCTGGGTGACCCTGAGCGACCCATTGCCTACTGGTTGTGGCCCTATGCTCCTAGAATGGAGTCCCAGGATAAAAAAAAAAAAAAAAATATGCCTAAACACTAAAGATACAAAGAAAGACTTTAAAAGACAGTCCCTTCCCTTAAGGAACTCACAATCTAATGGGGGAGGCAACATGTAAACAATCATATACAAACACAATCTTGAAATATACAGGAAATAGTTAACAGAAGGAAGGCACTAGAATTAAGAGGAGTTGGAAAAGGCTTCCTATAAAAGTTGAGACTAGAAGGAAGCCAGCATACTGTGGGACTGAGAGACATCCAGAGAAAATAACAGTTGAAGAGTCTTGTTCAAGTGACTGCAAGGAGGACAGGGTCACTGGACTGAGGAAGGATAAAGTATAAGAAGATGAAAAGATAAGGGAGGGAGAGGCAGGTTAAAAAAGGCTCAGTGGATTGATAACCAAGCCAATCAGATGAATCTTCCTAAGCACAGGTCTGACCATGTTACTCCTATTTTTTCTAAACCCATACTTTCAGTCTTAGAATCAATACTAAATACCAGTTCTAAGGCAGAAGAAAGGCAAAGGCTAGGCAACTAGGGTTAAGTGACTTGCCTAGGGTCACCCACCTAGGAAGCATCTAAGGTCAAATTTGAACCCAGGGCCTCCCATCTTCAAACCAGGCTCTCTATGTACTTAGTCACTTAGCAGTCCCATGTTTCTTCTCTAAAAAATTCCAATGGCTTCCTATCACCTTTAGGATTAAAAATAAAATCTTCAATTTGACTTTCAAAATCTTTCTTTCCTCTCATTCTTCAATCTGGCTTCCAACTTCATTCAACCAAACAGCTCTCCACTGTTGCTGAAGATCTCTTAGTTGACCTACTCCAAACTTTCCAGGCTTCTTACACTTTAAGGCCCACTGCCCATCCCCCTTCACATATTCTGGGATCCAGTGACACTGGTCTACTTCTGTTCCTCACACAAGACACTCCTACTCCAGGTATTTTCACTGGCTTCCTTCCATGACCTGTAACGCTGTCCCTCCTCATCTCTGCTTCCTGGCTTCAAAGCAACTCAATAAGAAAAAACATTATATATAGTATATTAAGTAGCTACTACTATATGCTCAGCACTGTGCCAGGGATATGTGACACAAAAGTGAGTTCATTCATCATGCCTTCTCCTGGGAGTATAAAGTATATTCATAATTAATAAATATGTGATATAGACAAAGTGATTTTAAGGAGGACTAACAAGTGAGGAAATCAAGAAAGATTCTTGAAGGGGATGGTACTTGAGCTCAACCTGGAAGAGAGTTGGGGGTTCCAAGTAATAAAACAGAGAATAGAAGACATTCTAGAGGTAAGGGACCTTGGCAAAAGCATGGAGGCAGAAGACAGAATATCCTATACAGGAAACAGTAAATGGACAAATTTGGCTGAAATTATCTGCAAAGGGGAGTAAATACATAATTACTATAAGAATAAAAAGAGCCAGACACCAATGTTATGATAGAGGGGAGAGAGTCTATATGGGGTGAGACTCTCTTCTAGCTCTCCCCTCCTGCTGAATATGCACCGCCGAGATTTCGAGGGGGTATCACCCCAAAACTGGGTGACCTGGATGGCTGTGCCACCCCACAGGAATTGGGGCAATGCTTCCCTTTAAGATGAGGTATGGGGGACCCCAATCTGATTCTGAATGAGGGCAAGCCTCCCCTTAGGTCAGTCAACTTCACAGCAGGTAGTCTGGCTTCAAGATGGAGGCAGCCAGACCAAGATGTGATTCCCACCCCCTTCGTCTCTCAGGCACTCTGGAACACTATCTGACTAATAAATGTCTTTTATTAATATCAATATAGGGATTGGGGAAAGGGATGAAGGGTAGAGGGATTTTGGGGTGCCCTCTTCTCTATTTCTATGGGGTCCATCAATCGGGTAGGAACCTTTGGGGTTCCCACTCCTAAACGGCTCCCCTCACCTGCTCCTTCAGTTTCTATTTCTATTTCTATTTCCTATTTCTATCCTTTTCTATAATTGCTAGTCAAACCAGAAAGGGTCTCTCAGCAAGGTTGGGTAATGGGAGAAGGAGCCTAAGAGATTGCTCCCAAAATGGAGTCATAACAACTTAGTTGATTCCATGATTGAAGTCTTGCTGGGTGAAAAGTGATGGGATGCCTTTGACCAGGGAATCAGGGTTTCAATGTCCTCAGGAAGCCCTCAGGGCTGGATCTGAGCTGGGATGTCCTCCTCTTTCTCTCTGTCCTCGGCTGGAAGTCCTTCTCCTTCCTCCTCCAGAGAATTGCCCAGAATCCCCTCTGGTCTTAACTGTCACCAACTGTCACCAATCGTCAGTCACTCCTCTGGCTCCTTCTGTCCCATCCCCCTTTGCACAAATTCCATCCTTACATTACTCTCGGAAAGGTTAAGATGGAATCAAATTATAAAGAGCTTTAAATGGCAGGCTAATCTGTAGTTTATCCTAAATAAATGTACTTTGAGAGTAAAAAGGATTCAGAAAAAGCTATAGGGAATATCCTTGGAAAAGCTTCAACATTTCTCAACATAAACTTTGATCCCAAAGGGTAGGTAATATGATTTGAGAATTCTGAGCTATTCTAACAATAATTACTTTGACCCATACACAAGGGAATTTTTTCCATCTATTAAATTAATCCCACAGTTCAAGAAGTGAAGCCAAAAAATAAAAGACAACAGGGACAATCTTTTTCAAAACATGGAGAAAATTTTTTGTTTCTTATTTGCTTTATATATACACTTTGAGGCAATTGGTTTTTTTTAAACATTTGAAGAAAAACTTTCATATTAAATATTTTTAATATTAGTGATATAGTTACTACTAAGCTTATGATATATAAATGGGAACTTCTAGGCACCACTTGTTAAAGAGAATGGAAAACTTATTTCATATTCTATAGGTGTCTGCAATTCTGATACTAATTTTTAAAAAGCTTTAATTTTGTATAGTGATCAAAACAAAAACATGCTCATCAGAATTATATTCTACTTGTTTTATTTACATGCCACATAAATTTATATTCTGTAACATATTTACAACATATCTGCCTTACCATAATGTTATAAAGAGTACTGCAACTATTACCATTCCTAACTTAGAGATAAGGAAATTTAAGCTTTAGCGATTTGCCCAAGGTCACATATATTGCAAACAAATCAGTGGAAGAATTAAGACAAAATTCAGATCAATAGCCATACAGTGATATAATAGTTAAGATAATAATTGCTTAGCTGAAGGACAGAGAAGTAGCACTCAAATATCTAGGGCAATTTCTTCTAAGCACAGTGGGATGTACATCACAAGAAGCAGTCATCATGACAACTATTCACATTAATTCAGCAAAAGATCAATGAGTTCTCCAATTTGGGTACTCCCTCTTACCGCTCCCCCACTCTCCAAAGAAGACCTCCATATCTTAGTAGACAGAGTTTTATGGCCAAAATAGATAAACAAGTCATCTGGTGGGCATTTGGTAATAAGCTTACTAAGAAGTTGCTCCGTGGAAGATAAATAATGAGTTGCCCTTTGTGGCAAAAATTTATCACATCAATATAGTCTCCAAGCTGAATAATAGGTTTATTGAGAGGAGACCAGTCTCACAATAAAGCAGGACTTTGGTCAAGATCAGAACCCAAGCCTTAGGGGTAGTCTTTTTTTTAAATAAGAAATCTGATGACATCCTATCCTAAAAGACAGACTGAATACATAATTTTACATGGACAGATCGCACAAGTCCTGAATAAGTCAGAAAGTATTTTAAAAAATAATCACTATGGCTGGTAACTTTGTATCTATTATTATTACTGACCTTTCCAAAAGCCTTTCAGTAAAGAGTTAGGATCTAGTGTTTTTTTGATGACATTTATGACTGACATTTGCCCCCAAGATACATTCTGACCCAAGAGCAGCTCTCTACCTCCTGTCTTATGATTTTGCCACAGGGTGTGGTGGGCTTCATTGAAACTTTTGGGTTACAGGCTTAAGGTCAAAATACTTGTCAGCAAGGTTTGATACCAACCTCAAACTGTATTTTTCTGAGCTAATGTTTATAATTCATATGAAGCAAACTGTATTATCTGTTATAATGATAAAGGCTAATACTATTATAATCATAAAAGGGGATAGGGGATTTCATACTCACATCCCAGACCAAACTCAAAATGAGATATTGCAATTTTCAAGAATACATTTTCAACTCCATGCCATGAAGAAGCATTAAAATATAACTTTTATTTCACTTATGTAATCATCTCCCACTTAAGGACCCTTGGCATATAGTAGGTATTTAATAAATGCCTGAATATCCAAATGAAACTTTGTCTGAAGGCAATGGATAACCACTGAAAATTTTTTAGCTTCAGAGTATAGTGTAATAGGTAACCTCTGGGAAGAAGATGGAGACCAGCTTGAATGACAGATTGTTGGTTATAGAACTTAGAATTTACTCAGATGGCATGTGTTTGTTTTGAATTCATGGAAGTGCTATTTAGAAGTATCTAGCAGACTCCCTATGGACACATGGGGGCTTTGAGACTACATTACCCATGATTCCAATGGGTTTCCGGTCTTTGGGCGTGGGGCCATCAAAGGTCCCCATGCATGGGGCAGCTTAAATTCAGAGGAGGGCCTAGAGGAGGTCTCTTGGTTTTGCTGAGTGGCTGGCTGGTGTACAAGAGGGACAAGATGGGTTCCGGTGGTAAATTTAAAAGTTAGTCAGGCACAGTCATATATATTTTACCAACATGGCCATGGTTTTAATTAAGTTACTAATTTCTCTTATTATATCATTCTTTAACATTTTTAATCTTAACACATGAGACAGAGGCAGAAGACAATTGAGACTACCACTATAAAAGCCCAGGGGCAGAAGACAATTGAGACTACCACTATAAAAGCCCAGGGGCAGAAGACTTCAGGGTCTCATTTTTAAGAAGGGGCTTGTGGGTGATGAAAGGTGGGTAGGTCTATAGACCTGCATATTCAGCATCTGTACCTGATTATCTCATAATATCCATTGATCTATTACTGAACAAGGCTGAGAGATAAATATCAACACCTGCTATCAAGAAGAATATCATAAGCCCTTCCTTTCACTAGGTCTAGACCAGTGATGGGCAAACTATTCCCCACGGGCCATATCCAGGCCATAGTTTGCCCATCACTGCCTTAAGCAATTCCCTAATGACTATATCTGGATGTGGGGCCATAGTGATTGGGAATTGCTTAAGGCAGTGATGGGCTACAATAAGGCCAAATTGTTTCTATTCCTATGTGGAAAGATGATTCTAAAAAAATATAGGGGTGAAAAAGAGGATTATACTAAGAAATGGGAAGAAGTAAAAGGGGGTAAATTTATATCACATAAATGCACACAAGGGGGAAAAATACTATTATAGTGGATGAGAGGATGAGGGTAGTGATGGGCAAAACTTAAACCTTACTCTCAATGGAATTGGCTCAGAGAGGAAAGAACAGCCAGATTCATTAAGGTATAGAATCCTATCTGACCCTATAGAGAAGTAGAAGGAGAATAAGAAATGGGAGGTGGGGTGGGTGGGAAGGGAGTAATATAAGGGAAGGTTAACGGGAGAAGTGATCAAAAGCAAAACACTGGTGTAGATGTAAAGAGGAAAAAGAGAAAAGGCAAGATTAAAAGAGGAAATGAAAATGGAGGTGAATACCCAGGTAGTAATCAGAAATTTGAATGTAAATGGAATGAATTCACCCCCAAAAAAAAACAAAAAACCAGTAGCAGATAGCAGAGTGGCTTAAAAAACGAAATCTGAACATGGGGTGCTTACAAGAAACACATTTGAGGCAAGTAGACACACAGAGTATAGACAAAAGATTGGAGCAGACTCTACTGGGCTTCAACTGAGACAAAAAAAAAAGCAGTAGCAAATATGATCTCAGAAAAAGCTAAAGCGAAAATTAATCTGATAAAAGAAATAAGGAAGATAATTACATCTCAATAAAAAGTAGTATAAACAACAAATATTATTACTTAACATATACACACCAAAAGGCACGGCACCCACATTTTTAAAGAAGAAACTAAAGGAGTTTAAGAAGGAAATAAGACAGTAAAACTCTACTAGTGGGGGCCTCAACCATACCCTATCAGAACTAGATAAATCTAACCAAAAAATAAATAGGAAAGGAGTAAAAAAGTGAATGAAACTTTAGAAAAGTTAGATTTAATAGGTATCTGTAGAAAACTGAATAGGGATAAAAAGAAATATATCTTCTTTTCAGCAGCACAGGGTACATATACAAAAATTAACCATGTACTAAGACATAAAAATTTCACGATCAAATGCAGAAAAGCAGAACTAATAAATGCAACCTTTTCAGATCATAATGCAATAAAAAGTATGTTTTGAAAGCTGTAAGAGCCACTAAAAGTTCACTGATAATGCCTGCATTTGCAACTCTTTTGTCAGAAGATGTTAAAAATCTGTGTTGCAACCATAAACTTCCAATCACATGGCATATGCCAAATGCATATTTTGAATCAGTGTAAACTATGACACAGGCTTGCTTCAATGCTATAAGTTCTTCTGCCCGGGCACTGAAATTTGATGGCAATGCTGCAGTCCACACTGTTTCAAATTCTATGACAACTACAGCCCCAATATAACGTATCCTGTCTCTCAAGAAAGAAGAGCCATCCATAAACAGAATACAGGATTCTCCAAGGGTATATCAGATAGATTCTCTCTAGACCTTTCTATTATTTGAACCACTTTCAGGGTTACATGGGGTTCAGTGCTCCTCGGTGGGGAGTGGACTGGGATAATGGGAGTCATAATTTATGGATCAGGAAACTTATGTTCATTTTCTTGTCCTTCGCTCTCTAAATAATTCACTTCCTTTTCTATTTCTTGTATTTCTTCTATATCCTCATCTTCAACATTCACTAGTCTACTTCCCCTGGAAAACACTGATAATACACTACTGCCCTTTTGTGAATCTTGCTTTGGGATATTGCCACTGACCACCCGCAAATATTTAGGACAGTCCCATTTTTAATATAGTTCTGCATTTGGTCTGCCCGAGTGCTACATGGGAAATATGTATCACCATATTCCCTGGGATAGCTAGGTCTCCTATCCAGATATCTATACCTAAGTTGGGAACCCATTGCCTCTAAATCAAGCAGACCCACTGTTTTGGTTGTAAAATTGGTTGCCCCTGCAATAATTGCCATTATTCCTAAAATGATTTGGGAAGAAACCTCCATTGTGTCTACATATCTGTCCCCAGGATCTACAATCCCTCATAAAATGCCTGCACCTTCCACAGAAGTAGCATCTGGGACCTTGGTTGTTAAAATTCCTTTGTGGTCCATTAAGATTGCCTTGGTTAACTATATTCCTTCAACAGTGCCACTATTTTGTCATGCTTCTCTGTTTTATTAAGCTTAAACTTTAGGTTTTTAATTTCCTGCCTCAGTTCCTCTATTATGTTATTATTTGCCTCTTCCTGCTTATCTTTATCACTATTAAAGATATAAATTGCAGCCCTTCACAATTCATCCAGTGGCATTTCATACCAGTTTGGGCATAATAGTTTCTTACTATTTTACATGAGTTTTAAAAAATTATCTCCTTAGTTGTTTTATATCTGTGTTTGAAGATATTGAGTGCCAAATATCTCTCTCCCAGTTCTATTAGTCTATCCATGAATGTGGAAGGTGTTTCCCCACTGTCTTGTCTTATTTTCTCAAACTTTGTCCAAGACCCTGGTCTATGGGAGTATTCTCTCATGATTTTGAGTATAGCCTGCCTCGACTTGACTAATTGTTCATAACCTTCTTCCGAATTCATCTCCCAGTGGGGATCCAAAGTAGGTCATTCAGTTGTTTCTGTGACTATTTTGTCTTTTTCCCTCTTGGTGAGTAATTCATTGAGCAAAATTTAGAAATCTGAGTAGGCTGGATCAAACTGTTTAATAATCTTCTTAAACTTTTTAATTACAGTCATTGGTTTGTACTCAAATGAGGGAGTCCCCTTCTTAAAGCTTTCTATGTCTACTTGTATGAAGCTCTATGTTGTCTCACATTTACAATCTGACTTTCAGGTGTTATAACTGGAACCTCTCTTAAGGGGAAAAACCTCTCATAGTATCATTCGATGTCATCATCTCTTGCTCTAATTTAGTGCCTTTGAAATATTTCTCAATAATCTGTCCTTTCTGATAATGGTATTTTCTAGGTATTCCATTTTCATATCTCTCTTTTTTCCATTTGTTGTCTATTACAGTATATAGTTAGCATATTTAGGATGTACATTATGGACATCCTAAGTATAAGCCATACCAATATTCTGCAATCACCTAGTGGAACCCATTTTAACAAACCTAGTAATGTCAGGCAAAGGAAGACAATTATTGTTTGAGGTTTTGGTAGTTCTCTTATATAGCCTAGAATCTTTTTGGTAAATATCTGATTAATATTCCCCATGGTAATATTACTGATGGTAAAGATCATCTTTCTTTTCTTCATTCTTGGTAAATGTAGCCCCTGTGTCTCACTGTTAAAATGTCTTGTGACAACTGGCAGAAGACAGTCCTACAGTGGCATTTCTGTTTGAAGGAAAAAAAACTACATGTTGTTTCCCCCTTTTTAAAATAAGTTTGTTTTAAAATAAAAGGTTGTTTTCCTATTAGGTCACCACATGTTATGAGGAATAACAACCTAGTATTGATTATGTATTGGTTTGTATTGGATTTTATTGGTAAGTTGTTGTTGTTGATTGTTGGAGTAATAGCTGGACTTGCAGTTGATAAAACTCAACTGGCCCTTATTTACTTAAAACTATAAGAATAAAGGGAAAGGAAATGAAAGATGATAAGGAAAGTATGAAATATATTCTTATATTACTTATATATTCCCTAAATCAAATAACTCTAACTGGGTCCTGTGATAATGAGATTAAATCTACCTTGCCCATTCTCAAATCTAACACCAAAAGTGTAAACAGGGGCAGCTGGGTAGCTCAGTGGAGTGAGAGTCAGGCCTAGAGACAGGAGGTCCTAGGTTCAAACCCGGCCTCAGCCACTTCCCAGCTGTGTGACCCTGGGCAAGTCACTTGACCCCCATTGCCCACCCTTACCAATCTTCCACCTATGAGACAATACACCGAAGTACAAGGGTTTTTAAAAAAAAAAAGTGTAAATCACAAGTTTAAGGATGGGATTTGTGCAAGGGGGATGGGACAAAAGGAGACAGAGAAGGAGTTGCTGACAGTTGGTGACAGTTGAAACCAGAAAGAATTCTAGGTATTTCTCCAGGAGAGGAGAGATGGAGGGGTTCCAGCAGAGGACTGAGAGAGGGAGGAGGTGGACATCCCAGCTCAGATCCAGTCCTGAGGGCTTCCTGAGGATCTTTCTTTGGAAATTGAAACCCTAATTCCGTGGTCAAAGCCATTCATCACATCTCAACCATCAAGACTTTAATCGAGTCAGCTAAGATTTTTGGACTCCATTTTGGGAATGATCTCTTAGTCTCCTTCACCCATTACCCAACCTTGCTGAGAGACCCCCTTTCAGTAAAAACTTACAATTATAGGAAAGGATAGAAAATAGAAACAGAAATAGAACCAGAAGGAGAAGAGGCAAGGGGAAAGGCTTAGAAGAGGGAACCATTGGGTTTCCCACCTAAGTGACAGACCCCATAGGAATAGAGAACAAGGCACCCCAAAATCCCTCTGCCCTTCACCTAATTTTCCCCATTCCCTGAACTGCGAATAATAAAAGCCATTCATAAATCAGATAGGATTCCAGAGTGCCTGAAAGACTACGACGGAGACAGGAACCACAGCTTGGTCTGGCTGCCTCCATCTTGAAGCCAGATCACCCACTGTGAATTTAACTGATGGGGGGGAGGTTTGTGTGAACACCTTCCTTATTCAGAATCAGATTGGGGTACCACATACTTCATCTTATAGGAAAGCCTTGCCCCCAACTCCTGTGGGGCGGCACGACCATCCAGGTCACCCAATTTCAGGGTGACACCCCCTTAAAGTCTCCCAGTGTATATTCGGCCCCAGGGGAGAACTGGAAGAGAGACTCACCTACAAAGACACTCTCTCTCTCTCTCTCTCTCTCTCTCTCTCTCTCTCTCTCTCTCCCATCTATCATGACATTGGTTATTGGCTGTTTTTATTATTACACAAGTTGGGAGGTCTGTGACCTACATGTGCTTAGGAAGCAGTGGATTCTAGCCTCTTTACCCTTAGCAGCTACTTAATCCTATACTTAGCCTCAGACAAAAGGTTCCTAGCCTGCCCTTCAACAAAAATGTTTATTAAATCCTGAGGTGTGACATACTTAATAAAAATGTGAAGTCCTTAAAGGAACCACACCCACTTGTGAATTTTCACACTCTGTCCTTAACCCCTAGCCAAAGGAAAACCTAGCCAGTAGTACCATCTGTTGACAAAAACCAGAATTACAAGCCATATAAAATATAATTAGATAAAGCAACATGAATGCCACTGAACTAGAAAATCTTCTAGTTATCACCCAATTAGGAAACTTTAAGGTTTTGGAATGCCTCATTCTCCTTATGTAATTAGGAAACTTTATTTTCCAAATGGTAAATGTTAAGAAACAAAAGGTTACCATGAGAAAAATGCAAGCTAACATGTAAATTCTCAAACACTGCTTGTATAGCCTAATGGAAAAGGAGGATTCCGAACAAATAACGTCTAATTTTTCTAAGCCTGTTCCTGAACTACTAAGAGAGGAAAATCCTAATTCTCCTGAAATAGAGAAACAGACATATATGTCTGAGATAAAGACCCTCCTCTCTCATGTTGTATACCTCCTAACTAAACTTTCATCCCCTCCCCCTTCTCCTGATGCTCAATCTTCTCCTACCCCTTCTCCCAGCCCATGACCAACTTCAGCCCCCAAAAAACAGTAAGCACACAAATAACTACAAGGAAATCAAGACTAGAGGGCAATTCTGATTCCGATGATGGCCTTTTCCCCTTAAGGGAAGTGTCCACAATAGGACATGATGAGGATGTGGTTACATTAAAATAATATACAACTTTCACACCTCAAGATATTAGGGAACTAAAACAAGATACTCCTACTTATGAAGAAGAACCAATAACAGTATTTAAAAAGATGGATGATATCTTTTTTCACTATGACCCTTCTTATAAAAAAAGTAGAAAAATTGCTCCAGGCTTTCCTAACGGACTGTGAGAATAAAATTATCTCTCATGTTAACAAAGCCTGAGGACGCAATGCAGCACACTGGCCATCCAAAGATCCTAAATGGCAATATAACAACCCCAAATGATATGCACAATTATGTCGAGCTAGGGATGCTATTCTCAAAGCAATGCAGCACACTGGCCATCCAAAGATCTTAAATGGCAATATAACAACCCCAAACGATATGCACAATTATGTCATGGTAGGGATGCTATTCTCAAAGCAATGCAAGGATGTGCTGAAAAGCCACATGCCTGGACCAAATTTAAAGGCCTTACACAATCTGATGATGAGACACCCACCCAATTCATCGATAGGCTAATTGAACTGGGAGGTACATACATGAACCGTGACATTTCTACTGAAAAGGATAAGAGACAAATAAAGGAACAATTTGTCAATAACTCTCGTGGAGAGGTACAGGATTACTTTAAAATACATTGTCCTTGGTGGCCTGAAATGGATTTTGAGGAGGTAAAGAGAACTGCTGTTTTTGTCTCCAAAGGTCATAAAGAAAAACAGGATGAAACTAATGACTGACTGACCAAAATACAGAAGTAACTAAAATCTTTAAATAATAGAATAGATTAATGATGGGCAAACTTTTTCAAGAGAGTGTGAAAGGAAAGGAAATGCTCATCTGTCAGTCTGTTTCTAAGGCAACTCTTTCAAAGTTTCATTGTATTGTATCCTACTCGCATTTGTCAGATTAGGAATAATGTCGCGCTACTGGATAGAACATTTCAGGGGGCTGCATCTGGCCCTCGGGCCGTAGTTTGCCAATCTGGATGTGGGGGCATAGTGATTAGGGAATTGCTTAAGGTAGTGATGGGCAAACTAAGATCTGGATCTGGCCCACGGGGAATAGTTCGCCCATCACTGCTAGTGTCCATGGCTGAAAAGCCTCAAGATAATCTCCTGGACACTCCTTTAGACAATCCAGATATAGTCTTATTTACCAATGGTTCCTCTTTTATGAGGGATGGCAAACGCTACACTGGAGCTGCTGTAGTCACAGAATTTACCACTGTGTTGTCAGCTTCACTGCCCCCAAATCTAAGTGCTCAAGGTGCAGAACTCATAGCCTTAAAACATGCCTGTATAGCTCCTGGCATAATTACTATAGCCTCTAAAATGTGTACAGCCTGTCCTACCTGCCAAGCATATATATAACCAACATGCCTTTCGTGGCAAAGCTTTTGGTGGGCGTCCTCTGGCTTACACACCTTTTGAGCACCTGCAAATTGATTACATAACAATGCCAAAGGCTAGACAATATAAATTTTGTCTAGTCATAGTGTATCAACTGACCAGATGGCCAGAAGCATTTCCTATTGCTTGAGCCACAGCAGCTTTTGTTGCCAAGGTGCTTTTAAATCATTCCTCGTTTTGGACTGCCCACACATATTGATTCGGACAGGGGAAGTCACGTTACCGATTCTGTTTTATCTGAAATATATTCTTATTTGGGGATAACTCCCAAATTCCATGTACTATATCACCCCCAGAGCTCAGGCCAAGTCGAAAGGATGAATAGAGAACTTAAAACTAGGATAGGCAAATTATGCACTGAGACACATTTAAAAATGGCCTGAAATTCTCCCTCTGACTCTATTTTATCTTAGAAGCAGGCCCAGGGGAGATTTACACATCTCACCATATGAGATGCTTTCTGGACATCCCCCTCTACAGACTAAGCCTTTTTCTCCTGCATATACATCACTATTAGGGGGAGATACTTCTATTGCTTCCTATATGCAGGAATTACAGTACAAACTATGTGAGCTACATGAATCAAGAGCTGCAGTACAAGCAGGACCAAAAGATTTTTTCCCTTCATGACCTCAACCCAGGAGGCAAGGTGTATATAAAAAATTTCCAGCGCACTGGAGCAACTCAAGTCTTCCTAGGAAGGTCCATTTCAAATACTGTTAACCACTCCAACAGCTATAAAAATTGGAGAAAAGGACTCGGATTCATTGCTCACAAGTAAAGAGAGCACCTTCTAGTGAAACTGATTGACTATATCCTATCATAAGCACTGGAGATAATAGTCCATAGGAAAATGAATACCATTTTTGAGAACACATTGAATTCCTGAATTTATTTTACTATTTCCTTTTACTTTTCTAATAGAATATTTGATTTTTCCTTTATTTCTTGCACTTAAAGTACATATAATCAACATTAATTATTTTTTGATTCTGCAGTAATATAAGTTTAAATTATATTTGCTATAATAGTAATGCATACCCAAAAGCTTTAGACTATGGAAACCTGTCATTTATTGATAAATGTTATGGGACTATGATTAATGTTTATGTCTGATTCTAGGAAATGTGATAAAAAAGGAGCACAGACTTAACCCGAATAGTGCCATGGAGCACAAGGTAAAAAAAAAACCATACCAATCCAAGTAGGATTGTTGAATTTCTATGCCAATACTAAAGGACATGAACCTAGTATGAGACCTGAAGTTGTGACACTTGACATATATTAAGACGTAGGACACTTCCTACTACACTGCAATTCAAGTACCGAAGGTAGGCCTACATTCTGGCTCCCCTAACCCTGAGAATGAAGCAAAATCAGATCAGGGAATAATACTTCCCTTTTACATAAAAATCTGGCCCCCTTTTCTCTCTTATGATATAGCAACTTGCTGTAGTCTTGGCTGCCAATGGGTAAGTGCAATATCACTGCATTTTGTCCTACAGATTTAAGGGACAGAATTACTTTAATTGGACCCTAATACAAGGGCTTGTTATGAATTTATTCTTGTTTAATCAGAAAATTTTACATACATAGAATTTTGATATTTCAATCCTGATTTTGAATTTTTTCTTTCTCTCAAACTTTAATTTTTCTTCTATTTGTTTTTCTTTTTATTCTTTTAATATTTCTTTTGATAACTGACTCATACACCCCATAACTCAATGATGTATCCTGAGCTGATCTGGGTGTTGGTCAACACCCTCTTCAGAGGGGATTATATTTTTCTAAAAATCCAAGATTTAAATTTTTATTTGAGAAATTTTTCAGGAAAAGAAGCCTGCTTTGAATCCAGAAAATGAACTATTAGGAGAAAGATGCCTGCAGAAATCTACACTGAATCAAGGTGATCCCAGAAAAGATGCCTGTAGAAACCTACATTGAATCAAGACAATCCAAAATGAACTTTGGGGTGCAATTAATTGAACTTAAGGGATTGGATACAATTATTTTGAATTGTAAACTCTTATGCCAAAGGGGACTGCCCCCAAATGGCTTTTTGTCAATGCATCTAGCAAAACATTGGTTTTGCTCTCTCTCTCTCTTCTATTTCCCTGTTATTTCTAACTACTGTAGTTATAAGATTTTTAGGGAAACAAGAGGATTACGTCAAATGATCAATTGGGAAAACAAGTCTCCCAAATGATCAAAGTGGGGATTGTGATAATGAGATTAAATCTACCTTGCCCATTCTCAAATCTAATCACCAAAAGTGTAAACAACTCCACTTAACTCACAAGTTGGGAGGTCTGTGACCCACCTATGCTAGAGTGAGTGACAAATCAGAATTTACTAACTGCCTCCTGGGCAGCCCTAAGAAAAGTGTCTGCTGTGATTGGACACGTAAACTAGGAGGAAGGCACAGGAAGCGACACAAAAAAAGCCCCTTTAAAAGTGAGTTCAGCTTCTCTCTTCTGGTTAGTGTCTTAGATCTGAAGGAGCTTTTCTGGTTCATGTCTTGGTTCTGAAGGAACTCTTCTTGTTCTGGACCTGGGACCCTGAGACCTTAGTGAGACTGTTCTTAAATCTTTCTCTAAGAATTACAGGTAGTGAATGTAAAGACTAAATCTTCCTGGAATTCCAGGGCCTTCCAGCCCTCAGCTTTGGGCTCAAGGCCAAGCCTCTCTTGGCTGAGGGCTAATTAAATCTGTCTGGGTTAAACTAGGAAATCAGAGCAAATTACCTAGTGTGTTAGATTACTTATCCTATCTTATCCTCTCTCTCATTTCCTTATCTCCTCTTCCTCTTCTCATTTGTAAATAAACTTCCATACAAGTTAATTTGACTTGAGGTTATTCTTTAATTGGAGATTGATAATTATTCAATTCCCTGGTGACCAAACCTTTTAATATTCACCCAATCAAAAACCCTTTTCCCCATTACAATCACAAACCCCAAAACTAAAACTTCATGAGGAGTTGCTTCTGCCTGAAAACCAGGCCTTCTCTAATCTCCTTAATCTAACTAAAATATATTTTCTATCTATATACTCTAAGCTAATTATAAAATCTTTATATTATAATTCCAAAATTCAGTGAAGATTTCACTCTCAGTCTCCCAAAACTCCAGCTGAGTCAGAAAAAACAAGTCACTGCAGGTTCACAGACTTGAGTTGCCCTTTTCTGCCGCCTGCTGAATAGAATCAGGGAAGCTGTCAGAGTCCCACTCTCTCTGCCTTGAATCTTCTTCAGTAATTTTCAACCACCAGATAGTATTCCTAACCAGCTATACCCACAACTCTGTAGGAATAGAGAGGAAAATGCCAACCTATCACCACTCTTGAGCTTCAAACCCAAAAGCATTTCCACTAAAATTCAACTTGTCACCTAACGCACTTCTGGGAATTCTGCCCCTCTGACATCCAACACATTCCAAAGAAATCTTAAAAGTACCCTCCAGAAATATCAACTTACTTGATACAACCTACATCTGACTACATTCTATCCTTAAACAATTTTCTTAATTATCTGTTACAGGGTTCATGGAAAAGCCAATTAAAAATTAATTAGAAACTAAATAATCTAATTCTTCAAAATGGGTTGGTCAAAGAACAAATCATAGAAACAATCACTGATTTCATTGACGAGAATGACGAGGAGGAAACATATCAAAATTTATGGGATACAGCCAAAGCACTAAGGTAAAATTTATATCCCTGAATGCTTATGTCAATAAAATAGAGGGAAAAGCAGAACAATAAATTGGGCATGAAAAAAAAAAAACTAGGAAAAAGAACAAATTAGAAATCCCCAATTGAAAACTATATTGGAAATCCTTAAAAAAATCAAAGAAGGAAAAAAATATAAATTGCCTAGATTAACAAAAGAAGAAATAGAATAGTTAAATAGTGTCTTCTCAGGAAAAAAAAAAAAATCGAAGAAGCCACCAATGAACTCCTCAAGAAAAAATCCCCAGAGCCAAATGGATTAACAAGTGAATTCCAACAAATTTTTTTTTTTTAAATAAGCCTTACCTTCCATCTTGGAGTCAATACTGTATATTGGCTCCAAGGCAAAAGAGTGGTAAAGGTAGGCAATGGGGGTTAAGTGACTTGCCCAGGGTCACACAGCTGGAAAGTGTCTGAGGCTAGATTTGAACCTAGGACCTCCTGTCTCGAGGCCTGGCTCTCAATCCACTGAGTCACCCAGCTGCCCCCCCCCCAACAAATATTTAAAGAACAATTAATCCCAATACTATACAAACTATTTGGCAAAATAAGCAAAGGAGTCTACCACATTCTTTTTAAGAAACAAATATGGTGCTGATACCTAAGCCAAGAAAACCAAAAATGGAGAAATAAGCCAAGAAAACCAAAAATGGAGAAATAAAATTACACACCAATTTCCTTAATGAAAATAGATGCAAAAATCTTAAATAAAATACTAGCAGAGACTACAGCAATATATCATGACGATTATTAGCCATAACCAGGTAGGATTTATACCAGGAACTCAAAGCTAGTTTAATAAAAATAAAAAATTTTGACAAAATACAACACATGTTCCTAATGAAAACACTAAAAAGCAGAGAAAAGGCCCTTTCCTTAAAATAATTAAGTAGTATTTATTTAAAACCATCAGCAGGTATCATCTGTTAGCAACTTTTATTTATAATGAGGAAGAGAAAGAGTTGAAGTATGAAATGTAGCAGGGAAAGAGGTAAGGAGTTGCCTAGCCTACCCTAAGTGCTGATCTGATGAAATTCAGCTCCCTCCCTGACAAAGTTCCAATCAGTGGTCGTCTGAGTCACTCACCAGCAAGCCAATGCAGGATCCAAGGAAAAGAGTCTCTCCACAAAACTCATGATGAAAGGAGCTTCCCACGGAAGTGCCAACGACCAGAGAGGGTCTCCTTACAGAGCCACAGGAATCTCTCAAAGCCAGAAGTCCCCAGGAGCAGTCCTCCAAAGAAGAAGTCCAAAAGAGAAGTCCCAAGGACAGAAAGTTCTGGACTTTTTATAGTCCTTTTTCACTTCCTGTCCCTTCCCCTCTTCACAGGAGCCAATTACAGCTTACAAATTGCCTAGCACTGCACCACCACCACCACCACCACCACCACCACCACCACCACCACCCACCTCCCAGTGGCAGTGTCCGTGGGATCCACCTGTAGTCCTCTGAGGGTGTAAACTCTTATCAAAGGATTCATAAGTTTCTGACTGAGTTAAAAGAGCAGAGCTCTCTAAGTGAGTGACTTGTGAATTCTCTTACTTGATGGCTAACAAAGTGTTAAGTAGGGTTTTGATTAACTCAAAATAGATAAAAGAAAATAAAGAATTCCCTTTCACAAAGAATCAATTATAAGATTTCTTGTAAACGAGACTTTAACTAGGACTTGAAGAAAGCCAGGAGGCAGAGAGTAAGAAGTATTCCAGGTACTGAGCAGCTAGGTAACTTAATGGAGAGAGCGCCAGGCCTGACAGTCAGGAGACTCGTTTTCCTGGGTTCAAATCTGGCTTCATACACTAGCTGTGTGACCCTGGGCAAGTCACTTAACCCTACCTGCCTCAGTTCCTCATCAGTAAAATGAGCAAAAGAAGAAAATGGCAAAGTACTCCATTATCTTAGTCAAGAAAATCTCAAAATTTGGGATCATCAAGAGTCTGAAATGACTGAACAATAATAACATTTTAGATACTGAGGATAGCCAGTAAAAACCCCCAGAGTTGGGAGATGTCTTGTGAAAGCAATACCAAAGAGGCCAACGTCAATGGATTGCCAAGTAGTTGAGGGTAAGTTTAAGTGGAAAGATGGGAGGTGGAGAGAAGTTTAACCCTGATTGCCTAGTCCTAGCCACTCTGATGTCTTAGAATTGATACTAAGTAGTATTTTTTTAAGTAAATGTATTTTCCTTAAAGTTCATATAAAGAAGCAAACAACAAAAAACTGCTGTATTCCTTTGTGTTTACTGAAGAAAGGAAGTAAAAACAATTTAATGACTAAGCAATCAGGGTTAAATGACTTGCCCAGGGTCACAAAGTTAGGAAAGGTCTGAGACCAAATTTGAACCCAAGTCCTCCTGACTCTAGGCCTAGTTATCTATCCATTATGCTACCCAGTTGCCCCTTCATATATAACTCTAAAGTCTATCTGTGGCCTAGTATGGACTTTGTTTAAAAACAAAAACAAAACAAACAAACAAACAAAAAAAACCGGATGGCTCTGTGGGAGAAAGGTACAGAGGAAAATCAAGGTGACCTAAAAACAAGATATGAAAACTGGCATTAGCCATTCAAGAGTAATTTGGGGTATTCATAAGACAGAAGAAACGAAGTACTAGAGAGACTTAATGACTTACCCAAAGTCATACTTAGCGATCAAGCCAGAACTAGGACATATCTCTTTTATTTATTCTTTCATCATATTAATTCAAAGGTAGCAATACGACTAGAAAAACTCCAAAAGTGTACAGTGTAATAATGGGGAGAAAGAAGAGTTTGTAACAATTCAAGAATCTATGAAATGTGACGATTTTCTTATTTATTGGAACTAGGAGTGCTTGTGCCTGGAGAAAAGATTTATGATAAACAGAATAGCTGTTCAGGAATTTATTTGAAGGGTTATGTTGTGAGGAAGATCTGAGATCTCCCAGGGCTAGCAACAGTTTGTACCAACCACTAATGGAGTCTCTCTCAGAGCACAAGCAACTTCCTGCTCCTTCATTCCATCTTGGAATCCTCCAGCCCTTCCTGCTAGGTCCATATAAACTATATGTAACTAATCCTACATAATCTTCCTCACAACAGTTATCATGTGGAAAAAGAATCAGACTTGCTCTGCTTTGCCCCAGAGAGAAAAACTAGATGCAATGATAAATAGTTGTAGAAAGGACAGTTGAAAGGAAAACATTCCTAACAATTAAAGTAATCCAAAAGTGAAATGACCAACCTCACTACAGTTCTTTAAGCAAAACCTTTAAGACCACTTAATTATCTAAAACAGTGATGGGCAAACTTTCTAAATATGGGGCCAAAGGAAAGGAAATGCTCATCTGTCAGTCTGTTTCTAAGGCAACTCTGTCATTGTATTGAATCCTACTCATTGTATTAGTCAGATTAGGAATAATGTTGCTGGACCAGGTAGAACATTTCAGCGGACATCATCTGAGCTGGCTGTAGTTTGCCCATCACTGGTCGGTCTAGAAGGTTGTGGAGGAGTTTTGATTAGGTATAGCCTAGACCCATGATGGCAAACATATGGCACATGTGCCAGAGATGACACACATAGACCTCTCTGTGGGCACACATGCCAAAGACCCAGTGCACTCTCCCCAACCTGAAGCACAGAGTTGGCCAAAAAAAGCCAGAGGAAGGTGCAGTTGGGCTACTCTCCTCCCCCTATCCCCAGGAGGAGTTAGTAAGCAGGTCTCTTCAAGACAGCATCCCTAGCAGATCAAAATTGCCCCATCCCATTCAGAATACAATGGCCTCATAATTACCTTTGGCCTGAGTGAAACAGAAACAACTTATGTCTTTTCTATGAGAAGCAATCAGTGTGTTTACTGTACAAAATATTTTGGGGATTTAGGAATGTGTCTTTTGAGTTTGTACTTTAAAAATGTTCAAAACTGTAGTCTAGTAATTTAGGAATAAGTTTTATAAACCCACCTGTTCTATAACCCTCTTCCCCAGTTTCTTTCATAGACAACCACTGGCCACTTTAGTCTGTTCAATTTGCATTCAAAGGGGTCCCTTGCCTGAGGGAAAAATAGTGGTTGGTCAAAAGTAGCACTCTCCCAACCAGCCCAGCTTCCAGATTAAAACCCGACTTCAACCCTAGACTGTTTGCTAAAAAGTTCATTTGGAGGATATTTCAGAAAAGCTGGAACCTGTGGGGTGAATGTGTCAGGATATATTTTCCTATAAATAAGGGGTTTTCTGGTAAGCTGGGGCTTTTTTTTTTTCCTAGCGACCTCTCAATAAAGTATTGAATTTGAAATGGCTTCTAGTTCCTTGAATAGTGGCTAAAGAGAGTGTACTTTGAAATTTTCAAGGTCCCCTCAATTTCCACTTCGGAGAGGAGGTAGATTTGAGGGGATCATAGCTCACATAACTACAAGGGAGTAGAGTGCTTGTGTCCCTCACTTCTCCCTCTCCCCAAGCCTGACTGCATCACTTGCCCCACTCTGTCCAGCAATCCAATGGGAGTGCTTCCTCGATCCCCTGGGTGGAGTAAGAGAGGGGGAAGAAGTGTGAGCCCAACACTCAGTGGGGAGAGGGGCACAAAACTGGGGGGGGCACCCCAGCACTTTATCTCCAAAAGGTTGTCCACCTCTGTCCTAGACTAAATATTATCTTCAACTGAGATTCTGCCAATAAGTCAAAACAAAATAATAAGTATTCACATTAAATGGAGAGAATATATGTATTAGTCATAGTATGTATCGGTCTTTCCAATATTTAAGATAGTTCATAATATAATAATAATAGCTAGCATTTTACATAGTGCTTTAAGGTTTGCAAAATGCTTTACAAATATTACTTTATTTTTATCCTCCCAATAACCCTGGGAGGTAAGTGCTCTAACTACAGTAGTACCTTGATACATGAGCAATTTAAGATATGAGCAGTCTCGATGGGGGAGGAGGGGAGTTGCTTTAAGTCACTAGTGGATTCAATCGTGAATTTCTGCCTGTGGGAGGAGCCCGAGGTGGATGAGGTAATCAGTACAAGGAGATTAAGGAAATGTTGAGGATTTGGGAAAAAATTAAACAGTTTATTGAAAAGACACACCCAGAAAAAGTTGTAACAGATCCTGTGTTGGAGCTGTGTGATGACATTTAGTTTCACACAGAAATGTTCTGAAAAGGAGGAAGAACAAACATTCATGGAAATGTTTTTGTTGAAATGGCCTTTAAGTGAAATCGAAGAAAATGTGGCAAAACATACAAAATTTAATGAAGAAAATGATGATAATTAAGTAAAGTAAAAAAATAGCAATTAAGTTTAGCAATAAAGTTATATATCATAAGTAATATGTATGGTCAATTTTGCACTTAAATGAAGCAAGTAAGTTATGTTAAGCTCATGAAATGAAAATCTTCTTTGAAGGTAAATAACATTTCATAATCAAGTTTATTTCTTTATATTCTTTATTATCTATAAATATATTTGTTATTTATAAAGTACATTTTTGTATTTAAAAGCATATAAGGGATAGCTGGGTGGCTCAGTGGATTGAGAGCCAGGAGGTCCTGGGTTCAAATATGATCTCAGGCACTACCTAGCTGTGTGACCCTGAGCAAGTCACTTAACCCCGCCTAGCCCTTACCACCTTACACAGTATTGACTCCAAGACGGAAG
This sequence comes from Gracilinanus agilis, assembly GCF_016433145.1. Classification (NCBI taxonomy): domain Eukaryota; kingdom Metazoa; phylum Chordata; class Mammalia; order Didelphimorphia; family Didelphidae; genus Gracilinanus; species Gracilinanus agilis. The sequence goes on along the minus strand of NC_058130.1, from coordinate 729,147,399 downwards.
GTAAGAGTTTAAAAAAAAACAAAACACATAAAACAAAAAATTCACATGATTTTTTGAGGCCTGAACAGATTTATTACATTTCCATTAATTTAAATGAGGAAATTCGATTTGACACAGAAGCAAATTGAATTATAAGCTTGGTCATGAAACAAATTAAACTTGTGTGTCAAGGTACCACTGTATCCCCATTTTGGAGATAGTTACACTGAGGCAGACAAGTTAAATGACAAACTTAGGGATATAAAGATAGTGTCTGAGGCAAGATATGAATTCAGGTCTTCTTGACTCCAAGTCCAACACTCAACCTACTGAACAAATTTTACATTATAGGCAAAAATGGCCAAAACTAGCTTTTTAGCACAAGTGTCTTTCAAAACTAAACAAACTGTCACAAATATTTGAAGATGATGTATGTTCCTCCATCTATCACAGACCTATCACATGATTCAAGTTACTTTTCTTATCTTGGTTATAGATTGTTCTGAGGTCTTGAGTAGAACAGGCTTTCAATAAACATTTTTGGAATTGAAAACCTAGGCTCACATTGAGCTTCCTACACTTTCTTGCCATCTTCTTGAGAGTTGGCTTTCAATAAGAATTTTTCTACATGCAAAACTAAATTGTCTCATATAGAGCTAATTCATTCAGACTGTTTAAAGTAGAAAAGATTCTAAACTATATTTTTTCTAAAGAAAAAAGTAAAAAAATATTGGAGAAAAATATTTTCCTTAAGTTCTTGAGTTGCCCAAAGTTATGTCTGTCACTTATAGGACCTAATTGTCCATTAAATTTGCTTGGAAACAAAAACTCTGTTAAATCACTACTCTTTTCATTATAGTAATTCAAAAATATCAACATGATTAGAAAAACTCCAAAAGTATACAAACTAATGAAGGGCAGGGGTGAAGAGGGTGGAGGATGGGGGTAAATAAAACAAGTATTCAAGAAATGTATGACGCCCACTGATTTTCATATTTACTGGAACTGGGAGTATTCAGGTTGGAGAAAAGAAGACTTAGGAGAGACAGGATAGCTATCCCCAAACTATTGCTTAATTGATGTATAAGCAAGAAGGAGACAAATATGTCCAAGTTGAACAAAATGATCTCAAAGATACCTTCCAGTTTATCTGATTCCATGCTGCCAATGTTGTTCCGAGTTATTTCACTGCTTTAGGAGCTGGAGGAGTATAAGATGTATAAGAGTGTTAGATGAAATACTGTTAAAAGTACTCCCTTTGGGGGCAGCTGGGTAGCTCAGTGGATTGAGAGCCAGGCCTAGAGACAGAAGGTCCTAGGTTCAAATCCGGCCTCAGACACTTCCCAGCTGTGTGACCCTGGGCAAGTCACTTGACCCCCATTGCCTACCCTTACCAATCTTCCGCCTATAAGTCAATACACAGAAGTTATGGGTTTAAAATTAAAAAAAAAAAAGTACTCCCTTTGCCAATGTTATTCAAAACAAATAAGTAAGTGTTCATTAGAGTCCTTACTGCTGCAACTGCAGTAACAGATATCAAGAAAAGCTATAAGCCAATGGCACTTAACTCTTTGCTTTATGCTCCATCGGGAATTTCCTCCTATCCAACTCAGCTACCTCCCATATCTGAAGCATTAGTCCTCAGAAAACTGTCTTTCCTACTATCGCTTCTAGGATGATCCTTTGCTTAGCAAAGACTCAACAGGTCCTAAAGTGCTCAAACTATGCTTGACACTGGCATTGTTTTCTGGAATCAAATGACAGGTGTTTCTCTTGGGATCTATAATGGAGAGTGTTGGCAAGCAGGTTAGGCAAGCTATACCTAAGGGGTTGTGGAGAGATGCTCCTAACAACATATTTTCAATTCAGTCAAAATTAGAAGATAGTGTGCTTTAAAAGTACATATATAGAGGCAGCTGGGTAGCTCAGTGGATTGAGAACCAGGCCTAGAGACAGGAGATCCTAGGTTCAAATCCGATTTGAGTTCAATTGGAAGTTCATTTTTCTCTAAATTACAACAAAATATAAAAAAGCAAGGACAAATTAATAAATTGCCACATCCTAAGGGAACTTCAATCTTATCTGTCAATATTATAAATGCAACAGTAATTCCTGAAATAAATTAAATACCTGTTATTTATCTTTTACATCCTAAGAAGCCTTAGGATAGGTAATCATCATAAAAAGCAGATGACATGCTGTAAACTATCAAAATATGGACTACTACTTCCAATTTTTTCTCCAACCAATTTGGAGGAAGAAAAGGAAAATGAACTGTAGTCAACAGTGAGCTTTTTTAGAATGTAGTGAGATTTCAAACAGTACTTGTGAAACAGTAACTCCACTGAAACCAATCCTTAGTTCCTTTCCCCAAAACCACAATAGCAGAATTCTAACAGTTTCTTAAAATTCATAACTGGGCTTGTAACTGTCTCATAAATGAGAATCAACCAACAGAGGCAAACAAAACGTTTAAGTGAAACGATAATATCTGAGTCTCTTGAAGTGTTGAAGAATAGCACGACTAGAAATCGAGATGTTCAAACTTCATTCCAGAGAACTGAAAACTATCTTGCCTTTTATGGACATATTCAGGAATAATTTAAAAGATAAAAATGAATGACGTGTGTACATTCAATTAAACCATTTCAGCGTATCCGTTTTTTCATTCATTCCATAGAAGTTCACTGAGCCCCTAACTCTGCAAGCACCTTTTAAAATGCGGCCCTTCTTGTTCACAGTTTAGGGATGGCCAAAGTCACGTGCACTCGTTTCCTCCTAGTGCCCTATTCCGCTTCTTTGATGTCCACTATTCCATTCCAGAGGCCCTACTGCGGCAAGCCCAGTCTTCTTCCTTATTTCAACTTAGATTTAATTAGCGCCGATAACTCTCTAGCTGTGGACAACTCCCACATGCAGATGGACAGGAAAGTGCTCTCGGAAAGGGTCACTGGATCGGGCAGACTAAGCAGGAGTGCTTCCCCAAAGCTCCCCGGCTCCACCCGCCCCAAATGGAGCTCAACTCAGGACTCACCTAGTTCTTTCCCCCGGATCGGTGACTAGAAAAGAAACCATCCAAGACCTCAGGGCGTTAGGGGGAAGGGCAAGCGGGGTGCGGAGGGGCAGAGAGGGGCCAGGGAGAATTTCATAGCCCTGAGCAGCAACCTGCACACATCAGGCGCTCAATAAGTGCACGTAGTACTAACTGCATAAATCAGGATCAGAGGTTTGAACCTGGAGAATGCTGAAATTATACGATGGAAGTATTCGGGGCTCCCCAGCCAGGGCCAAGGAGATCGCTACACACACACATACACACCCCAGTTTCCGAGGGGCCTTGAATGGGAAGGGGGCTAAGAAAGGCGCCCCGTGGTGGGGGCGGAGGCCGGCCAGAGCCCCAGGAGAAGGAGGCGGCGGCCAGACAAGAGCCGACGTGGCCGTTCCACTGGGGGCGTGGGGGCAGCTCCTGGCCCCGGGCCTCCCGGCCAGGCTCGCGGGCTGGGCTCACCTCGTCCTCCTTATGGTTCCGGATGCCGCGGACGAGGTCCTGCAGGTTCTTGTCGAACATGCGGTCAATGCTGCCCTTCACCATCTTCAGCGCCATCGCGACGGCCGACGGAGCCCGGGCCGGGGCTGGGGGCGCCGGGAGCTGGTTGACTGGCTGGGGTCTCCGGGCTGGGTCTGACGCCGAGAGCGCTCCGAAGGGAGAAAGGGCAGGGGGCCAAGCCACAGACCGTCACATCCCAGACAGGGGCAGGGAGGAGCAGGCGACGGCGGTGGCGGCGACGGTGGTACCGGCGCCGGCTTGCTGCCTGCTGGATTCTTTCCTCAGTGCTCCCGCTCCAGTCAGATTGCAAATGGCGGACAAAATGGCGGTGCGGTCAGCTGACAGCTCTCGCTGCTCCCTCCTCCTCCCTTCCCTCCCGTAGGCCCCGCCCTCTCCTCCAGACCCCGCCTCTCCCCTAGAGTGGACCCGCCTGGTTCCCAAAGACGCCGAATCCTGCATCCCTACTCAGACACACACACACACACACACACCCGCGCTACCACGCGCCACGTTTCCCTAGCGACTCCTTAGGCCGCCCTAACAGAACGTCCTTGGCTCCTCCTCTCCGCCCAGTGCGACCTTCTCTCCACCCTCTGACAAGCTCAGGCCCCGCCTTGGATTCTCCATCGCGAGACCAGCCCCATCGCATGTAGCCCCACCCATTGAAGTCCAATACTTGTCTCTTTGGTTACTTAGAAATAAAAGCGACAGTAGTATTCCATCACCAACAGATACCACAATTTGTTCAGCCATTCCCCAATGAGGGGCATGCCCTCTTTTTCCAGATTTTTGTTACCACAAAGAGCGAGGCTATAAATATTTTTGTACATGTCTTTTTCCCTATATGATCTCTTTGGGGTACAAACCCAGCAATGGTATGGCTGGATCGAAGGGCAGGCAATCTTTTAGCGCTTTCTTTTTTTTTTGCTTAGGCAATCTTTTGGGCATAGTTCCAAATTACCATCCAGAATGGTTGAATCAATTCACAACTTCACCAGCAGTGCATTAATGTCCCAATTTTGCCACATCCCCTCCAGCATTCATTACTCTCCCCTGCTGTCATTTTAGCCAATCTGCTTAGGTGTGAGATGGTACCTCAGAGTTGTTTTAATTTGCATTTCTCTAATTATTAGAGATTTAGAACACTTTCTCATGTGCTTATAGATAGTTTTGATTTCTTTATCTGAAAATTGCATATTCATGTCCCTTGCCCATTTATCAATTGGGGAATGGCTTGACTTTTTGTACAATTGATTTAGCTCCTTGTATATTTGAGTAATTAGACCTATGTCAGAGTTTTTTGTTATAAAGATTTTTTCCCAGTTTGTTGTATCCCTTCTGATTTTGGTTGCATTGTTTTTATAATAAACTAGAGGAATTCCATGTGAACTGGAATGACCTCCAGGAATTGATGCAGAGTGAAAGGAGCAGAACCAGGAGAACATTGTACACAGAGACTGATAAAATCGAATGTAATGAATGGACTTCTGTACTAGCAGCAATGCAATGACCCAGGACAGTTCTGAGGGACTTATGGAAAAGAACGCTACCCACATTCAGAGGGAGAACTACAGGAGTGGAAAAACAGAAGAAAAACAACTACTTAAACACATGGGTTGATGGACATGATTTGGGAAGCAAACTCTAAACGACCACCCTAGTACAACTATCAATAATATGGAAATGAGTCTTGATCGATGACACACGAAGAAACCAGTGGAAATGCGCGTTGGCTGGGGGCGGGGGGGGGGGAGGGAGGAAGGGGTCGGATTGGGGAGGGGAAGAGAGAGTAAGAACATGAATCATGTAACCATGGACAAAATTTTTCTAAAAAAAATTAAATTATAAAAAAAGAAAGAAAGAAAAGCGACACCTCCTCCAGCCTCCTTCTCTTTCCTTGGGCCCGCCCCTCTTTGAGTGACAGCTGTGAGGGCAAGCGAGAAAAAGCCAGGAGCGTTGATGCGCCTACCTATAAACACTAAGTCCTTTCTGGCCTTGCTGTGCTTTAGCTGGCAGGATCCTGCCTGAAATACCCATACTTTCATTTTCTTTGCATCATGCATTCACTCATTCGTTCATTCATTCGATTAATAAATAGTAAGGTTCTTTATACAGCGTGAGCGCTGGGACAAATGGAAAGTTTAGGAGAGACAGGTGGTCCGTTCCGTCTTGTTGCTCACAGTGCGGATGAGGCTGAATAAGACACAGGCATGAGCAGCACGCTAAAGGGAGATTGATCAAGTGTTCTCCGGGATAAGTGGCCCTGTGGGTAGACCTCTATCTGCTGTCAATGAGATGCGAGTGCATTAGCTGTGTGACCCTGGGCAAGTCATTTAATCGCTGTCTGCCTCAGTTTCATCATCTACAAAATTAGCCCTATAATAGCACCTATCTCCTAGAGTCAGGAGGATCAAATGGAATAATATTGGAAAACGGAAGAGGTGGCAGATATTTGGTAGTCTGGGGGGACAGGGGAAAGAAGGGGCATTTAAGTTGAGATGGAAAATGAAAATGGGCTTTCTAAGTCAAAAGGATCATACCTCTAGATTTAAAAGAGGTTAGGAGTCATCTAATCCCATCTCCCTTATTTTAGAAATGAAGACACTGAGGTAGTAACAGTAATAAATTTTAATCTTTAATAGTAATAGCTACCAGGATGGGGTAGGGAAGAAGGAAGGGAGACAATATGGATCATATAATTTTGAAAAACTTATGTGGAAATTTGTTATTAAAATTAAAAATGAAGATAAACAAATAAAAAGAGTAATAGCTAGCATTCATAGAGCTTTTGAATTAAAAAAAAAAAAGATTGAATCTTACATAGTGGGGAAAACAATAAGGCCTCCCAAAAGAACTTCTGTACCTAAATCAGAGAATTTATAGAAACACCTCGGATTCACCTATTTTAACTTTCAGCTAAAGGCAGGAAGCCTCCTCTATTTTTTTAATTGATGAGGTCATCTCTTTTACCCTTCCAATGATGAATTCCTTCCTGGGAATCATCCTGTATCATTGCCAAGCAGTTCAAACTATTTCTACTCGAGGTGATAAACAGATCAGACAGACAGACAGACAGACAGACAGACTGCAAAAGAAAAAAAGGAGAATAGGGAAAGAGATTTAGCCTTTCTGTGCATCCTCAGCACTTTGCACAATGCTTGACACTTGCTAGTTGACTGACTGGCAATTAGTCTACTTGCAGCTTCCTTCCATTCAATTAATCATCTTTAATTGATTTATTTGTTAATTTAACAAATTTAACAAAAAAATGTATTTGTTAATAAACAAATTTATTAAGCGTCTAGCTGCCAGGCACTTCACTAGTCTTTGGACTGTAGAAAGAAAAAGGAGAGGGACTTTAGACAATTCACCCAGGTCATCTTCTACCTTAAGACCACCCCAAAAAGTACCTTCTACCACTCTTCCATTCCCTGATCTACTCACTTTGCCCATTTATTCTGAGAAATTGAATCAAATCAATACTAGGTTCTTCTCCTTTAACAGTAAAAGTTAGCATTCATATAGCCTTTAGTCTGCAAAGTGATTTTACATATTATATATACATATATACACATATATATGTATACATATACATATATATGTATATATATACCCTCTTTTAATCCCCCCCTACAACTCTATAAAGTAGGTGCTATAATATATCCTCATTTTAGATTTTAAAAAGTGAGGTTTAGAGCCTGCATATTACACAGCTAACATACATCTCAGGCTAGTATTCAGTCTCTCTTATCTACTGCACTGCCTCACTATCTCTAGAAAAAAAAAAAGCACGTCTTTTTTATTTTAATTTAAGAAACCAAGATGAAAGAGTAGAAGAAAAAAAATCTATACCATCAATAAATAACCTGATTAACAAATAACTCATCCCTTAGAAGATAAATAAATATCTCAGTCCCCTAAGGGATGAAAGTGAAAGGCTTCAGGTAAAGTCAACAGCTTCAATTTTAAGAAATAAAACTGAAAAACTATTTTAAGGGGATGGGAGGGGGGGTAGGGTTCAGGGTAAATAAAAACAGCCTCTGAACAGGCTTCCCAGTGCTTTTAGAAGAAAGAAAATTGAAAATAAAAAATAAAAAATAAAGGGGGGTTGTAAAAAAAAAAAAAAGAAAGAAAGGGGATAATGGTCTTTAGTTGATTGTAGTACTGAGTGAAATTAAAACGAAAGGTTCTTCCTCTCTCCTTCCCCTCAAAGAAAAAGCCTCAATCAACTCTCATCCACCAAAGAAGAATAACCTCAGATTTAATTGAGGATTAAAGAAAAGGCCTCTTTTTCTTCTTTCTAATCAAGTAAAAGGAAAAGTTTCAACAAAGACTGATCAGAGGCAAGAAGGAAAAGGTTAGTGTCCTACCAGCAATGCAATGATCCAGGACAATTCTGAGGGACTTATGAGAAAGAACCCTATCCACATCCAGAGAAACACTGAAGAAAAACAACTGCTTGATGACACGGTTCGATGGGGATATGTTTGGGGATACTGACTCTCAACCATCACCCTAGTGCAAACATCAATAATATGGAAATAAGTCTTGATCAATGACACATGTAAAACTCAGGAGAATTTCGTGTTGGCTACAGGAGGGGGTTGGGAGGAGGGGAAGGAAAGAACATAAATCATGTAACCATGGAAAAATTATCTTAATCAATTAAATAAAATTTAAAAAAAAAAAAAGGTTAGTGTCTGTGATAGAAGAAAAAGCATGGCTTGAAACCTTAACTCCAAGAAAGGGAGAGTCTGTCCCAAAGAAAGAGAGGATCCTTAATTTGATTTGATCCCCAGAGCAGGAGGAGAAATAGAACTCAACTCCTGAGAAGACTCAACAACAAAAATGAGTCAACAAAAAAAAGTAATAAAATGCTTCCATGATGTCAAAGATCACCAAGATTTTATAAATACACCTATAATCAAAGGGTGAAAGAAAAAAATCAGCTTGTCTAAAAGAATAATTACAATTTTCAAAAGAAATTGATGTAAGATCCCACAAGTATAACCCAGGTCAAATTGCTTACCACCTTAGAAAAAGGGAAAGGGAAAGGGGGAGAGAGAGAATTTGAAATTCAAAATTTTAGAAAATGAATGTTCAAAATTGTTTTTTACATGTAATTAAAACACATACACATATTGGTTTTAATAAATTAATATAAGAAATTTTACAAGATATTATAAGAGAGATGAGAAATATGAAAGAAAGACTTTGGGGAAAGGATCAATAGCTTAATAGAAGAGGGATGAAACCCAATAACAAACTCCCTAAAAATCAGAATGTGTGACCCTGTGCAAGTCTCTTAATCCCAATTGTCTAGCCCTTACCACTCTTCTGCCTTAGCACCTATACTTAGTATCAATTCTAAGACAGAAGGTAAGGGTGAAAAAAAAGGAGAAAAAAATAGGAACCACAATGAAGATCACATAAGATTTAGCAACTATCACAAGACAGGAATGAAGAACATGGAATGAGATTTAACAAAAGGTAAAAGATAAAGGTCTACAACCAAAAATTACCAACCATAATTGAGAATAATACTTCAAAGCAAGGGGGAGGGGAATGGATCTTCAGAGAATTTTCAAATTCAAACATTCCTCATGAAAAAAAAACTAGAGTTGAAGAGAAACTTTGAAATATAAATATAAATGAGAAAAATGAAAAAGTAATTCCAAGTGAACAATCAGAAGCCACTTTGTAAGGATGAACTATTTACATTCTAATGGAAGAAGTGTTAGAAAGGTTCTTTTACACTACTACCAAGGGATCATAGAGGTAGTGAATTAAGACAAAAAACCTAAAATAGTTTTGTTATGTTCTGAAGAAGCTGTTAAAAAGGGGGGGGGGGAAGGAAAGGAGAGGAAAAGAGGAAGGATATAGTAAAAAAGAAATAGAAGAAAATATAAGGGAATTTGTTGATTTACACATAATTGGATTTGCAAGTAGAACTACATACAAATCTGGTAGGCATAGTGGGGAAATCTCTTGAACTTCATTTTAATCTAAACTGATGAAAAAAAGAATAAAACATACACACAAAAAGTGTGATATAGAAATATATTTAATTCAATAAAGATACAAATAGGAAGAGGAAGAGAGGGAAGAAGACTATAAGAGGGAAAGTAGATACAAAGTGGGATTAGTTATAAGAAAATAATCAAAACAACTTAAACAATAAAAAATTAGGCAAAACAAACTCTAAGCATGAAGAGGGGATAGTGAATAAAAGGTTAAAGGGGGAGGAGAGAAAGGCTTATCACTTGAAATAAATGAGAAGCAAAGACTATACAGAAGAAAAAGCCTAAGAGAATAAAATGAAGAAAAATAAACAAATAACTCATAACTGTGAGTGTGAATGGAATATACTTTAGAAAGAAAAATTCAATGATGTGTTGTTTATAAAAATCATAAAAAGAGGGCAGCTGGGTAGTTCAGTGGATTGAGAGTCAGGCCTAGAGACTGGAGGTCCTAGGTTCAAATCCAGCCTCAGACACTTCCCAGCTGTGTGACCCTGGGCAAGTCACTTGACCCCCATTGCCCACCCTTACCACTCTTCCACTTAGGAGCCAATACACAGAAGTTAAGGGTTTAAAAAAAAAAAAAGAAAAGAAAAACAAAACAAAACAAAACAAAACAAAACAAAACAAAAAAACATAAAAAGAGGTTGGAGTAAAATCTATTATGCTTTAGCTAAATACATACTCACAGTAGCAATTATGATTTTAGATAAGTATTAATAGATTTTATTAAATGAATTAAAAGAGGGAAATCACATTTTTCTATGAATACAGAAATGATTTCAATATTTAACATAAGTACTCAGTGGTATAGCTTCAAAATATTTAAAGGGAAAACAAAATTATAAGAAGAAATATGGAGTAAAACATTAAAAACCTCAAATATGCAAAAAAACAAATTTTATATATATCGATATGTATTGATATGCATTAATATGTATTAGCATGATATATATGTATAGATAAATAGATCCTTTACAAACCACAACCCAACAAAAATTGCATTAAATAAAAGATCTCCGAAAAAAGAATTTAAAATAACTAGAAACTAAATAACATTATCCTAAAGAATTGGTGGGTCACAGTGGAAGTGCTTGTCAGCTCAGAGAGAGGGAAGGGGAAGGAAGAGTGGTGGGAAAAATCATGAATCATGTAACCATGGAAAAAAATATTCTAAATAAATAAATAAATTTTAAAAAAAGAATTGGTGGGTCAAGGAAAAATCATAGAAATGATAAATAATTTCATTAGAGATAATTACAACATTGAGGCAGCATATCAAAATTTGGGGAATGTAGGAAAACAGTCCTCAGGGAAATTTTTTAGCTCTAAATTCCTTTATTAACAAAATAAAGGAACAGATTGGAATGTATAATGTAGCTAAAAATTCTAGAAAACCAACTTAAAAGCCCAATTAAAAAATAGAAATCCTAAGAATCAAAGAAGATATTAACAAAATAAAAGAAAAAATATGTTAATAAATAAAACTAAGAAAATACCTTTAAAAAAACAATAAAATTGATCAACCATTAGACAGTTTGATTAAAAATAAGAAAGGAAAACCAAAATGACAGCATCAAACATGAAAAAAAGGAATTCACAACAAATGAAGAAATAAAAGATATTGTTAGAAGCAATTTTCTTAATCTTATACCAATAAAAATAACAACTTAAATAAAATAAATGAATATTTATGATAAATAAAAACTAGTAGTTACAAAAAAAACTCCTTTCAAAAGTCTAGGTCAGGATAGGAAGGTGGGAATAAATATAAAGGACATAGAAGTGTATAAGGAACTTGTGTTGAGAAGAGGTAACTCACTCCTGCTTACAAAAAGTCATTGTCTCCTTTCATACAGTTTGCACAAAATGAAAAACTTACCCCTTCCCAAGAGCAATTCTCTTTCAGGGGTTTGTCTCTATTTCTCAAACTGGAATCCTCTGAACTCTTTCACTGCTAGCCTGGTTCAATACTTTACTAATGCTGTTATTCAGTTGCATTCAATTCTTTGTGACCCCATTCAGGGTTTTCTTGACAAAGATTTTGGAGTGATTTGGCATTTTTTTCTCCAGTTCATTTTACAGATGAGGAACTGAAACAAACAAGATTAAATGACTTGTCCAGGGTCACACAGGTAGTAAGTCTCTGAGGTAGGATTTAAACTCAGGTATGATAGGACTTTGTTTTATATGAACTCAACACACAGAAATTAAGATATTCATGACTGTCAACAGAAAAAAAAATCAAATGTGCTAAATCAGAGGCATTTTCCAAAGCGGCATAAGGTCTCCCCCGCAGTTTGCCCAATAACATTCATTCTGGCTCTGAGAAGTATTAGCGTTGAGTCATTACATTATTTTGTGTCAAACATTAGCTCCCCTATCACTCTGTGTCCAGAGTTCTTGCTTATGACAAATTATGTCCTTGTTAAAGCAGTGCTACTCTTTGTTCACAATGGCCCCAAAGTACAAGAGTGGTAACGTTGGTAGCTCTGATAAGCCTAAAAAAAAGCCATAAAGTGCCTAGGTATGTTTGTATAAGAATACTTATTAAATGATGGGGTTTGCTATTATGTGCAATTTTTAACTTACATAAAACTCACATAAAAGGAAGTCCTATTGTACTCTATCCACTGAGCCACCTGGCTGTCCTTCAACCCTTTTCTGGATGACGGCAACTTAGCTTGTTATTTTTAAGTGCCCATATTTTATAACTTGACCTCAACTAGATATTTCCCGTATGGTGTCATTTGCCTTTCATCCAATGACCCCAACTCTGTAATCCTCTCAAACTGATTAAGGAAAGATCTAGTAACACACCTGGTTTATACTTTTGATTGGTTGGCTTGGTTGAGGTGCTTCAGCCTTCTTTGATTTTGTTATTTGGGATGGTGATGGAGTCCCATCTTAACTACAGATTAAATACAAAATAAATATACGAATGTGTGATATGTGTCTTGTATCATGACATGAGCAATATGGAAATATGTATTACATTAAAGCATAAATATAACTTATAACAGACTTTTTACCACCCTCAGGAAGGATGGGGGAAAGGCAGGGAGGGAGAAAATCTGAATCCTAAAATGTCAGGAAACAATTGTCAAAAATTGTTTCTATGTCTAAATAAATAAAAACAATTTCACCCCAAAAACTAAATAAAATAAACAAAATATAACAACAAAATAAATATAAAATAAATAACAAAATAAATAAAAGATAGTTAGAGAAGGAGGTACTAGCAGCGAAGAGGGGCACAGCAATTGATCCTATTTGTCTTTTCTACGGTGACACAAAATAAGTCAATTCACTTCAACAAACATTTATTATTAAACACTTTGTTGGACACTAGAGGAGACCTTAGGTTTCAAAAAAATATGAAAACTGTTCAAAATTACATTATAGTGCTGTGAAAACAGCAGGTAGGGTTTTTGTGATTTTTTTTTTTAATTTTTAAACCCTTAACTTCTGTGTATTGACTTATAGGTGGAAGAGTGGTAAGGGTGGGCAATGGGGGTCAAGTGACTTGCCCAGGGTCACACAGCTGGGAAGTGTCTGAGGCTGGATTTGAACCCAGGACTTCCAGTCTCTAGGCCTGGCTCTCAATCCACTGAGCTACCCAGCTGCCCCAGCAGGTAGGGTTTTGATGAAATACATAATGATTATCTCAAATATCTTGGTCCTTCAAGCTTCTAGTATGCCCCTTTACCAAGCTACCTTGTATTTATTTTGGATATCTAAATTTATTTGTATATCTAAGATGAGAGAACCTTCTAATCCCAGGGGATGGTACTACCTCCTGTGCTAACTCCATTCCGCATTTAGGGGCTCTTCTAATCTAGCTCCATGATAGTGGTCTAGTCTAAGTCTAGTCCTGGAGAAGCCTGGGATCTAATGAGAGAAGTTAGGCTCATACTCTTTAGTTTATACCCCTCCATCCTAGCACACAAGGGAAGAATTCCTATATGTTAGGTTTTAGTTGATGTCTCCCCAAATAAAGGAGTTGAAATGTAGTCTGTATGCAGTATTAATGAGATATCGATGTTGTTGTTAAGTTGTTTCAGTTGTATCCAACTCTTTGTGACCCCATTTAGGGTTTTCTTGGCAAAGATATTGGAGAAGTTTTCTATTTCCTTTTCCCAATCATAAGGAAACTGAGACAAAGAAGGTTAAGTGACTTGTCCAGGGACATACAGCTAATAAGCATCTGAGGCTAAATTTGAACTCAGGAAAATGAGTCTCCCGAACTCCAGACCTGGTGCTCTATGCACTATGGTAGTGATTCCCAAAGTGGGTGCCACCGCCCCCTGGTCAGTGCTGCAGTGATCCATGTGGGTGGTGATGGCCACAGGTGCATTTATCTTTCCTATTAATTGCTATTAAAATTTAAGAAAATTAATTTCCAGGGGGCTAAGTAATATTTTTTTCTGGAAAGGGGGCGGTAGGCCAAAAAAGTTTGTGAACCACTGCACTATGGCATCACAGAGCTGTCCCATAATCAGATATAGAGCAGGTGCTTATTTCATATTCGCAAAAGAAGTATTTAACTCAGAGGATTTTCACATGCTCCAGCTAAGGGAATGAATTTTTAAAAAATTTTTATTGTCATGCAAAACACAATTCCATATTAATCATTGTTGTAAGAGCACACTTACGTTTAACCAAACCCCCAAAATAAGACCAAAGATACACTCATGTGAAAGAAAACCCCATGAGTTCTTCCTCTGGAGGTGGATAGCATTCCCTGTCATAAGTCATTCAGATCATTGCATTGCTGAGCGTGGCCAAGTTTTCACAGATAATCATCATCCAATATTGCTGTTACTGTGTATAATGTTCTCCTGGTTCTGCTTATTTCACTCTGCATCAGTTTCCACAGATCTTTTCAGCTCTTTCTCAAATCATCTTGGTTATCATTTCTTATAGCACAATAATATTCCATTACCAACATGGACCACAATTTATTCATCCATTCCCCAATTGATGGGTATCCCTTCAGTTTCTAATTCTTTGCCACCATAAAAAGAGCAACTATAAATATTTTTTTACAAGTAGGTCCTTTCCCCGTATTTTTATTATCTCTCTGGGATATAGACCCAGTAGTGGTATTACTGGATCAAAGGGTATGCACATTTTTATAGCCCTTTGGACATAGTTCCAAATTGCCCTCCAGAATAGTTGTATCAGTTGACAACTCCACCAACAACGTGTTAGTGTCCCAATTTTGCCACATCCTCTCCAATATTTACCACTTTCCTTTACTGCCATATTGGCCAATCTAATAGGTGGGAGGTGGTACAGAAAGAATTTAAACAGGACACAGAGAAGACTTATAACTACTGCTCTCCTCAACTCTCCTTGCCAGAAACTTAAAACTATCTAAACATGAAGCTGTTTTCAGGACAACTGCTTAGTTATTTCACATTTCGCCTCATCTCTACATTGTTTTCCCCAAAGTCCATTTCTTCTGACAAGTTAGGACAGGGAATGAGTTCATTCTCATGCCAATAGTTCTCTTTTATAAGTAGTAACAGAGTAGTTTCTGGGGACTCCTAAAAATGCAGCAAGCTCCAAATCAGGAGTCAAGATCTCCAAGTCTCTCAAACTCACGAGATGGTCTCTAAACCTGGAAACATCCATCTCAGGATCAATCAGTAAATAAGTAAAACCAGTTTGAGAAAATTGAAAGCATAGTTGGAAGAGCAGAGAAAATGTCTTCAGACATGGATCCTGAGAGTAGTCAGATAGGAGGCAGTTTAATGGAGCATGACCTTCTGAAAGGAAAGAGGAAAAGTAGCTAAGAACTTAAAAAAGATCTGCAGATCTGGCAATTAGGGTGAGCTACAGAGTTCTTCCAGGGTCTGCAGGATCAGAGTTGTAAATTAACTTGACCATCTATATGCGTGCCCAGCTCCTAACGTGTTCTAAATTTGTGGCTACTCTTCCCATAGACATTGAACATATTGGTGGGAGAGCACACCCTGGCTTCATGAGCGAGAATGCTTTATAATGACTATTTTCACTTTGCCATCTTAGTAAATGATTTTCTCATAAGGTGATTTTGTCAACCAGTTGATTGTTAAAAGGAAAAACAAAATGGTGGGAAAGGGGGAGCTCATGAGCTACAATATAAGGTGAAGCTACCCATGAGGTATTCCTTTGGGTCTGATTCTGGAGCAGGTGGCAATGCCAAATTGGGGAGTAGCCTAGAGGGCGTGCTATGCTGATTGTAAATAGTGAAAATAATTTTTATTGCAGAAAAAAATATTAACTATAATTCAAAAAAATGTTGGGTTAGTTACCTTTTTAATAAGATACTATGCTACTTTTTAGGAATCAAAATACAACATTTCTTTTCTCAAGTTTATATGCTTCTGGGAGGACACAACAATGTCCATGTAATAAGTAAATAAGTCGACAAGCATTTATTAACAAGTACTATTAAGCAGAGATAATGGAAAACAATCTTTCCCCTCCTTGAAGGAATCCACTTTCCAATTTGAGAGACAAATAACATGTAAATTATTATGAGTATATAAAATATATACAGGATAAATGGAAATTAATCTCAGAGGGGAAGGCTCTAGTAGTTGAGGAGATTAGGAAAGGGCTCCTTCAGAAGGTATATTTTGAGTTGAGACTTGAAGGAAGTTAGGGAAATTAAGGTGAAGAGGGAGAACATTCCAAGCATGGAAGGGAGGGGAGGAAGATGGAATGCCACCTGTGTGAAATAGCAAATAGGCCAGTGATGTTTGGGACCATTTAGGCTTACCTGTACCTGAACAATAATTCCCTTTACCATATACCTTTATAAAATGAAAGATAAGGAGTCCCAAGTTCAAATCCTGCCTAATACAACTGATAACATTGTATAACCATGGGCAAGTCATTTAACTTCCCTCAACCTCAGTTTCAGTAGCACCTTTCTCAAATCAAATGAGATAAAATATTTTAAATGTCTTATGAATATTAAAGCCCTATGTAAACTCTAGTTATTATTATTAAACCTTTCAAATGGTCATCAAATTCCCATCTGAAGATTTTTAGTCAAGGCAGAACCCATTAAGTCCCAAGACAACCCGTATCACATTGAGATAACTCTAATCTCTCAGGAAATGTTTTCATCATTTACCTCTTTGCATCTTCTACCAACTGCTCCTCGTTTTGTCCATTCTGTTTGTTTTCCCCTCTGAAGATCACTGAGAGTGGGGATAGCTAAATGACCCAGTAGGTTGAGAGCCAGGTCTGGAAACAGGAGGTTCTGGATTCAAATCTAGCCTCAGATACTTTCTAGCTGTGTGAACCTGGGCAAGTCACTTAACCCCCATTGTCTAACCCTCACTGCTCTTCTGCCTTGGAACATCTGATTCTAGGACAGAAGGTAAGGATTTTAAAATAAATAAACAAAAAACACTTGATAGCTGTTTATCAATTACAGCAGCTATTTCTTTTAAGATCCTGGGATAGAATTTTTCTGGACATTTTAACATATCTAGGGCAGTGGTATCATATTCAAATAGAAACAGATCCCTTTCAGCTCCATATTGACTTAGAAAACCACAAATAAATATTATGTAGATTGCATTGTATTTTTATTTATTTTGTTAAACATTTCCCAATGACATTAAAAAAAAAACAAAAAACAAAAACCCTTACCTTCTGTTTTTGTATTGGTTCCAAGGCAGAAGAGCGGTAAGGGCTAGCCAATGGAGGTTCAGTGACTTGCCCAGGGTCACATAGATAGGACATATCTGAGGTCAAATTTGAACTCAGAACCGCTCATCTCTAGGCTTGGCTCTCAATCCATTGAACCACTTACCTGCTCCCTGCCCCCTTCTCCCATCCAATGACATTTTAATCAGTTTCTGGCTATGGCAGTGGGCCTCCAGTTTGACATCTCTGATCTAGGATGCCTAGGTGCTCTCATTACTTCTGTTGTTGTTTTTAACTCCCTAAAGAGTTGTACAAAGTAGGCAATTTATGCTGGCTTCTTAAAGAGCCCACAGCAACCTTTTTCTATCTCCTTTCCTAAAGGGTACAAAGTAAAGTGGATAAAACCCTTTCCCTGATCTTAAAACTTATTCTTAATGAACTAATTAAATTCTAAACATAAAAAATGTGAAATAAAGTTGGAATAAAAGCAGAAATATAAGGATAAAATCATAACACAATTATATAATTTTAAAAGTGAATGGGGAGGGGGTAGGGCAGCTAGGTAGCTGGGTAGCTCAGTGGATTGAGAGCCAGGCCTAGAGACAGGAGGTCCTGTGTGACCCTGGGCAAGTCATTTGACTCCCATGGCCTAGCCCTTACCACTCTTCTGCCTTGGAACCAATACATAGTATTGGTTCTAAGATGGAAGGTGAGAGTTTAAAAAAAGAATCTTTGGCAGTGATAGAAAACAGTTTCAAATAATGGCAAAGTTGGTAGAATGAAAGTGTACACATGCCTAGCCCTTACTACTCTCCTGCCTTGGAACCAATACACCATATTGATTCTAAGGTGGAAGATAAGGGTTTTTTTTAAAAAAAGTGAATGAGGATATAAATAAAGACAGCATGAGGATTAGGGATGATAATTTCAATGATGCTTTTTGTCTCAAAATTAATTGACTTAAACATAAGTAAATATTTACTAAGTGTGTCTAGTTGGTTGTATTGATGTGAATCTTTTTAGAATTTTAAGAAAATTTAAGTAATGTTCAAGAAAATTTTAAGAAAATTCTAAATAGTATTATTTTTATATTGCTTCATTTCCATATGCTGCATTTGTGTATATACATATGTATATACACATATATCTATATATCCATGCATATAAAAATATACATTCACATATACCTATTTGGAAATGAGGAGGTATATATTTATATATTTCCCTTTCCCTATCCCCTACCCAAATAGCCATCCTCTATAACAGAAAAGAATCCTTGTCTATCAAAGGAGGTGAATACTTATATTACTTTGAAGGCTCAGAATTTTCCAGCTAACTTCATTTTCTATTCCCTAATCAACTCTGACTATGAACTCTCTTGTTCCCTCTGGTGACCCATACCCCATCTTGTATATTGTCTCCCCCTTTAGATTATAAACTCTTTGAGGAAAGAGATCTTTTTCTTAGTGGTATCCCCAGTGCATGGTACCTGGCATATAGTAGACACTTAATAAATGTTAATTGACTTGATTATTCACAGCCAAAATCCTAGAAAAACTATGTACCTCCACTTCCTTCCTTCCTTCCTGAACCCTTATCTTCTGCCTTAGAATGAGTGCTAATTAAAATATTGGAAAATGGATGCCCTTCAATTGGGGAATGGCTGAACAAATTGTGGTATCTGTTAGTGATGGAACACTATAGTGCTGAAAGGAATAATGAACTTGAGGAATTCCATGTGAACTGGAACAATCTCCAGGAAGTGATGCAGAATGAAAGGAGCAGAACCAGGAGAACATTGTACACAGAGACTGATACACTGTAGCACAATTGAATGTGATGGACTTCTGTACTAGCAGCAATGCAATGATCCAGGACAACCCTGAGGGACTTATGAGAAAGAACACTATCCACATCCAGAGAAAGAACTGTGGGAGCAGAAACACAGAAGAAAAACAACTGCTTGATCACATGGGTCAGATGGGGATATGATAGGGGATGTAGACTCCAAACAATCACCCTAGTGCAAATATCAATAATTTGGAAATAGGTCTTGATCAATGACACTTGTAAAACCCAGTGGAATTGCATCAGCTATGGGAGGGGGCTTAGGGGAGGGAAAGAACATGAATTTTGTAACCATGTAAAAATATTCTAAATTAATAAAAATTTCCAAAAAGAATGAGTGCTAATTATCAGTTCAAATACAGAAAAGAGGTAAGGGCTGGGTAATGGGGATTAAGTGACTTGTTCAGGGTCTAGGAAGTGTCTGAGTTCAAATTTGAACCCAGGACCAATCAACTCCAAGCCTGGTACTCTGTCCACTAGGTCACTTACTTGACCCCTCTACTTCCTTTCCACATACAAGTTATTGATGCTCTGCAATCTGACTTCTAACCAACACTAACTGAAACTACTCTCCTCAAGAACATGAAAAATCTCTTAATTGTCAAGTCTATTGTCTTCCTTTCAGCCCCCATCATTCTATTTTACTGTCAGATTTAACTGTTTTTCTGCTGAACTACTTAGACTATCATTGGTTAAGGGACTTGATCAAGAACTATTTGACTCATATCAAACCAGAAAACTAGTTTAGAATCAAGGATTAAAGTGTCTGATAGTTTAGGGTTACAGTCTTCCATTCAGCCCTCTGAGAAGGAATCATTTGGAGGAAAAAATAGTGCCTCAAAGTTTTCCCTCTCCTAGATTAGAGGGGAACCTTCCAAACTCTCAGAAGACCAGCAGATTTGGATTATTCACCAGAGCCCTAGAAACATCCCTGGAACAGCAGAGGCTGACAACATGGTCTAACATCAAGAGCTGAGAAAAGACCAGACACAAGAGAAAAGGAAGATTTTGGTGGGATTTTTATTTGTTTTTATTTTCAAGTAAAAGGAGGGTTGAAGGTAAGGGCAGGGCACTACTATCACCCAGAGTAAGAGGAATCTGGTATACATGCCTCTTACCAAACTTGTTCTTGGTGAAAGAGTTGGCTATGCCTTCATGGGTCTGGTAGCCAAAAACAACCTTCAGTGAAAGTCCCAATCTCTCCTTGTAGATATGTCTGATAAAGGATGGTTCTCAGGAGGAGTTCAATAGAAGAGTTCTGTCATCCCTACAGGAACTTTATGAGTACCTCATAAAGGGGAATAAAAGATCTCCCAACAACCATAAACTACAAGTTACTCTTTTGCCAAATGTACTCTAGGTTTGAGACTTCTTTCATCTAGTCTCTATATGTATTTGAGGGACTGTGTGCCCCAAATAATGAAGGGGGGCAGTTAATATGTAACAATATGTAACTGCCTTAATAAATACTCATTTTTTAAAAAAAGCTAATGAAATCTGTCAGACTAATGGATATCAACTCATAATCATAGAAGGAAGCCCATTGCTAGGGGCACATGGACCCAGAGGTATTCCTAGAACCCAAAGGAAGATGTCACAGCAGTCATTTGGGGACTTTAAGAAATAAAATGAATATAAAAGGATAGATTTAAACATATTATGGTTTTTATAAATTTATTGGTAGCCATTAGAAAAATGAAGCCTCCTGCCTTGCTAGCTTAGGCTGTTTGAAAGACCTGCCATTACCTGCCACCACTGTGCTGCTTCAGAAGGAAAAGAGGAAGTCCTAGTCCAGCCACTTGATTTTATCCTGTCTACATCATTACGTAACTATCTACATCATCACACAAGACAAGAAGCCAGTGAGCTCATGGGAAATGTACTTCAATGACCCCTAAACTTCCACAGGATGCCAGTGAGCTCATAGGAAATTTAGTTCAGAGACCCCCAAATTTCAATAACACAGGACCTAGCCTGCCAGTGGGAATGTGGGTATGGAGAATAGCTCCAGAGCATTCACTATATACAGATAACTCCCAGATTCATATCTTTCTCAGTCAATCAACAAGCATTAATTAGGTTGTGCTGACAGAAAGACAAAAGAAATATTCCTTGCTCCCAAGGATATTAAGAAATAATATTTTTGGAGGAAGAAGGCAATAGAATCTGGTGGGGGAAGCAGGAAAGTCTTTCTGTGAAAGACAGCTTTTGACATGATCTTTGAGGGAAATGAAGGATTTTATGGGACAGAGGCAAGAAAGGAAAGCACTCTGTGGGGGATAGTCTACATTGAAAAGGTACCCAGATGGAAAAGGGAATGCAGCTTAGGAGTTGCTGTTTATTTAATTGAATAAAAAAGTAAGTGGAACACTTGTGGGTGATGGCAAGATCAAGGGCAGGACTATATCTGTGTGTAGCTGAGGCGAAGTGAGGAGCAGGTCATGGGAAATGAATAAATCGTGGAATTTCAGTATGCATGGTCAAGTGCCTTAGTATGAGGGCAGGAGACAGGAAGTAGAAAAATGTTGTGAACCAAGGACTGAACATGTTGAAGAAGGAAGGACTGTATCTTGGAGTTCAGTAGACAACAGCCACCAGAATCTTAATTGGGTGATAAACATGGATTATATAAACTTCAAAGGAGGAGAAGTTACTGTGTGATAGTGGTTTAGAGGGAGAGCAACAGGGGAAAATGAGTATTCCATCTCCCCCAAAAAGCTGGGGAGTATGAGTTAAAGTGCAATCAGCACTGGAAAAGGTGACCAGGAAATTATGTCATTAGGATGCTCTCTGGGAGTGCAAGAAGACGAAGGAAGAAAGAAAGGAAAAGAGAGAAATGGAAACGAGTTTGTTGCCTATGGAATCTGCATTCCAGGGAGCACAGTGGAAGGACCAGGGAGCTTTAGAGTGGGACACTGGAACAGAGGTTAAAGGGGATGGGAATAAGGGAACAAGACATGAGAAACAGGAAATGGAATTTGAGCAGCAATACTGGAATAAGGAAGATATGACCAGGTAGGAGTGTGTTAATCATTTAGGCAGGCGTGCAAGTAGATCATTTGTCCACAGGGTGGAGTGGTCCCAGGATTCATGAAGTTGTTCTAAGTTTAGAAGGGGGCTGGGGAAAAGAGGGGTGGGAAGCTCCATGCCTGTGTACAAGACAAAGCAACTTCTGTAGAAGGCAAAAAGGTTGATGGGGACGAGGAAGCTCCCTTCTTTCCAGGATAAATACGTGTGAGGAAATCAAAAAGAGAGGAGGAAAATAGTGAGATAGGTGTTGAACCTTTAAGAAAGGAGGGAGAATGACCTAAAGTTTCACAAGCTATAGCTACCATAACCTTGACTGGATGGAAAAATTTAACTGTGTGGAACTCAAAAGAGGAAGTTTTCACTAAATGAAGGAGGCAAAAGAAGAGTCTGGAATTAATAATAGGAAGTAAGGAATAGTCTGACTCCTCCAAGATCAGCGTATATATTGAAGTAGGGTGGCTGTGAATGAGAGAAGGTACGTATAAGCCAGGGTTGGTCCTTGGTTCTCTGTATTTAATTTAGTGACCAAATAAAAACAACTTTAAAAGGGGCAGCTAGTTGACTCAGTGGATGGAGAGCCAGGCCCGGAGATGGGATACCTTAAATTCAAATGTGGCCTCAGACACTTCCTAGCTGTGTGACTGTGGGCAAGTTACTTGACCCCTATTGCCTTCTGCCTCAGAACCAATACACAGCATTCATTCTACTTAAGAAGATAAAAGTTTTATTTAAAAAAAAAAAAAAAAACAACTCTTGGAGGCAGCTGGGTATCTCAGTGGATTGAGAGTCAGGCCTAGAGACAGGAGGTCCTGGGTTCAAATCTGGCCTCACACACTTCCTAGCTGTGTGACCCTGGGCAAGTCACTTGACCCCCATTGCCTACCCTTACCACTCTTCCACCTAGGAGCCAATACACAGAAGTTAAGGGTTTAAAAAAATTAAATTAAATTAAAAAATTAAAAATAAAAATAAAAATAATTTTAAAAACTCTTTTATAAAAAAGCAAACACATTTTAGCTCTGCCACAACTATTAGTATTCTTATCATGTAGAAGAGGTTAAATTCAACAAAGCTAAGGCACCATAGTTTAGGGGCATCTTAGATACTGCCTTTGACAATAGGAGGCTTTGGTTTACAGGATTACAAAGAGGGACAGGAAGAACACAGATATCTTTCAAGATTCAACTTGTATGTTCAAAGTAATATTAAAATGAGACTTTCAACTCATGTTTGGAAGGAGAATATTGTTAAAAAAAAAAAAACAGATTGTGGGACACCAGATTTAGAGCTAGAAGGGATTTTAGAGACTATCCAGTCCAATCCCCTTCATTTTACAAATGAGAAAATTGAAACAGAGAGACTTGCCCAGGGTCACACAGTTAGTGTCTGAGACAGGATTCTAACTTAAATTTCCTTATTCCAAGACCCATACTCTGTACTCTAAACATGCTGATTAAAAAAA
This sequence comes from Gracilinanus agilis, assembly GCF_016433145.1. Classification (NCBI taxonomy): domain Eukaryota; kingdom Metazoa; phylum Chordata; class Mammalia; order Didelphimorphia; family Didelphidae; genus Gracilinanus; species Gracilinanus agilis. The sequence goes on along the minus strand of NC_058130.1, from coordinate 729,123,860 downwards.
AAAATACTAGCTCAGTGGATTGAGAGCCAGGCCTAGAGACGGGAGGTCCTAGGTTCAAATCCGGCCTCAGCCACTTCCCAGCTGTGTGACCCTGGGCAAGTCACTTGACCCCCATTGCCTAGCCCTTACCACTCTTCCACCTATAAGTCAATACACAGAAGTTAAGGGTTTAAAAAAAAAAACAAAAACTTACCTTCCATCTTAGAATCAATACTAAATATTGGTTCCAAGGTAGAAGAGCAGTAAGGGCTAGGCAATGGGGATTAAGTGACTTTCCCAGGGTCACACAGCTAGGAAGTATCTGAGGTGAGATTTGAACCCAAGACTCCTTGTCTCTGGGCCTGGCTTTCATTCCACTGAGCCACCTAGCTGCCCCCAAACATGCCAATTATTAGGGAAGTGGGAAAGGTAACTTTCTCAAAAGTTTACAAAGAGAAAAATGAGTGATTCTATAGTAATTACAAAGTAAAAACAGGAGAAAAATCCACATACACAACTAAGGCATAATGACATTTATTTAAGCTTCCTCCTTTTGTGTAGGAAAAAATATCTTTTATGTGTGTCAGGGACAGTCCCTCAACTTTGGGGACTAAAGAATGGTGATTGAAGGGGAAGTAAGGTGTTATCTGTTATTAATGATGTCAAAAGTACATTTTCTTATTTTTTGATATTGCGATTGTTTGGTAGGTCAAAGGAAAGAGAAAGGGAAATGAAGATAAAATCTGACATTCCATGGTCAACTTTGGGCCTTTTTTCATAAAAAACAGAAGCTTATTCTTTTGGAATTGGATGGACTTCTGAGAAACTTCCCTACATGGGTATGTGATCATGAGCTCATTCAGAACAAAGGTACCAAAATCTGCCCATGACCTAAATTTCTGTTTTAACTTTTTTTAGAGCCTCCAGACTCTAAAGCATTGTTTTGTTAAAGGAAGTAGGTTGTTCACTCAGAGTCCTTTGTCCATGGGTGTGATTCATCTTTCAGAGATCCAATGAGCTATTGCCTGAATCTAGAATAGATATTAACACAACTCCTTACTAGCAGAGTGACCTTACCCTGGCCTGTGGCTTCTCATCTACTAGCTCTAAAATTCTATAATCCTTGATTATCTTTTTTTAATATATTTTATTTTACCAATTACATTTAATAACAATTTTCCACATAAGTTTTCTGAAGTTATATGATCCAAATTGTCTCACTCCTTTTTTTCCCTTCCCCTTCTCAGAGATGGTAAGCAATTTTATCTGGGTTTAACATTTCTAGATCATTCATTTTTGTAAGAGAATAATTCTATAAAACCAAAACCTAAATAAACTAAAGTAGCAAATTGTATGCTTTCATCTGCATTCCTACTCCAACAATTCTTTCTCTGGAGGTGGATAGTATTCTTTGTCCTAAGTCCCTCAGAATTGTCCTGAATCATTTATTGTTGAAAGTAGCTAAATCGATCATATTTGATCATCCCACAATATTTCAGTTACTCTGTACAATGCTCTCCTGGTTCTGTTTATTTCACTCTGCATCAGTTCATGGAGGTCTTTTCAGCTCTTTCTGAAATCCTCCTGTTCATCATTCCTTACATCATGATAGCATTCCATCCCCTTCATATACTACAATTTGTTTAGCCATTCTCTAATTGAGGAACATCCCTTTAATTTACCATTCTTTGCCACCACAAAAAGGTCTGCTATATTTATTTTTGTTCAAGTAGGTCCTTTCCCCATTTTTTGATCTTTTTGGAATATAGACCTAGTAACGGTAATACTGGATCAAAGGGTATATGCATTGTTTTATAGTCCTTAGGGCATAGTTCCAAACTGGATGTTTGGATCAGTTCACAACTCCAACAATGCATTAGTGTCCCAATTTTTCCACATCTCCTACAACATTTATCACTTTCCTTTACTGTCATATTGGTTGATCTGATAGGGATAAGGTGGTACCTCAAAGTTGTTTTAATTTGCATTTCTCTAATCAAGAAGGATTTAGAATATTTTTTCATAAGATTATTGATAGCTTCGAATTCATCTGAAAATTGCTTATTCATTTGTCAACTGGGTAATGGCTTATATTCTTATAAATTTGATTTAGTTTTTTATAAATTTGAGAAATTAGACCTTTATCAGAAAAATTTTTAGAAAAAAAAATTTCTCCGTTTGTTGTTTCCCTTCTAATCTTCATTGTATTTGTTTACACAAAAACTTTTTAAAAATATGGTCAAAATTATTTATTTTACATCTTATAATGTTCTCTGCCTCTTGTTTAGATATAAATTCTTTTCCTTCTCCATAGATCTGACAGGTAAACTATACTATGGTCTCCTAATTTACTTACAGTATCCCCCTTTATGTCTAAATCATATACCCATTTTGACCTCATTTTGGTATAGGGTATAAGGTATAGGTCTAGACTTAGTTTCTGCCATGCAGTTTTCCAGTTTTCCTAACAATTTTTGTCAAATAGTGAGTTCTTATCCCCAAAGATGGGATCTTTGGGTTTATTAAACACTAATTTACTGAGGTCATTCACTCCAAGTCTATTCCATTGATCTACCATTCTATTTCTTAGGCAGTACCAGGTTATTTTGATGATTACTGCTTTATAGCATAGTTTAAGACCTAAGTACTGCTAGGTCATCATTCTTCACATTTTTTTCATTAATTCTCATGATAATCTTGACCTTTTGTTCTTCCAAATGAATTTTGTTATTATTTTTTCTAGTCCTATATAACAGTTTTTGGTAGTTAAATTAATTTAGGTAGAATTGTTATTTTTATTATATCAGTTCTGCCTATCCATGAGTAATTAATGTTTTTCCAATTGTTTAGATCTGATTTTATTTGTGTCAAAAGTATTTTGTAATTGTGTTCATATATTGTCCATGTTTTTCTTAGTAAATGCATTCCCAAATATTTTATATTGTCTAAAGTTAATTTTTCAATTTTTTCATTTATTTTATTTTATTTTTTAAAATTTTAAACATTTATTAATATTCATTTTTAACATGCTTACATGATTCATGCTCCTACTTTCCCCTTCACCTCCCGCATTCCGCCGACCCATGGCCGACACACATTTCCACTGGTTTTATCATGTGTCCTTGATCAAGACCTATTTCCAAATTGTTGATAGTTGCATTCGTGTGGTAGTTTCGAGTCTACATCCCCAAATCATGTCCACCCCAACCCATGTGTTCAAGCAGTTGTTTTTCTTATATGTTTCCTCTCCTGCAGTCCTTCCTCTGAATGTGGGTAGCGTCTTTACCATAAATCCCTCAGAATTGTCCTGGGTTTTTGTATTGTTGTTGGTACAGAGGTCCATTACATTCGATTTTACCATAGTATATCAGTCTTTCATTTATTTTTTAATATAATTTTATTTTTTAAAATAATTTTTCATGATTACATGATTCGTGTTCTCTTCCTCCTTTTTTCCCTCCCTGCTCCCAGAGCTAACAAGGAATTCCACTTGATTATTCATGTATTATCACTCAAAATACATTTCCATATTATTCATTTTTGCAATTTATGTATTTATTGCAATTTATGTATTTTAAGTGTTTTTCCAAAGTTACATAATTGTACAAAGAACATGATTCATGTTCTCTACCCCCCCCCCACTTCCAGAGCTGACAAGCAATTCCACTGGGTTATACATGTATTATCACTCAATACCTATTTCCATATTATTCATTTTTGTAATAGAGTCATCTTTTAAAATCAAACCCCCAAATCATGTATCCATATAAATAGAATAACTGTTTAGTAGTATTGCTGGATCAAAAGGCATGTATTCTTTTGTAACTCTTTGGGCATAATTCCAAATTGCCTTCCAGAATGGTTGGATCAATTCACAACTCCACCAGCAATGCATTACTGTCCCAATTTTGCCACATCCCCTCCAACATTTATTATTTTCCTTTACTGTCATATTGGTTAATCTTCTAAGTGTGAGGTGGTACCCTTAGAGTTGTTTTGATTTGCATTTCTTCTAAAGTTATTTTAAATAGAATTTCTCTATCTCTTGCTGCTGGATTTGTTGGTAATATATAGAAGTGCTGATGATTTATATGGCTTTATTTTTTTATCCTGCAACTTTGTAAAAGTTATTAATTTTGATTATCTTTTAAATTTGATTTTATCTTTATTTTTGCTTTGACTGAGACATGATTGCTGCTCTGCCATTTTCTTTTTTTCTTATATATTTTTCCAGATTACATATTGATGCAATTTTTAATAATCATTTTCTGACATTTTTTGATCCATATTTTCTCCCTAGTTTCCTTTCCTCCCCCTTCCCTGAGATAACAGGTAAAATATAGGTAATGCATGTGCTATCATACAACACATATATCTATGTTCATCTTGTTGTAAAAGAAAACGCATATTACTTATAAAGAAAAAAACTCATGAAGGACATAAAATTAAAAAGGTAAGCACCAATCTGCATTCAAATTCCATCAGACCCCAACATCCTCTTCTATGGTGGTAAAGATTTTTTTTTTTTGTCATAAGTTTCTTGGAGTTGTTTTGGATTTCCCTACCTTTCTTTACTTCTTTTCTTTTTTTATCCTGCCCCTCTTCAAAGTTTGTATTCTCCAGCTAGGTGTGAGCAATACAGGTATTGAAAAGCAAATAAATTCATTTATCCATACAGATAGCAAATGAAAATCAGATAAAGCATAGGAGAATACATACCCGACAATATATAAAATGAATGAGCTCTCTCATTGGGAGTGAAATATCTCATCTCAGTCAAGTAGAAATTCTTCCATAGTATCTCATTTGAGAAGAGGGACATAACCAAGGTAACAACTCTTCTACATGTCAGCTTCTTTCCAAAGTCTTTCCAAATAGTGCCTTGATACCTAATGACCTTATGGAGGGGGATTCCCCTTCCAAACAATAACCTCTTTCTCCCCTCCTTGCTGTCTTCAAGAAAGAATCTTCAGAAAGGTAAATGCCATGTTAAATAGAATAATCTTTTAAAAACAAAACCCCAAATCCTATACCCATATAAACAAGTGATAAATCATATGTTTTTCTTCCACATTTGTAAATGCTATGTTAAATGTTCATTTATTCTTTACATTAGTCTTTTATATTCATTTTATATTAATATCTTATGGTTTTTAGTATTAAACACTATATTCTCTATAAAATGTGTTTTTGGTATGTATTTTGGAGTATCTAGAATGATTTAATTGGATTTACTTTGATGCACATAGAAATAATTGCCTCGGTTTTCATTGGTTTCTAATTTCACTGATTATTTACAGAAGGATTATCCATGAAAACTGAGGTATCACTGTATATTCTTTCTTCTTTGAACCATTTCCAATAAGAGTGAGACTTAAGCATTGCCTGCCACAGTTGCCCATTTCTCCCTCTGCTTTAGAAACTCTTCCTTGTACTTTTCTTTTATGGAAGAAACTTTGCCCCATTCTATGTCTCTCTTTTCCCTTCTTCTAGTATATTCCTCTTTTGTACCCCTTCATTTTTTTAGACTTCATTCCAACATCATCAGCTCACATCCATGACCTCTTCTGCCTAGGCAAACTCCATTTAACTGTCCTAATAATAATAAAGTTCTTAGGAGTTACATAAATCATCTTCCCATATAGTAATGTAAACAGTTTACCAAGTTCCTTATAATTTCTCTTTCATGTTTACTTTTTATGCTTCTCTTGAGTCTTGTGTTTGAATGTCAGGCTTTTTGTTCAGCTCTAATCTTTCCATCAGGAATGCTTGAAAGTCATCTATTTCATTAAATATCCATTCCCCACCCCTAAATATTATATTTAGTTTTCTGTATAGGTTATTATTGATTGTAATCCTAACTCCTTTTCCTTCCAGAATATATTTTCAAGCCCTCTTCTCCTATAATGTAAAAGTTGCTAAATCTTGTGTGATCCTGACCATGGCACCATAATGTTTGAATCATTTCTTTCTGACTGCTTGTGATATTTTTTCTTTCACTTGCCAACCTTGAAATTTGACTATAACATTCCTAAAAATTTTCATTTGAGATCTCTTCCATCACTTTTTGTTTCTTTTCCAAGATTTTCCTCTACTTCTCTTACAGTTCTCTTTAATTCTTCTGAGAATTCTTGTTGGGCTTGGGTCTAATTAGCATTTTTCTTTGAGACTTTGGTTGTAGCTGTTTGCACATTATCATCTTCTGAGTATGTATCTTAGTCTTCTTTGCTACTGTAGTTGATTTTTACGATCAAGTACTATTTTTGTTAATGTTTTCTCATTCTTCCAGCTTATTTCTCAACTTTGAACTTCATGTTAATGTTGGGCTCCGTTTATCTTAGGTGGGGAAACACTGTACCAAGCTTCAATCTTTTTTGTGCTATTGTTTTCAGATCTAGTTCTGAAGGTCCGCAAGTTTTCAATGCTTCCAATGTGGTGTGATCCTAGAAGAGATGTGGTCACTGCTTTCCTGGTCTGTATCCTGGTCTTTGTCCTGCTCCCCAGCTGCTGCAAGTGTTAGCACTCACTCTTCTTGGCCTTAGAACTATGACTTTGGCCCCTGCTCTCTTGTATCTAAACCCCAGCACTTCTTTCTCCCCTGGAACTTCAACCCAGAACAAAGAAAATGTCCCACCCTAAACTTTTGTTGGCTCTCCTGCTCCAAAATTTTACTTGAGGAGTTATTGTAAAGTTGTTTGGAGGGCAGCTGGGGAGCTCAGTGGATTGAGAGTCAGGTCTAGAGACGGGAGGTCCTAGGATCAAATCCGGCCTCAGACACTTCCCAGCTGTGTGATCCTGGGAAAGTCACTTGACCCCCATTGCCCACCCTTACCACTCTTCCGCCTATGAGCCAATACATAGAAGTTAAGGGTTTTAAAAAAATAAATGAATGAATGAATGAATAAATAAATAAATAAAGTTGTTTGGAGGAGAATGTTGGGAGAGTTCAGGCTAATAATCCACCATCATGGTTTCCCATACATGGCAGTTAAAAAAAAAAAAAACCCTTACTTTCTGTTTTATAATCAATTCTAAGTATTGGTTCTATGGCAGAAAAGCAATAAAGGCTAGACATTTGGGATTATGACTTGCCCAGGGTCTCACAGCTGAACCCAGAACCTCCCCTCTCCAGGCTTGGCCCTCTATCCACTGAGACATTGCAGTTTTCATAGTGTTTTTCTCTTGCCACTATATCTGCAAGCCCCATTCTCTCCCTTCAACTTAGGTCTGTAAGAAATGCCTGCTCATTAATAGAGCCAGGCTGTTGTGGGCCTGCAGTTTCTAGAACTGACCAGCAGAGGGGAGTGTTTGACTCCTCAGAAGATGGCAAACCCTGAAGGTGAAATCCAAATAGTGTGACACATTCTCCAAGTCAAGCCAGAGAAACAGCCATGATGCCCAGCTTCATGGCAATATTATGGACTTTTATGGATTATTATGGATGAATGAAGGGGATACTGTTCTTCCTCACCAAATGACCCTTTACTTACTGGTTGCATCCCTTCAACTTCAGACTGGAGGCAGGAAGTTGCCCACCAACCAAATAAATTCTCCCTTCTTTGTCCCAGGCTTTGGAAACGAAAAATCATGGGCAGATATTTGGCTTCCTCTGAAAAGTTCTTTAAGTATCTGAAAGGTTATTGTATAGGATGGAAAGTTGGGAATGGGAGTAGTTTCTCCAATTGCCTAAAGACCACGTAGAAACAACGAGTATAGGTTAGAGAGAGATGACTTTAGGTTTAATAAAATGAAGAAAAGAAGAAAAGAAAAGAAAACCATCATGAAAATTAGAGCTATTCCAAAGCAGGAGAGCCTCAGGAAATAGTGGTTTTCCTCTCAAGCTTTAAGTAAAGGTAGCAGCTTTTGAATGTTAAGGATGAAATTACTGCTTAATATAGATAGGACTAGCTGCCTACTGCAGTTTCTTTTAAGCTCCAGAAAAGTTGCTAAATTCCTCTCCAGAGGTGTCAGCATAACCTAGTAAATAATGAACTGTTCATGACTGAGCTCAAAATTGCATTGGAATCCTTCAGGAGAGGATTCTGACTACTCTTTTTCAGACCCCTTTGCTGGCTCCTTATTCAGATCACAACCTTTTGTTTTTTTAATTAAAAAATTTTTTTAACTTAATGTTATTTTCCCCTCAATTACAAGAAAAAAGGGTTTTTTTATCTACATTTTTTTTAAAAGATTAAGCCAAATTGTCACCCTTCCTGTTCTGTTCCTCGAGACAGCAAGCAATCTGACATGGATTTTATATGTGTAATTGTGTGAAACATCTTTCCGTATTAGTCATTTTGTGAAACAGAACTCAAACAAAAAAATTAAAAAATAAAGTGAAAAATAGTATGTCACAGTCTGCATTCAGACTCCATCAGTTCCTTCTCTGGAGGTGGATGGAGTTTTTTATCATGAGTCCTTGAGGATTTTCTTGGATTACTGCAGTGCCAAGAATAGATAAGTCATTCATAAATGTTCATCCTATAATATGGTTGTTTCCATGTACAATATTCTCCTGGTTCTGCTCTCTTCACTTTGCATTGGTTTATGTGGACCTTTCCAGGTTTTTCTTAAATCTTTCTTCTTATCATTTCATATAGCATATTAATATTCCATTACAATTATATAATACAACTTGCTCAGCCATTCCCTAATCAATGGACATCCTCTCACTTTCCAATTCTTTGCTACAACAAAAAAAAGCTGCTATTAATATTTTTGTTCAAACAGGTCCCAGGTCCCTTTGCATTTCCAGACCACAATTTTTAACCATGCAGGTCCCTCAAGGCTCTGTCCTGGGCCCTCTTGTTTTTCCCCTCTATACTTCTTCTCTTGATAACCTCATCTGCTCTCATGGATTTAATTACCATCTGTATGCTAAGTATTCTTAATTCTACCTATATAACTTCATTCTGTCTACTGGCCTCAGTTTTCTCATCTCCAATTGCCTTCCAGACAACACAAACTGACTACTCAACTTGGGCCAGTTCTTTCCAGGAGACCAACCTGGGCTTAGGAAACTATTTTGGGCTTTGTTTCCCCAGAGCTAGAACCTCAGTACATTGAATTATCATTATGAGATTCAAGTTCCAGTCCCAGTTCTTTTACTAACTGGCCTCAGTTTTACCAAAGACAAAATGAGAGATTTGGGGCAGATGATCTCCAAGATCTGATATCATATTTCCTATGTTCTAAGTCCTTCCCATCTCTGACAGTTAATATACTATATACTTTGAGGTCCTTTCTGTCTCTAATAGTCTTTGTTCTATGTTCTAAGGGCCCTCTGAAGCTTGATATGCTGTGTTCTAGATAGATTATGATCCCTTCCAGTTCTGACATTCTTTTTCTTTTAAAACTCTTACTTTCTATCTTAGTAACAACTCTAGGACAAAACTGTAAAGACTAGGCAAGTGAAGTCTAGTGATTTGCTTCAAATCACACAGCTAAAAAGTGTCTGAGATGAGATTTGAACCCACAACTCCAGGCATGGCTCTCACTCCATTGAGCTACCTGGCTTCCCCTAGGTCTGACATTCTATGCTATAAGAACCTTCTAGCACAACCAGGCCTTGTTGTATTTTCTCAGGGTTTTCTGAATTTTGAAGGTCCATGCTCTCCACTTTAATTTTCCTTCAAACTCCAACATTTTACATTCCAAGAATATTTTCAATTCTGGCATTCTATGTCCTATATTGCAAAGACCTTTCTAACTGACAATCTTGGTCCTCAGGTTCCTCTCAGCTCTCAAAAGGGGCAAGGTAATGAAAATTTGGAGCTGGGGAAATGGAGAAGTATGAACAAAGTATGAGCAAAGGCAAAGAAAGAGGAAAATGCAATGCATATAATTCAGGCATGGGGGGGGGAAGTTCTAGGACTAGAACCCAGTTTTTTTTTTAATTTGAAAATTTTTATTTAATTAATTAATTTACAATCTTTTTCCATGGTTGTTCTTTCCCTCCTCTCCTCTCACCCCCTCCCATAGCCAATGAGCAATTCCAATGGGTTTCACATGTGTCATTGATCAAGACTTATTTCCATATTATTAATATTTGCACTAGGGTGATCGTTTAGAGTCTACATCCCCAAATCATATCCCCATCAAACCATGTGATCAAGCAGTTGTTTTTCTTCTGTGTTTCTCCTCCCACAGTTCTTTCTCTGGATGTGGATTAGTGTTCTTTCTCATAAGTCCCTTAGAGTTGTCCTGGATCATTTCATTGCTGCTAGTAGAGAAGTCCATTACATTTAATTGTGCCACAGGGTATCAGTCTCAGTGTACAATGTTCTACTGGTTCTGCTCCTTTCACTCTGCATCAATTCCTGGAGGTCGTTCCAGTTCACATGGAATTCCTCCAGTTCATTATTCCTTTCAGCACAATAGTATTCCATTACCAACAGATACCACAATTTGTTCAGCCATTTCCCAAATAATGGACACCCCCTCATTTTCCAATTTTTTGCTACCACAAAAAGTGAGGCTATAAATATTTTTGTACAAGTCTTTTTCCTTATGATCTCTTTGGGGTAGAAACCCAGCAGTAGTATGGCTGAATCAAAAGGCAGACAATCTTTTAAAGCCCTTTGGGCATAGTTCCAAATTGCCATCCAGAATAGAACCCAGGTTTCCTTGATGCTGAAACCCATGTTCTTTCCTTCCTACTCCCAGGATCCTGTGCTCCCAGTCCCTAATCCCTACTTGTGATAACAGTGCATTTTTCAGCCTGACTTCCTCTCTTGTCCTTGTCCTGCCTCCTCCCAGGAGAGGGCATTGCCTGCCGGGTATGAGGTAGGGAGGTCCAGAAGTCTATTGTCAGAGCTCGCTGGTAAACAGAGCTCTTTGCATCATCCTGTGGTGACTGTAACCATGGATAGCAACGTCTCCCAAGGATTCCCAAGGAAATTGGAGGATACCCAGGGAGAGAATATGGCATCATGGAGGGAAGAGGAGTTGGCAGGAACCTGTGAGATCATCTCCCTTTAGTTTCTGTCTTAGGAACTACTGTAGGAAAGAAAGGCAAAGGCTAGGCAAATGAGGTTAAGTGACTTGCCCAGAGTCAGAGAGCTTGGAAACATCTGAGGTCAGATATAACCCAGGTCCTCCTGACTCCAGACCTGGCTCTTTATCCACTCTGCCACCCAGTTGCCCCAAATTTTACAGAAGAGGGAAGTAAGATCCAAAATGAAGTGAGGTCACATAGGCTAGTAAGTAGCAAAAATTCAAACCTACATCTTCTTGCTCCAAATCCAGTGTTCTTTGTATGACATCATGTATAAATGTAGGAGGCACCTGTCTGCACAAGAAACTGGGTTTGCTGCTATAGGGTATAGGGAATTTACAGAGAACTTTTATACAGAAAGAAATGGGAAATAAAATACCTAAGTTGATCAGCTAGCTAGGTAGTGACCTGTACCTGGGCAGATGAACTCCTTTAATCTTAACTGCCTAGAAACCACACAGGTTGCTAGTTTGCAAACCCAGGAATATCCTGAATAAAAAGGACCATGTTAGGCAGGGGCATTGAAGCTTCCACCAAGATCAGGTCATTCATTGTCTAGAAGATTTCCCTAGGAATGGTCTAGGATGCTTATGTCTGGTTTGTTGTTCAGTCATTTTTTAGTTTTGGCCAACTCTTTGTGGCTCCATTTGAGGGTTTCTTGATAAAGATACTGGAGCAGTTTGCCATTTCCTTCCACAGATCATTTTACAGAGAAGGAAACTGAGGCAAACAGGATTAAGTGACTTGCCCAGGATCGCATTGCTGGTAAATGTCTGAGGCCAGTTTGAACTCAAGAAGAATCTTCCTGACTCTGTGCCACCTAGTTGTCCTTCTGTCTGTTTAGTGATCCTCTTTTCTATTGGAGTATGACACCATTGTTCTATGGGAATCCTTTCCTGAGCTCACCATAATACCTTCCTTTTCAAACTAAGGACTATATTTGTATTTCATCTCTTTGACCTAATTCTATATGAACTTGTATGTGGCTTTGCTGTCTCCTTTGTTAGAATTTAAGTTCCTTTTGAGTAGGAATCATCTCATTTACTGTTTTTGTATTCCCAACACTTCTAACAGTGCCTAGATTTTAATAAATGTTTGTTGATTGATTGAATGGACGAGATCACAAATGAGTACTGGAAATTGGATTCCCAAGGTTTTTCTAAAGATGAATGATTTAAATTTTTAAAAATACTGACACTTTCTTCTTCCACAACATGACAAATATGGAAATATGTTTTGCATGGTATCACCTGTATAATCTATATTAAATTGTTTATCATCTTGGGAGGGAGGGAGAGAGAGAGAATTTGAATCTCAAAATTTTATAAAACTGTTAAAAATTCCTTTTAGGGGCAGCTACATGGCTTAGTGGATAGAGAACCAGGCCTGGAGACAAGGAGGTCCTGGTTTCAAATGTGACCTCAGACATTTCCAAGCTGTGTGATTCTAGGGCTCTGGGGGTCACTTGATCTCCATTGCCTAGTTCTTACCACTCTTCTGCTTTGGACTCAATACTTAGTATTAATTCTAGGACAGAAGGTAAGTGTGTGTTTTTTTAATTGCTTTTACATGTAATTGGGAAAAAAATCAAGGGGCCCAGAGAAGACCAAAAGGCCATCCCTTGTGAGATGCATAGAGGTTGGGTGAAGTCTAGATTTTAATAGTGTTAGGATCTTGCCTACTAGTTTCCCTGACTCCACCCATCAAATAAACTTGTTTTTCTATAGTCTAAGGGTTTTGTGCTTTACTGGCCTAGAGAGTTCCCTAGGTGGGTGGTTATCATCTCCCATTCATCTAGGAAGGATCCTTATTTCACTTCACCCAACCCTCCCATGGCATAATCTTGATGGAGAACATTTACCATCCTTTCTGCTTTCCTCTGAACACTCTCCAGGTTATTAATGTCTTTCCTGGCCAGAATTGAACGAGATACTCCAGAGGAGGCATTAGGAAAACTGGCCTCTCCCTAGGATTGGACAGCATGCCTCTCTCAGTGCAGCCTTTAAATAATATTAGTTTTTTTGTTTTTGTTTTTTGTTTAGATGCTTTTTACCTATGTGACCTTGGACAAGACTCTTCACTTTACTGAACCTCAATTTCCTTAACAGAAAAATTAGGGGGTTGGATGACATGTTGTGTAAAGCCCTTCATCCTATGGGAGCATTTGGAAACCTAAGGCCTCAGGTATATCATAAAAATATTTTAAATATTATTATGACAAGGTTCTAATCCAAATTCCCACTATTTAGCATAGTGCTTGGTAAATAAATGCTTCTGGACTTGACTTGAAGTGTTTCTGGGTCTCACAAATCAAAGAGACCTAATTAAAGTTTCAGGGAGTTTAGAATTGATCTTGCTTATAGGGACCAAACTAAGAGTAATAATATATGCTTGATACAATGAAGAAAGATCAATTTAGAATCACCTTGGATCTAATAGATACCATATCAAGGAGGACTAATTGGCTTCTATAAGATACTATCCTCTACATTTAAGTTGCCATTATTCTGTTTGGTAAATCAGAAATCCTAAATTTAAACTACATATCTTGGGTTTTAGTTTGCTAAGGAATTTTATCTTTTGTTTCAGAATGGCAATAAAATGTAAATTGGAAGTTGCTTAAGGGAGAGATGTAATTCTGATTAGCTGAACAAACTCCATATCTGAGCCTTCCTCTAAGCAAAAATGTTTGTGTAATAATACATTGTCATTGCCAGATTTTGTTTAAAATGCATAGTACAGATTGTTTTCTTCCCTAGTCCTCAAGAGTGTACTCCCTTTGCCAACTTGATCATTCCCTCCCCACCCAACCCAGGGCACTTCTGTTCTCTGATTGCCATCCAAATATCCTCACCTTCACTGGATTTAGAACTTGAAATGGCCTTAGAGATCACCTTAGCTGATGTGATTATTTTGTAATCAAATGAACCAAACAGGTCAATTTTCTTGCACAAAGAATAAGGGTAGGAACTCAGGTCCTCTGATTCCAAATCCAACATATCATACTCTCAGAAAGTGATCTGGTAAAGGCATTCACACTGAGATGAAAGGGACCGTTCAAAAACAGAAATGAAAATAAAACTAATGGCATTACTTAAGGATGCCCATTTTAACAGATAGACAAAGACTTAAATGAAAGGAATGATGGAACTTCATTTAGCATTCAGTGTATTTTTCCAGGAAAGGACTTCCCTGGGTCCCATGAAATTGTGAAATCTCGCTATAAGAATATTCATGATCCTACTGATCCCTTGGAACACTAATTTAATGGAATTTTAGTTCCGATTGTGTCTGTCTCTCACAGACCCCCATTTGGGGTTTTCTTGGCAAAGATACTAGAGGGACTTGCCATTTCTTTCTCCAGCTCATTTTCCAGAGAGGCAACCGAGGCAAACAGAATTAAGGGACTGCCCCAAGGTCACATAGATTTGAACTTAGGAAAAGGAATCTTCCTGAATCCAAGCCTGGCATTCTGTCTACTGTGTCACTTAACTTCCTGTTTAATGGACTTAAAGAACTCAGAATATGGAATGTCAGAGTTGGGAAAGGGCCTTAGAATATAAATCACAGAATGGTTTTGATGCTTTGATAAAGTGGAATAGGCAGTTGCTTGAGGAAGAACTCAATGAAGCAGGTAGAGTGTTGGATCTAGAGTCAGGAATTATTGTTCAGTCTTTTAGTCTTATCTAATTCTATGTGACTCCCTGGACCATAGTATGCTAATGCTATTCATGAGGTTTTCTTGGAAAAGACACTGGAATGCTTTGCCATTTCCTTGTCTAGTGGATTAAGTAAACAGAGTCAGGAATACGTGAGTTCAAATTCTATCTCTGACAAGCACTAGCTATGTGGATCTCCAATAAATCAATTAATCTCTCTGTGCCTTAATTCCTCCTCTCCAAAAATGAGGTGGATGGGCTGAATTCCCTTCCAGCACCATGGAAGAGTTACTACATAGGATAGGACTATGGGAGAGTTACTATAATCACTGAGTATCTGTTTCTTAATCTGTAAAACAGGCTTAAGAATGCCTATTATTTACCTCAAAGTTCCTGTGAGGTTCACTGAGCTAATGGACACAAAGTGCTTTCCCAGCTTTAAAAGCACTCCACTGTTAGCTGTTCTAGTCTATTCTACTCCATTCTTGTCCCTTTCATTCACTTCTCACAATGCTGAATCTGCTAGGTTAAGGTATTTATGATTACTTCCTCAGCAAGTCCAACACCATTCTGGCCAAGACCAGAGACTTCCCCAAGCAGGATGAAAAAGTGGCACGTAGCCTGGCCTGGAAATGTTCAGATAAGGTAGATCAAGATCTTTCCTTAATTATCTCAGTGGTCTTAGGTGAATCCTTTCTCTTTTCTGGTCCTCATTTTCAACATCCAGGAAAGGGTTGGGCTAAGGGAAAGTCCAACAAAGGTTGCTGAACCTTCTTTCTCTAGGTCTGGCTCTCAGGCCACTAAGCCATTTAGTTGCCCCCAATGTATCCCTTATTTTGTAAATACAACCTGATCTCTGCTTAAGCCTTGGGATTCTGTGTGTAAGAGGAGCTGACATCTAGGCTTGTCTAAAGAGCCATGGACCCATGTTCCTAGGCTCTACCTGCTTGGATGAAAATGAGCCAGACAAGTTTAGAGTACCCCATCTTTGATAAGAGTCCCTGATACAAGGCTAAATTATCTATAGGGACTAGGTCTATGATTTCATTGGTATAAATAACTCCAAATGAGGATCTTCTAAGTCCAACGATCTTTAATTCTGTTCTAGGACCTGTTTCTTGTTATATTTTAAAATGATAAAGGCTGATATTATGAGGAAAAGTAATAATTTAATTAAAGCCACATTAGTAGAATAAATTAGACCACATGCCTTTTGCTAAGTTCTAGTTTCAAACTTCCCACCAGTCCATAGCTTCTCCCATCTTTACTACGTAGCCAAAGGGAGCATCTCAAGCCCAACCTCCAAATTTAAACCACGCTGTACGTTGGTTCACGTTTATTGACGTCATCACGTCTAAAACCTGAAACTCATTGAACCATGGAAAATGTAGTTTCAAAGTGTCCACAGGAAGTTTGTCATTTAAAAGCTCAAATGAGCCCCAAATACCTCTAAATGGAACCCCCAGAGATTCTAAATAACACATTCTCTTCTGTCCAACGTTTAGCATCACTGCTTGTACCAGGAAGCTCTTCATCTTCTAACTCCTTCAGCTTGTCTCTAATAATAACAAAAGTTAGGATTACAGGTTAAGACTATTCTCTCTTCTCCTCCAAACAAATATTGGCAAATATTTCCTTCCTCTAAACTTATCACTGGGATACACTGTGGTACAATAGAACATAATGGACTTCTCTACTAGCAGCAATGCAAGGATCCAGAGCAAGGCTGAGGGACTTTAAGAAAGAAAACTAGCCACACTCAGAGGAAGAACTGTGGGAGGAGAAACACAGAGGAATAACAACTGCTTGAACACATGGGCTGATGGGGTTTAGTTCAATATTTCACACCCTATACCAAGATAGTAAAAAATGAGCGTATGATCTAAACATAAAGATAAACATATAATTAAATTAGGGAAACATAGAATAATTTACCTGTCAGATCTATGGAGAAGGGAAGAATTTATGACAAACAAGAGATAGAGACATTACAAGATGTAAAATAAATTATTTTGATTATATTAAATTTAAAAGTTTTTGTATAAACAAAACCAATGCAACCAAGATTAGAAGGGAAGCAACAAACTAGGAAAAACATTTATAATAAACTTCTTTGATAAAGTTTCTTTCTCAAATATATAAAGAACTAAGTCAAATTTATAAGAATCTAAGTCATTTCTCAAATGATAAATGGCCAAAGGATATGAATAGGCAGTTTTCAGATAAAGAAATCAAAGCTATCAGTAATCATATGAAAAAATATTCTAAATCCCTCTTGATTAGAGAAATGTAAATTAAAACAACTCTGAGATATCACTTCATACATATCAGATTGGCCAATAAAGGAAAATGATAAATGTTGGAGGGAATATGGTAAAATCAGGACACTAATGCATTGCTGGTAGAGTTGTGAACTGATCCAACCATTCTGAAGGGCAATTTGGAATTATGCCCAACAGGCTATAAAATAATGCATTCCTTTTGGTGCAGTAATACCACCACTGGGTCTGTATCCCAAAGAGATTTTTTTTAAGATAGGAAAGGACCTATTTGTAGGAAAAAATTTATAGAAGCTCTTTTTTGTAGGGGCAAAGAATTGAAACTAAAGGGATGTTTCTCAACTGGGGAATAACTGGACAAGTTGTGATTTATGATGGTGATGGAAAACTATTGTGCTGTAAGGAATGATGAACAAGATTTCAGAAAAAGCTGAAAAGACCTATGTGAACTGATGGAGAGCTACATAAGCAGAACACAGTAAATGCATATTGTGGAACAATCAAATGTGATAGACTTTGCTACTAACAGCAATACAATGATCCAGGACAATTCTGAGGACTTAAGAAAAAGAAAGCTATCCACGCCTAGACAAAGGCTATTGGAGTAAAAATACAGATGAAAACATGATTTATCACTTGTTTATTTGGGTATACATTTTAGAGTTTGGTTCTATAAGATTATTTGCTTACAAAAATGAATAATATGGAAATATGTTTTGTGGGATAAAACATGTCCAACCAGATTGAATTGCTTGCCAGCTGCAGAAGGGGGGAGGGAGATGATATGGATCATATGACTGGAAACCTTATGTGGAAATTTATTATTAAAATAAAAGAATTTACAAATAAAACAAGTAAAAATAAAATAAATACAATGCTAAAATAAGTAAAAAATAAAGAAAATGAGTGGAAAAACAAAGAAAAGATTTTTGAAAAGAGAAAAATATAAAAATACAAGAAACAACAGAAAGCTATGCACATAAAAGAAGCAATTTTACCATGGAATGCAAAGAAGTAAAATCTGAAATTAATCTTAAAAAATGAAATACAGAAAAATAAATAAATAAGTGTATTTGCTAAAATCAACTGAAGCACCTGACTGATAATCCATGAGTATCTCACTGGTTAGAACTCCTGAACAATTACTCCTAGAATTTTAAAGTTGAAAATTGGTAGTAAGCTGCCCTCTGGAGACCTGATTTTTTTCATGCAATTAGGAGAAGAGGGAACGGCCCTGGAGAGATGAGTTGTACATTCTTATGTAGGAGCTGGCACCAAGAAATTATTCTGGGTCTTTATTGCTGCTCCTCTGATGAGTATTCTATTCTGGCATTGATGATATATCACCATAGAAATCCCATTTAAGACTAATTGATTGGGTCATGATTAGTCATACACTTGAACTTGTTTTGTAATAGGGAGAGGAGACAAAAACAAGAAAGATGGAAGGAACCAGATTTGAAAGATGCAAATAGAAAAAGAGCTTTGGACAGAGTTTTGGACTTGGTTCCCAAGAGATGAATTGTGAAGCTTCCTACAGAAACCACGTGACCCAAGTATGGAAAGAGGTAGCATTTGATAGAGGTAGTAGTGCAATTGAGAGGGGTTACTGGAATAATCAGAAGAATTCTGGGTCCAAGATTCCTAGAGGTAGAAATCCTAGACAATGGTGAGTTTCTGAATCAGGCTTCCTAGAGGGAAGAAAAAGGAAGCAGGATGAAGATTATACATATAGAGACAACAGCAGCATAAATGAATATAGCATTAAAAGATAAGATAGCTGGATTCAAATTATTTTTAATGAACAATCTTTATTCCAGAAAAAAATGGATGAGGTATACATCTTTCTTGTTAGATAGAAAAGTAGAGAACTATAGGTATAGAATATGGCATATACTATCAGTCAAGGAATAATTGTGATTTAAAAAATAAACAAATAAAAAAATAAATAAAAGAAAGAGTAGCTATTCCAGGCAAAATTGGAGCCAGAATGGGAAGTAGTGAGGGACACAGATATGATGTAGACAAGTAAATCCAAATCTTACACCCTCCATTCCCTAACTAGTACTGTGAAGTATGAAGATTATTTCTAAAATAGGTTCCTGGGAGACATAGAATTCCCAATAGAGGAAAGGTGAATTGTTTTGACTGTTCACAGACTCTGTTGTGAGTCCTTTCTGTTTTGAGCATCTTGTCATGTTAAACAAAATCTATATTTGATACATCATGTGCCCAAATGTTTGCACAGAAGCTAAGGACCCTTTGACTTTCCTGTAGAGACCAAAACACAAGCTATTGTTTGACTTCCCTCCCAGCCTTGGGTGGGCACAGGTGCTAAAGAAAGGATGTTATGTGAGACACACCAGGATGACCCGATGCCTGCAAATTCAGGCTTTTGTATAAACTTGAGACTGAGATGGGAAATGTTTGAGATTCAAGGGAGAAATTGGAAGGCAGGACAAGCTTTTTGTATGGGTATATGAGCTTGGCTGTTTTCTCTGGACTATTTTCTCAGGAATTCCCTTGTCTCTTGATCTGTCATTCCATTCTTTGCCTTCTATGAAACCAGTGTGAGAGATAAACTAAGATGCATCCTCAAAAACTGTGGTGATCACATAGGGATCTGGAACAGTGTGAGAACAACAAGATGGGACCAGAACTACAGTGGATACCAGGCTTAAAATACCTTGATGGGACTGGCTGCTGAAGTAAAAAAAAAAAATCTCTGCCAAAATATGATTGAGTGAAGCAGTTCCAAACCCTGGTACTTCTATATTTTCTATATGTGTTTGCAGAGCTAATTCTTGCAATCCTTTCTCCAACCCTCCCTCCCTAAGTCCTGAGCAGTGAGGTGATCAATGGGAAACTAAAAGAGGAGTCTAAAGCTCATTTATATTTCCCTTACTGTGTTTTAATAAATTGTGTGACCATTAAAAAATAATCATATGAATGACATCAATTAGTTAAAAGCAAAAATTTTAACCCCTTATCTTCCATTTTAGAATCAATATTGTATATTGGTTCCAAGGCAGGTCACACAGCTAAGAAGTGTCTGAGGCCAGATTTGAAACCAGGACCTCCCTTCTCTAGGCCTGGTTCTCAACTCATTGAGCCATCCAACTGCCCCCCCAAAACCACTTTTCCTACTTCAGAGTAGGCTCAGAGCAAAGATGGGAAATTTTAATATTTTAATAATGTTCAAACATATTCCTATATCTGTAGATGCTTCAAAAAAAACTGAACACCCTTATCTTCCATCTTAGAATCAATACTAAATATCATTTCCAAAGCAGAAGAGCCATAAAGGCTAGGCAATGGGATTTAAATGACTTGCTCAGAGTTACACAGATAGGAAATGTCTGAGGCCACATTTGAACCCAAGACCCCCCATCTCCAGCCTTGGCTCTCTATCCACTGAGCTACCCAGCTGCCCTATGAACTACAGATTCTAAAGCCAGCTATATTTCATATTAGTTTAGAGAGTTCTAGTAGAGTGGGGAGTTTGTAGATGAGTGCCTTATGGTGATCAATGGGGAGACTCTCATCATTGGGAAAGCCTTCTACTGTAGCCACTGAACTAGTGGTCTGAATTTTGATGGACAAAATCTCCAACATATTCCCAAGCTGGTGGTATAATCAATTATTTAGTTAATTACTGAAGAGATAAACTGCTTTTCTGTAGGTTGTAGAAAGCAGGGTTTGAACAAATCAGGGAAGAATCATTAGACTTTCTGCAATATCACAACCACCTGACATAGCTCTCACACCACCTGCCAAGATGACTCTGGGCCTGGGTTAAAAATAATTTTGAATTATAAAGACTTAGCTTCCAGCTTATTCTTCAATCTGCTTCACCTCCGCTCCAGCTGCCTTGCCAACCTGTGGATGACTCTACCCTGAGGCCTGCTCCATGATTAGTGAATTGCTGCCTGAGCACTCCATCTCTTGAGGATTCCTAATCATCTTGCACATTTCCCATTTCTCCATACCACACCAGATGCCTTATCAGTATTCTCATCCCCTTTCCAGCTCACCTTCATGGTTTCTCTTCCCTTCTTAGTTTGCTTCTTGAATGTAGGGACAGTCCTATTTTCCTGGTTTTGTAGCCCTATTCCCCTACCATGGTTGGCACATAATCTCATAATAAAAGTATTGCATGGGGCAGTTAAGTGGCTCAGTAGATAGGGAGCCAGGCCTGGGTTCAAATTTGGTCTAATTTCCTAGTTGTGTGACCTTGGGTGAGTCATTTAACCCTAATTGCCTACTCCTCACTGCTCTTCTGTCTTGGAACCAATACTTTGTTTTTAAAAATTTTCTAATAGAATTTTTAAAAATAGATTAAAAATAGGGGCAGCTGGGTAGCTCAGTGGAGTGAGAGTCAGGCCTAGAGACAGGAGGTCCTAGGTTCAAACCCGGCCTCAGCCACTTCCCAGCTGTGTGACCCTGGGCAAGTCACTTGACCCCCATTGGCCACCCTTACCAATCTTCCACCTATGAGACAATACACCGAAGTACAAGGGTTAAAAAAAATTTTTTTTAAATAGATTAAAAATAAATGATTTCTTACAAATAGAAAAATAAAAAACATTCTAACATTCTAATAGAATAAAAAATAAATGATCTTTCTCTTTTTTCAGTTATACGTAGAAACAATTTTTAATAATTCTTTTTTGACATTTTAAAATTCAGATTTTCTCCCTCCCTATCCTCCCCTCTTCCCTGAGGTGGTAAATAGTTTGACATAGATTTATAGCCATACTTTCATGTAATACATATTTCCATATTACTCATATCATGATAGAAGACATGTATTATGCATACAATAGACATTTCACGAAGGAAATATAGTGGAAGATGAGATGCTTTGATTTGAAATCAGACTCCAAAAGTTCCTTCTTTGACTGTGGATAGCATTTTCTTCATGAGTCCCTTGTGGTTGTCTTAGAACTTTATGTTACTCATAATGATTTAGTCCTTTACAGTTGATCATTATACAATATTTCTGTTACATTGTTCTCCTGGTTCTCCTCATTTCACTTTGCATCAGTTCAAGTCTTTCCAGGTTTTCCTAACTCATCCTGTTCATCATTCCTTATGGTGCAATAATATTCCACCACACATAGACCACAACTTGTACATCCAGTCCCCAATGACGGACAACTCCTTGGTTTCCGATTTTCACCAACACAAAAAGAGCTGCTAAAAATATTTTGGTACAGGTATGTCCTCTTCCTTTATCTCTGATCTCTTTGAGATACAGATCCAGGAGTGGTATTGCTGGGTCAAAGGGTATGCATAATTTTGTGACTCTTAAAGCCTGGTTCCATATTGCTCTTCATAATGGTTGTATCATAATCTTTCTTTCTATTATCTATCTACCTACCTACCTACCTACTTACCAATCTATCTATTTATCATGCTAGCTATCATTTTTGTTGTTGTTGTTCAATCATGTCCAACAATTCATGTTCTCATTTGGGCTTTTTTTTGGCAAAGATACTGGAGTGGTTTGCCTTTTCCTTCTCTAGCTCATTTTACAGATGAAGAACTGAAATAAACAGAGTTAAGTGACTTGTCCAGGGTCACATAGCTAGTAACCATCTAAGGCTAGATTTGAACTCAGGAATATGAATTTTCCTGACTTCAAGACTGGCACTTTAACCACTGTGCCACCTAGTTGCCCAGCTATCATTTAAACTATTCTATTTGTCTATCATTCTATCATTTATTCATCATTCTATCTACCTAGATAATAGCTATTAACCAAACACATTATGATATAAAACAAAATAAATAATTTATAAAAACATAACTCTGAGCAATTTCATTTGCTTAGAGAGGGGAGAAAAGTGGGTATTAATATCTTGAGTTTTTACAAGTTTAGCTTCAAAAATTTCTATCCTGTTTTCAATTTTTTTAAGTTGGAATATCAATTCAATAATTTGTATTTCTCTAGCACTTTAAGTTTTACAAAGTACTTTCCTCACAACAGTCCTATTTAAGATATACAGGATATATGTAAAAATATAAAGGACGAATATTATTTTTTTAAATGTATTATTTGTTTTTAACATTAATTTTTTTAAATTTCTATTTCAAATTCTCTCCCTCCTTCTAGTCCTATTTCCACCTATTGAGAATCCAAACAATGTGATACCTATTATACATATCAAGTAATGCAAAACAAGATAAATGTTTTTGTTTTTATTTTACAGGTGAGGAAAATGAGACCTAGAGAGGCAAAGTCTCTCACCCAAGGTCAAATAGCAAGAAAGTATCAAAGTTAGAAATCTAATCCAACTCACTCATGACTTGGTGTCCAGTGTTTTTCCCATCTATCTCTATAGCTTTCATAAACACAAATGTCTCAATAAATTCATTAAGTGAAAAAAATTAGGTTACATGTCAAGCCATAAATTCAAAATTATTTGTATTATATATATATAATTTCTTAAATTATATATTATATATGTGTTATATGTAATATAATTAAAATACACATCATATACATATATTTGTATAAAATAAATATATATTTAAAAATACTTACCTCTGTCTTAAAATCAATATTAAGTATCAATTCTAAGACAGAAGAGTGGTAAAGGCTAGACAATGAAGGTTAAGTGACTTGCCCAGGTCACATAGCTAGGAAGTATCTGAGGTCAGATTTGAACCAAGGACCTCCCCTCATTGAACCACGTATATATATATAAATTTTAAGGGTGTTTGGGGTATTCAGGAAGACTAGCACTTCTGACATGAGGCTTTGTCAAGCCCTTTTCACGTCTAATTCATCCGCCTTTGGCATCTACCTACCACCTAGCTCTTGCCTGGGGCTCCAAGAAGTGTACCATGCACAATAATCACCTTGGTAAAACCATCTAGGCAAACTGGCTAAACCAGGCTGAAGATAACTGACAAGCCTTCAACTGCACCTTATCAGTGAGTTAGACTGATGTACTCCAAGCATGTGAAAACTTCCCTCAGCAGAATGAATAGATAAGAATTATTTTTTTCCAGTATCTAGATAAGAATTATTTTTTTCCAGTATCTACGAAGGTGGCTGAAGCAGGCACCAGAGAGAGCTTAGAGCTTGGTCAGACACTGAAGGAACTATAGCATCCCGAGCCATCACAAGTCACTCTGACTTCCGTCTTGCCACTGGACTTCAAGGACTCTGGAAGAGAGAGAGAGAGACTAATGACTTGTTCGACCCTGCCTCACTGAAATCCAATTCATGCCCAAGCCAAGACTTCACCCCTTAATACCACTGATGTTCTTCAAAAGGAAGACAAACAATATTATTTTCTATTTTATTTTATTATTATTATTATTTTAATAATATATTATTATTATTTAAAACAACATTAATTTTAAAGTCAAATCAACAAGTATTTATTAAGCTCCTACTATATACTAGGCACGGGGGGACACAAGCAAAGACAAAAGACAATCCTTGCCCTCGAGGAGCTCACAATCTAAAGGAGCAGACATCATGCAAACGTCTATGTATAGAAGAGAGAAATAAGATTTGCTGGAAATTACCAGCAGAGGGAAGGAGCATTAAGGAGGACTGGGAATGACTTCTTGCAGGAGGTGGGATTTTAGCTGGATCTTGAAGGAAGCCAGGGAAGTCAGAGGCAGAGATGAGGAGGGGTAGAGCTAGTGAAAATGGCAGCAGAATGAATAATATGGGAAATATATTTGGAGTGATAATACATGTATAACCCAGTGGAACTGTTTGTCAATGCTGGGAGGGGAGGGGAGAAAAGGGTAGGGAGAGAACATGAATTCTAGAACTTTGGAAAACTTATATGTAGATTTGTTATTGGAATAAAATAAAGGCAAAAACAGTAAAAAAAATAACAAAAAAGCAACAAAAACAAAGAAATTACAAAAGAAAATAAAAAAGAAAACATCAGCAGTGTCTTGTTCAGGGAATAAGAGCAAGGAGGCCAGTGTCACTGGATCACAGCCTATGTGAATGAGAGGAATGTGAAGGAAGACTGTCAAGGTGGAAAGGGGCCAAGCAATGAAGGGCTGGAGAAGATGAATGAAGGATTTTATATATTTATAATAATAACAATAATATCCCATTTGCTTCCATATCCCCAGACACATCACCTCACTTTCCTTTAGTAATTTCCATTTTACAAAGCATTTTTTTCACAACCACCCCTTGTGGCTTCCCTGTTTCACTTGAAGTTTCAGGTAAAGTTTCACCTTTTAAAAGAAGTCTTTCCTGATCTGCCTTAATGTTACTGCCTTCCAACTGGGACTTCCATCAGATTATTCTTTATTTTTCTGGTTTGTACAGTTATTTGCATGTTATTCCCCACCCCACTGGGAACTATTTGAGGTCAGGGTTCATTTTTTTGACCTTTCTCTGTATTCTAAGCATTTACTAAAGTACCTGGTATATAATTAGCACTTAATAAATGCTAGCTGATAGCTAGTACAGTGGCTAGAGAGCTAGGCTGGAGACAGGAGGTCTGGGATTCAAATATGTGTGATCCTATGCAAGTCACTTAACCTCATTTGCCTAGCCTTTACTGATCTTCTGCCTTGGAACCAAGACTTAGTATTGATTCTGAGACAGAAAATAAGAGTTTAAAAAAAAAAAAAGTTTAAGTGCTAGCTGAATGATTGGCAAATAGTATTATCCCTGTTTTGCACATGATAAATCTGAGGTTCAATAGGGGTGAAGTGACTGGTCCACTGTCATATAGCTAGCAAATGTTGGGTTGTGAATTTCAGTATTTTTTCTTTAATAACTCTTACCTTCTGTCTTAAAATCAATACTGTAAATTGGTTGCAAGGCAGAAGAGTGATAAGGACTATGCCATGGGAGGGTTAAGTGACTTGCCCAGGGTCACACAGTTAAGGCAGTGGCTGAGGTCAGATTTGAACCTAGGCCTGGCTCTCCATTGAGCCACCCAGCTGCGCCCCAGATGTTTCTGATACAGGTTTTGTGTTACCTATATCACTATGCCTTTTCAGAGAGTATTCAGACTAGAAAGACTCATTAGCTATGTGATTTTCGGCAAAACTCTTCACCTCTCTCAGGCTGTTTCTTCATCTGTAAAATGGGACAAGAGCCCTTACCTCTCAGGGTTACTGGGAGGTTTGGGGCAACTAGGTAGCTCAATGAATAGAGCATCAGGCCTGGTAGATCTTGGGTTCAAATCTAGCCTCATACATTTCCGATCTGTGTGACCCTGGGCAATCACTTAACCCCAATCACCTGTCCCTTATAGCTTTTCTGCCTTGGAACTAATGTATAGTATTAATTCTAAGGCAGAAGGTAAGGGTTTTAATAAAATAGTAATATTTTAAAAGTGATTTGCAAATCTTAAAACAATATATACATGCTGCTATTGCTGTTGTTAATAATATTTTCATGGACACATGGGCTGATGGGGATATTATTGGGGATGTAGACACTAAACGATAACTCTAGTCCAACAATCAATAATATGGAATTAGGGCTTAATCAATGATACATGTAAGCCCAATGGAATTGTACATCGGCTAAGGGGAGTTAGGGGGCTTTGGGGGAGAGGGAAAGAACATGAAACATGTAACTATGGGGAAATATTCAAATGAAAAATAAAAAAATAATATTTTCATGGAGTTTGGTCTCCTAGAGGTAAAAAAATCTGTACAAAAGAATCAGGCATAGTCAGCACCTGGGAGACTCCTTGGAACTGAGAAAGGTGCTTTTGCTCCATGGAACATGTAACATGAAGGAGCTTAAGCATAAATTCAGGGAAAGCCACCCTGGTAACCAGACTCCCCAGAGTTATGCCACTCTCTCCCAGTGTCTCAGCTGGCTCCCTCACTTGTTCTCCTGCCAAGACAATCAGCTTGGGAGAAAGAAGCAGAAGATGCTCAGATTTTCCTTAGAGCAATTGTCTGAATGACTTAGTCAACAAATATTTTATGAATCTATTAGGAAGGAAACAAACATTTATTAAACACCTACATTATACCAGGTTTTGTGCTTAACACTTTACAAATATAATCTCATTTGATCCTCCATCAACTCTGGAAAGAAATAAGGGAGCACCTGTTAAACCTCTGTATATATATATACTCTCTCTCTCTCTCTCTCTCTCTCTCTCTCTCTCTCTCTCTCTCTCTCTCTCTCTCTCTCTCTCT